>NC_088888.1:122036182-122336182 GCF_037157495.1 Lathamus discolor
GTGTGATCATTTATATGTATTATGTAAATATATATTGATCTTTTATGCCCGTTTTTTGTTTGTTGTAAAATGATAACTGACGTTAGACTCATTCTTGACCAAAGAGTGTGGTCAACGGGAGGAGCAGCAATTGTTTCATAAGCAGCACTCTGCAAAGTTCATTTTATGCCAGAGCAGCTTTTCTAGAACCAGTTTTAAAGTTAATTATCGAAGGCAGACATCTCCTATCCATTGCCTGTGGCCCCCCACTGGGTTTGTTGTTCAGCTTTCCTTGGGAAAGAGTCGCTCTACAGAAGATCATCTTCGTGGTGTCACAGTCCAGGGAGCCGAACAAGTCCGAGCTAATCAGCTTAGAACATCAGTACCATCTTAATGTGGGATTTGGGACCTTCTGGATGCGGGGTGAGGAGCTGAACCAGTCTGCAAGCACATCGCTTTATTCCTTTTGCTTTAAGCAAGAATAATTTGCCTTTTTTCTCTCATCTTTCTTCCTTGTTGTTTTGCCCCTGAAAACTGTGCGGCAAAAGCAACCTCCAGGGTGGACACTAAATCTTCTGATGCAGGCAGAGCAGTGATAACATCTGAACTGAGGGTGCTTTTCCAGGGCATGCTTGACAGATGTAGCAGGGCCTTTTAGGATTTAGTACTGGAGCATATCTATTACCCGCGCTGCAGCACAGCTTGGCAGGAGCTGTGTGGTAATCTCCCATGAATTCTGTCTGACTTATCAGAGCATCTGAACAGGTTCCTGCAGGATGCAGAGTCACTGCACCAAGTTGGGGAGAGACAGACCATATACTTCGAACTCCTTTAACTCTTGCTGCCCCAAAGCCTTCCTGTTCCGAGGTGGTGATTCCTCCTTCCCTGGGAGGAATTGATGTCTCTCCTCCTTTTCTCTCCCTTCCTTGTTCTCTACTTCCCCCAGTGTATGATTTCAAGGAGCAGAATCTAATTTCTACATATCTGAGAGGGTAAGAGTAATTGCTTTAATGGCATGGCAGCCTGCCTGTTTCTTTGGCAGAAAGTAGTAAATATGATACATGTGGTGGAATTTAAGCTTTCGCTGGTTGCAAGTCCAGGACTCTGTTACATATAGGAGTGTGTGCTTAACAGCTTTGTTCCCTGTCTTCACTGTATGTATTTTATCTCGGCCTTACTTGAGCAGAGTATTTGATGTTCTGTCTTCATCTGTGATAACAATTACCTTAGTGTTTCCTATTTTTATATGTACATACCCCCCCCCGTACACACGCTCACACACATATATATGTATTAAAATCCACCCCACCAAGATTGATCACAAACACAAAATTGTTTAGATCACAGATTAAAGTTTAATTTTGGAGTTTTGCTTTAGGCTTAGAATTAGCTTCAGAGTGTGTGTTGCATGGGAGGCGCTGTAATTTGTTTTAAGGATAAGGCCTTCGGGCTGCTGTGCATAAAATGAGCATGATTCCTTATTCCCACGGTTGATTTTTGAATGGAAGTGCAATTAGAATTTTTTCACCCAGAAGTGCATACAGTACAGAGCAAAGATAATACCTTGAATGCATATCAGCTTGGGGAACTTCTCCTGGAATTTTATTTATTGTTCACCTAGCACTAATTCAAAAGAGATCCATGCAAACCCTAACAATACACTTGCTCTTTAATTTGGAGTCTAGTGTGTTTGTAGAGACTCTTGCAGGGGCTTTATTATTACCGAGCGAGATTTCAATGGTGAATTTTAATGTCAGACGCAGAAATGTGCAACCAGTTATTTCTGATAGAATGGAAGCTATTACAAACAAAACACTGATGTAGCAATGGCCTCTGTTAATCCTCAATTGCTGCAGATATTTTCCTGTCACACCAGGAAGCTGTACTGCCGACTGGTATTGAACAGCCACCATCTGCATATGAGAGGTATGCAGATGATATTTTTTCTGATTATCGATGCCGATCACATTCATCTTCCACTGGAAGAACTGAACAATCGATACTCGCAGAATATTCATTTAACCTATGGAAGAGAGGTGAATTCCTGCATCCGATTTTTGGATGTCATGGTCACTAAAGAGCCAGATTCTGCCATTTCCACTGCATGATATCAAAAAGGTATTGCCTCGGGTAGACACACGTTAGACATCACCTCAGTCGCTCCCCATGAAAAGAAGGTAGGAAGCAGGAATTGATATCACAGTTTGGGAAGCCTGGTGTCTTAAAATATTTGGGTATTCCTAGAAGAATTCTTCAGAAATGTGTATGTGTGGGTACCTGTGTGCATGAATGCAGGAGCTAACGCTCCGGATAGGCTGAATTTGGGCTACTTATGCCACATACATGGCCTGCATGGGAATCCAGATGGGCCTGGGTGTAGGTACAAAAATCGCAGCATGGCACTTCTGAAGAGCTGGACTGCATTAGGATTTTCTGAGTCCAAGAAATACTGAGGGAAAGCGTGATTTAGGTAAATTGCTGCAACCATGTGTTTTTAAAGGCAAGAACATTCTTCCCCAAAAGCTCCCTTTGCATCAGAGACCCTCTTCACATCAGGGTCCCAACACGCTTTCCAAACACCACTCTGTCACCTCAAGGACTTTCCCCAGTTCAGTGGGCAACCAAAACCAGGTAGTGAATGAGCCCTCTTCACTGAGGGGAGAGATGTTGGGACAGACCCTGTGGATTCATCTGTCCTTGCATGCATTGCTCCTGAAGCTGGGGGGCTCGACAGAGCTTCCAACACCAAAACCTAGCCCACAGCCATTTCTTTCATTTGAAAAGGGATGTTTTTCTCCCTTATTGAACAATCAAAGAACTTTCTGACATTTATTTTGATAGTGGGGGAGTGGGGGAGGAATCTATTCACTTATTACAAGGACCAAGAAACATAAATCCAGGTTGGCTCTCAGACACCTTACACATAAATTGTATTCAGGTAAATGGTCCCTAAAAATGCCTTGATAGTACAATGTACATCATAGTTGCTAGAAAGGAAATGTAAAGCTTCCCATTACAAAGGATAATACAAAGAAAGAATTGTATTTTCATTATACTCCCATAGTTTCAAAGTGTCTCAAGATTTGATTCAGGTCCTAAAGATATTATAAGGCAATATCTATGTTACCTTTGAGTCAACTATCATGTCTTGACACTTGATCAGTCTGTAAAAGCTCTTGCAAGAATCAGAAATAAACAATTTTATTCCTCAAACAGGAACTCGTGCAGCAGCGTGAGCAAGAATGCTTTTTTCGCCTCTAAATATGAGTGCAGGTCCTGTAATGCATTTAATCAGAACGCTGGGGTCGAACACAACATTTTTGTACAATTTCCTTTAGAAATACAACCTAGATTTTTTTAAAAAAGCAAATAAAATCCCCAACAAAGACACATTTTGAAAACTCTAAGAAACCATGTGTGTTGAAGGCATCTTATCCACGCTAGTTTGAAGTGAGAGGCATATTTAAATGCATGTGCTGAACAGGTCTTTAACTTTATGCCCTCACAATCGCATGTGCACATCCAGGTGTATATAGGCTGTTGTTATTTTTCCTACCAATTTCTATGTTGTCTTTCCACTTCTACTTGCGCTGCAGAAGCTCTGTTTCCAAGAATGGTTTTATTGCTCACTATACCCATGCAGGTTTATTTGGTTTGGTCCTAAGTGGAGATTTTAAGCAACAGTTTTAAATCCCAAACATAGCTATAGAAACAACCCCCCCAGAAGGCAGAGATCTATGAAATAATACTACAATTTGCTTAGAAAATTGAAAGTTTGGCTGATTTTTGCTGAATACTGATGGCTTGGGTCCAAAAGGGAAATCTTTAATCTTGTTCTCTTTGGGCCAGATGTTCTTGTTGGGGTTTGTTTTTGTTTTGTTGTTTTGTTTTAGATGACAAGTGGTTCTCTTTCATTCTGCCTTTTCCTCAAGCACCCAAATATAGTGAATGACCTTTTCCTCTGGCCTGAGATCACAGGAGGAAAACATTACCTGTGGCAGGTCAAAATCAATCTACTTTAACTAGAGAAAAAAGAAAATAAAAGAAAGGAAAATACAGAAGAAGATCCAAACGATTTTAAGCATGTTTTGAAATAGCATTGCTTCTGGGTATGTAAAGGAACAAAAGGAACCTGATGGACCACCCAACCCCTTAGGAAAGGCTGCCCCGGTAGAGGAGACGCTCTATGCTCATCCCAGCCACCAAACACAGAGCTCAAGGGTTGATGCAGCTTTAGTCTGCCTAAGATGCTTCAGGAGTTCTTCAGTTTTGCACTTACTGCCGCAGCTAGGGACAAAAGTACGCTAAGATAATGTGAAGTGTCTGCCCTGGACCATAGCATGGAAAGTGAGTTTTAAAAAGCTAGTGAGAACTAGTACACTACTAAAACCAACATACTAATGTTTTTGCTGTAATGTGCCAGGGCACAGCATCCAATAGGCAACAGTTGTCATTCCCACTAGGCAGAGCACATCTTCCTTTCTAAACCCACAATCTACCTGGTGAATTAAGGGAATAACTTAATTAATGCTGCCAGTAGAGGGAACTGATGTACATGTGAGTAAATGCAGCAGCATTTCTTCGGGGGAAAAGTTCAACAATAAAAACACAAGCAAATCCTCTGTACTTCAAGCGGGGGTCAAAGGTACCGTTTCCAGCTCACAGCAGTCAATGGCTGGGGAGCAAGAAGGGAGGACCTGGTGCTGTTTTCCTATTCCTTATTCAAAAGTTCCACTTTCTTCAACATTACTCATGGAGTAAGGTACAAAGGTGGCAGAATTCGGCTGTACGTGAACATGTATCCATGGGGCTTTAAGAGAAGAGATTTTGGAGGATTTGAAACCTCAGCTTGAAATGGGCTATTTGAGTCAAAGCAGCAAGTTCATTTTGGCCTTTTTTCTTCAGTTCCTTTGCTGTAGATTTGCATAGTGTTAATCTTCAATCCACTGAAGGGTTAGAATATTGAGGTGAACTGCTAATGAACTAACTGATGTCAGTCTTGAGCATTCCTTCTGTTTTCTCCCAGTGCAGGCAGCAGTGCAAAAGCAAGGGGCAGGGCTGGGGGTTCAGAAAGAAAGAATTGGACAGTGTCAAGAAGAAAATACGTAGGCTTTTAGTGACAATGAAGAAATAAGGAATAGGCTGATATTAAATAACCCTTTGATAACAAAAATCACTGAGCAGGGCCGAGCATAATTTTGGAGAGGTTCTGCTCAAAGTTGCTATTGCTGAAGCTGCTGTCTTTGGAAGCAGCTGCCAATCCAGATAAAGTGGCAAAGCTGGATAAATGAACAAAAACGGAGTTCAGAGAATGAGGCGAATTCATTCACCTTTTAGAGAAATCAGCTCTGAGTGGCAAAAAGCCTGACCTCAGTTGTAGCCATGGATAACCCCTTTGAAATCCTTCATTTCAGAGGTTTCAGTGAATGTCTTTATTTTTTGGTAACTGACATTCATTTGTACACAGAAAGGGGAAAAGTAATTTCAGCGGAGTCCAGGTTTTTTGGGTAGTATCCATGCTTTTTTTGAGGTGACTAGTAATTTCTAGTTTTGCTAGTTGAAAACTCTGCTATTTCTTTCTGGGGATGCATGAAACTGAGAGTAAGGACAGATGAAACACTAAAGATAGAACCAAGAACATTGTCTCCTGCTTCCTAATATTAAAACCCACCTTAAATGATAAACTTTTCACCAGGTTCCGAAATATTGGGGCAAACAGTTGATGCCTTTTGGCTTATGGGTTTTTTTCCCTCTCTTCTTTTCCCCTTTCCCTTCCCAATTCAGGTTTCCGGATAGAATTGGAACTGAATGTGCCAAAAATACCAGGATAGAAGCTGTTCTCATGGGTGTTTCCATCTGGAATCTAATGTAGAAATGCCAGAAATCCTGTAGGAAAACCTGTTCTCATGTGGTTTCCTGCCCGGTTCAACGTTTTTGATATGTTGGGAGAGTGTGGATTAGCCGCAGATAAGCAGAGAAACTGGCTCTGAATGCCAAACTCTTTTTGAAGTTCCTCCATCCCCACTGGAAGCATCACGAGGCCCATAGGCATAAGGTATATAGTCTCTCCCCTGCTGGGTAAGGTTTAAAGCTGGCTGCATAGTAATAAACAAATGCATAAATATATTCATGAATGAGTAGGGCTTTGCTCTTCACTTCTTTGCAAGGCTATTTTCACCAGCTCTGCTATTTGAGATAATCTTCGGTTATTTGTACAAATATTTGTATGCTCAGAAAGTTTTATGGATCTTAGCAAGAAACGTGCAGCTGGGAAGTTATTTTCCATGTGTTTGCTTTTCATCACTTCCTATTAATTATTCTCCATTTAAATTTCTTGTGGGTGGATGAGTGTGGAGGTCTTATCAGCTCAAAGAAACCAACATCAGGTTGCCATGGCAAGGGTCCTGAGCCCCTCTGGCTTTGTATACAATCATAGAATGGTTTGGGTTGGAAGGGGTCTTAGAGCTCATCCAGTTCTGACCCTCTGCCGTGGACAGGGGCACCTTCCACTGGACCACGTTGCTGCAAGCCCTGTCCAACCTGGCCTTGAACACTGCCAGGGACACCCTGAGGTGTCTATGTCATGGACAAGCGGCTGGGCTCAGTGCATGGCCAGTGTAAAGCAGCTCCAGTGTCTCCTCACAGCATGGCCACAGCAGATATGGCCACATATAACTCTGTGGTTATTTGATAAGCAGGAACAGGGCACCTTATGGGAGAAGTGAGCTCCCCTCTGGTCTCCCTGCCTTGGTGGATGCTGATGCCATGCTCCATCATGCTGTGATGGAGAAGCGAGGTGGCTTCCACAGGGAGCACCTACTGCGGATGGTGTGCTGAGGAATAAGAGCCACTTCCAAAATGAATAAGCAAATTCAGCTTTTTTCCCCCAAAGTCTGATCAGTTCATCTCCAGTAACATTGCCTAAGCTCAGGGTGACTTTGGCGAGCAGCAGGCAGAAGGAGGTTGGTTTGCTGCGGTGGCTCAGCACTGAGACCGGGCGTGAGAGACCTTTGGGCACAAACAGGTCCTTTTTTATTTATAATGTTATTTTATTTAATCTCATGGATCAGGTTTTGCTTCTTTTGTTGCCAGAGAGTGGAATCCTGCAGATCTTCCTCTCCGGGCACCTCCAGAAACTGACTTTGTGCTGAATGGAGCCCTGACACATTTCATCCCTTCTACAGAGCTCCTTTCATCCGAGAGAACGCATGCTGAGGGCCTTCCTTCTGCTTAATGCTGCTCCGTGTGGGTATGGAAGTGGAAATCCCCCCCCCTTCACACACACACACGCCTGAGAGCATAGGAATTACATCTGTACAGCCAACACTTACCTGCCAGCAAGCTGTTTATTTGTGCAGCTCCCTCTTCTTCGGAGCTCCGTCTGTACTGCTGTCGTCCCCCGCCACAGACATGCATTAGCTCCCTGTATCAGCTGTCGGTAGTGATCTGTGCAGAACGAACATCAGTATTAAGTTTGCAGAGCTAGTCAAAATGTTTACCAGGGCTGTTTAATGGGGAGATCAATAGCGAGTGCCTCCTTGTTTGTCTTAACGGAACCAAATTGGTTGCAGAGCAAAACCTTTCTTAGAACAACAACAACAACAACAAACCAATGCTGGCATTGCTCCAGCTCAGTGTAACAACACAGGGGAAAAGGGCATTAATAAGTGCTTGTTCAGATTTATTTTCATTATGCAGTTATTAGGGTAAAGGAGCAGTAGATGGTGGTTGTCACCGGGAGACCCTCTCCCTATAAAGCCAGTGTGCTCAGTGGTTCATTCGGAGGTACACTGATTTATGGCTGTCAGCTCTTGCCTGACAATGTCCTGACAAGTTCTGCTGGTAGGAACTTGCTCAAGCTTGAAGTGACACTTCTGAGCTGCTGGTTTTCCTTCCCCAGGGAGGAAACTGCTCTTGACCATCCCGATTCCGGTGTCACGCTGAACTCCCCCTAAGTGTGTTTCCTTGCCTGGGGTCTGACTTGCTCCTGGAAGCCAATGTATTAAATCACTTCCCTAAATTACCATATTGGCTCCTCACTCGGGGGCTGTTTACAGTAGGTTGCAGACCACTGGTTGGCCCACGTAATGCCTGATTTGGAAACTGGTAGCATCTCCAGTTGGTAGCTGACAAATTCTGTCAGTTGGAGTCTGGCACAAAATATCGACGGAATGTGGGGAAAGGGGGAAAATGGGTTCTTTTCCGTTTTCCGGAAGAGAGCTGCAAAAGGCTGTTGCGTTACACGTATGCAAAATAGCTATTTTCTGGGATTTGAGGGGAAAAAAAACAACTGGAAAATTATGGTTTGCAATCTCTGGTTTTACTAAAATATATTCATGTGCTTAAATTTTAAGTACCGTGGTATCTTCTCCCCTTGTGTTTAAACACGCCCCTTAATAATTAGAAGACTGGATTTATATCCTAACTTTCCAGACAGCTGGTAGGGTTTTTTTCCCGTCATCTTCACCTCCTAAAATGTTGTGATGTAGCAAATTAGCCATTTCTCACCATTTATTCTGGAGAACAGAAATAAGTGAAATCTGTCTCTGAAAATTAGTGCTGCAGGCATGTGAAATAAATGGTTTTCTACATGGCAGCAACCAAATAAATATGTTTTGCAGCTTTTAGGTGAGAAGAAGGTGGTAAGTAAAATAGAGAGGGAGGAGCTAAATGTTCTGGCAAATACTATGTGTGAAATGTGGGGAAGGCTCCAGAAGAAAAGTTAGGAGGTATGAATCATTAGCAGTGGAAAGAGATAGAGACCTGTCAGAAGTCTTTAAGTGCATTTATCCCGTTTTAAGTACTTTGTGTCTTTTAGAAACACAAACCAACTGCTGTTTCTGAGATTTCCCCATGGTGTAAAACGCACCACAATCCCTTTGGTAAATAGCTGCAATGATAAATCAGCTCTCTGCCAAAGTTGTGCTTTTCTCTGGATTCAGCTTCCAGCCCTGGGGCTTCTGACAACTTAGTCTCCTGGAGGGAAGTGTCCTGTAGTACTTTTAGTGACCTGTGGCACCATAAACCGTGATCGAAACCCTCAATCACCTTTTCTTTGATAAGCTGTAATGACAGAAGCCTGTGGATTGTTCATGATAAGGCACGTTTCTTAGTGCTTTCACCATTCTTGTTCTTCTTTGAATCTTTAACCAATGTCCAGCTTGAACTTATGCCTTTGGGGCTGCCTATGTGTTCCTGTAGTTGCACAGTTGCACCTTTGCCAAAGGCATAGGTAGGAAAACATCTCTATTTTTCCTTGAATCCTCCCTGTGTACCCAAGGTCTGCACTAGCCTTTGTGGCTGCCAGGCTGCAGGGAGATTTTATGACCAGCTGATGATAACCATCACTGTGGCGTGGCTCAGGGTAGGGGTGATGGTCTCGTAGTACGGTTGGCACTCTCCGTTCCCGGCTGGGCGACAGTGTGTTGTTGAGGTGCATGTTGTTTGTTCTACAGTCTGCCAAATGGTTCCAAGTGCTTTGTGTGCTCTTTGATCCAGCTCTCCTGCAGCCTCCCTGTCACCTGCAGACTTTATTAATAATGATTTTATTCCAAGTTTTTTTTTCAATCATCGATTTAAAATGTTAAATAGCATGAGACTGAGGACTGGTGCTGCTGGCCCAGTTGAAACTATTCCTACTCAATTTTCAGGCTTCTATTTCACAGTTACATTTTTCAATTGAAGGTGCCAGTTTTAATCCATTTTAATTTGTGCCTTGTTTAGTTTATATCATTCTACCTACTGAGTCAAAACAGCTTGGAGAATCTGATCCCATGCCTTAAAACAAACTCCAAGTGCAGCATACTGACGTTATCACCCTCATCAACCTGATCCGTGATCTCAGTTTAAAAATACCCCGTGAAATCTATTTCCTGTAAAGCCACACTGCTGGAACATATTTGTATTTGCTCCTTTTGTATTGTAAGACATAATTCTTGGATTAACTGTCCGTTACCTTACCCACCATCAGGCTGACAGTACCGGGAGGACCCCATCTGCTTATTTTAAATCTTGGAGGGATGTTACTTTGCATTGGTTCTCCGGAGAACTGTAAGTCCCATCGAGTCCCTGCAGGGTGGAGAGCTTCCATGGGTTTCTTTGGAAACCCTTGATGCACGTTTTCTAACTGACTGACTTCAAAATGTCTCTCTTTTTCAAGCTGCTGTTTAAAACTCTTTTGACTCGCTGCTGAGATTGAGTGCGATTCATCTTTTTTAGACAATATGCATATAAAACCTATTTCCCAAATATGGAAGACAGGTATTCATTGAACTCTTACATGTTTTCCTCAGTATTATTACATTTTTGATATTTTCCTCAAGTAACAGATGACAACATTTTTGTTCTCAGTCTGCTTTTAAAAGTCCCAGATATCCTTTCCTCATTGAGTTCTCTTTTCCCTTTGTCAATTTCCTACAGTCATTAGCTTTTGGTTTATAATTGTTATTATCAGTTTTCCTTTATATCATTAGTTCTTTGTGTCGAAATAAATGCATTTTCGTTCGATGTCTACTTTTACACTGAAAGTAATTTTAAAGTACTGTCAGTTTCTTTCTTAGTTGTGGAACTGGGGCCTTTGGAATACATTCTTATGAGTGTTCTGCTTACTGTGAGGAGGTTCCTCTGTAGCTGATATTTCAGTACTATGAAAATGAACTCTTTCAGCAGCAGTTGTATTTGTGAATGTGCATACTAGAACCGCCGTAAACACACGCGTTACTTTGGATTCAGTTCTATATGTTGACAACAAATGTGACCGAGTCATGATCACTGGCATTGGAGTAACCATTAATTTTCGGCATGTGGGACCAGTTCCCCTGTATCTGTCATTAGAAGCCTACCCCAAACTGGGTTGAATTAGGAAATTGGCTGCTTGTAAGTTTTGAAATTCTGAGGACTTTTTAGTGCTGGTAGCCTGAGAACACCAGCATATGCCATTCAGATTGAAGTCCCATATGTTAACACAGCTTTTTTTACCAACACATGATAAATAAGTCTTTAAAGAAGCTGGTCAGCCTGTTTTTTACGGTGTTTTGGTGGCGTGTAGCAGGCACCAAATAGCTCACCACCTTCTAGAGTATCTGTGAGAACAGAGATCTACTAGCAGTTGAAATCGTTTACACCTGATTTGCTCAGACTTGCAGAGGTCATGAGATTATGAGAGTGGATTATGCCCTTTCTTTTCTGCCCGCTTGAAGTCTAAGTTGGGTTGTAACAATGCATTTTTATGTTCTGGTCATGTGAGTTTTCCCAGTAACATCAACCAAGTCAAATTTATGCTCATAAATCAGCAATTCTAATTCCTCTCATTTATCACCCGACTTCTAGCAGAAGTGTATAAGCACTGAAATCATTTCATCCCTTTGTGTAAGTGAATGCTTTTGTAATTTTGTTCTCAACAACATGATTTTGAGCTACAACCAAAACCCCTGCACCATTTACCTGGACAGTGATTACATATGCAGAATTTGCTGGGTTTTTTTCTGTTCATAGGACAGGAGGAGCCTTATAAAATCATATATATACACTTGCTTCTGCTCAATTTGATCAGCTACCTTTGCAGAGATATTTCCTACAACTTCCTTGGCAGGGAATGCTCTCACTCTCTGTCCCTACAATCTTCTCTTGGTCCTTCATTCAAGCTTATAGAATCATAGAATCATAGAATAGTTAGGGTTGGAAAAGACCTCAAGATCATCCAGTTCCAACCCCCCTGCCATGGGCAGGGACACCTCACACTAAACCATCCCACACAAGGCTCTGTCCAACCTGGCCTTGAATACTGCCAGGGATTGAGCACTCACAACCTCCCTGGGCAGCCGATTCCAGTGCCTCACCACCCTAACAGGAAAGAATTTCCTCCTTATATCCAATCTAAACTTCCCCTGTTTAAGTTTTAACCCGTTACCCCTTGTCCTGTCACTACAGTCCCTGATGAAGAGTCCCTCCCCAGCATCCCTATAGGCCCCCTTCAGGTACTGGAAGGCTGCTCTGAGGTCCCCACGCAGCCTTCTCTTCTCCAGGCTGAACAGCCCCAACTCCCTCAGCCTGTCTTCATACGGGAGGTGCTCCAGTCCCTGATCATCCTCGTGGCCTCCTCTGGACTTGTTCCAACAGTTCCATGTCCTTTTTATGTTGAGGACACCAGAGCTTCCCAAACCCTGGCAAAGTATTTCTCCAATTTTCAGCTTTGTCTAGTCTCTATGTGGCCATTTTCATCCTTTCCAGCAGGGAGTAGCTATGCTTCCTAAGGAAGACTGTTCAAAACTGTTATACTTCATTCTTCGTTACATCTGTGCTTGCACTTCCAAACCACAGTTTTGTTTCTTTTAGCTTCGTTACCACTTGCACATCCTTCTGAAGAAATCTTTTCAGAAGAGGCGAAAATAGAGCCCATCCGCTGCAGCTCAGAGCCACGCTTGTGCTGCCAGCCAGCACTGCCTTGATGTCCTCTGAAAATGGAATCATTTCAGATGCCTTCTTCGAACTTGTCCTAAAATTACTCATTTTGCTGGTTCTCTTAGCCTGCTCCAGAGTTTGCTTGGCAAATGATGGGTGAATAGATGGATGGATGGATGGGTGGATGGATGGATGGATGGATTAAGGGGAGGTGATTTTAGTGCCAGCCTGCCCCCCATAGCGATGGTAATTCAAATCTGACTGATTAAAAAGACCCAAGAATATGAGACATGAGCCCCTTACATGTGAAACCAGAAAATAAGAGTCTCTAACATGACATGTCTGAAGGTCCTCAAACCTTGTCCTATGGCCAAACCAGGGACAACATAGGAGGATCAGGTGTATCATCAAGATTTTGAACCTAGAAGTGCTGGAGCCTGCACTGTATCCTCCCAAATACCCTTGTTTACAGCTCCTGAGGCAGGAGGAGACCTGAAGATGGCCATGTCAAACTGAAGGTCCTTACCAAGTTATTCACTGAGTGAATGTTGAGGAAAAAATGGGTTTGCATCTGTCCCTTTGAAATACCATTCTCGCACATTTAGCCTGGCAAGATGACTTCCCAAGAGCTCTCTTCGAGTGGTAAATCGAGCTGTCGCCAGCCACAACAGCCTAAAGAGGGATGAGACCAGTGACAAATACATTACAAAGGGCCAAGTTAACTCTAATTGTGCTTTGTTTAATGTGATCGTTAACACAGCTAACTCTCCATTAAGTGGCTGCCACGGGTCAAACAGGACCCTGGTGAAGGACTGTAGTGGCCTCTGTTCCTCAGTGATGAGCTAGGCTTACATCTTTCTAATGCTGAGCTCTGCCTTTTCGACCATGCTTGTTGTAAAGTGTATTTCCTACATCAGGGGTGCTTTTCTCCTCACCTAGCTTCGAGATGCTCACATGTTTTTTTAGGCTGAGGTATCTGACGAAAGGATGGGAGATATCTGATGAAAGGATGAGAGCTTCAGAGTTTGGGCTTTACACACAGGCATGGTGCATGGGCTCCTTTAAATGCTAGCATAATGGTAAGGACATATTGAAAACAGAGAAAAAGATAACTGCTTGGTGTCATCTTATCCTCTAATAGGGCTCCTTTCTGCACTGCCTGCCTTTCTAGTAGGCACTTGGCAGGGTGACATGAAAATTGATGACCTTCAGCTGGATGGCTGGGGCACCCAGCAGCCTCCTGAGGCATGGCCAGTCCCCAGGTGTCCTATGCTTTGTTCTGTGTCTTCATTTCTCTCTCTTTTTTTCCCCCTTTTCATCTTTTTTCATGTGTGTGTCCCTACCTATATATTTTTTCATCTTCGTCTGCGTCAGAGATGCCTGCAGGCAAAGCCTCCAGGGTTAGGCTCAGCAGAAAGAGGTGTGACCAATCATCCCTTTGCTAAGGGAGTTCCTGCTGCAGCCAGGGGCACGCACACCACTGGTGAGGATGTCCCAGGGGCTGTACATGGTTTTATTCTCAGGGTGCTGCTCACAGATGCTGTGAAGCCAGGTACAAACCTCCCCTCCTCTCGCGCCCGCATTGCTTTCTCTTTCAAAGTGATGATTGTGTTTGGACCTGTGCTGCGGAGAATATATTTCAGTATAAAAATATCCATCACTTTGAAATGGCAGAGGATTGTATTTCTTTTAAACCATACCTAAAACAGCTTGTGAAAACCTGGAATACATCTGGACACATCGCATTTACAGGAAACAAGGAAAAATACAGTATGGGTTCAATGCAGAGCTGTTCTTGGGCTAACTGATGCTTGGGAAAATGGGGTTTAGATCGTTTTGAGAGATTCCCCTTTCTTTGCTGACAGAGAACAGGGACAAGAGGCTACTGCTTGTGTTCGTTCCTAAAGCAAATCACAGCTGATAGGTCCAACTTTAGACCCATCGGCCTCGACAAATTTCCCTTCAGTTCTTTCTTGTGTGTGGTTTCAAAAATCTTTGAACAGCGAGAAGCACAAAAGGTAGAAAGTTAACAAGACTCCACGGGGCTGTGAGATGGTACCTGACAAGGGAGGAGAATCACTCCTGCTACTGAAATAGGTGACACAGAGGAAGGTTTTGCACCTGTCTGAGAAATTGGGAATCTCGTTATGGACTAGGAAGCTCTGGTCTGCTCAGACGTACAGTGTTTGTAGCAAAAGGCTTGCTTTCATTAGCTGAATGCTTTCAGGAGGTTTATTTTCAGTGTGTAATTTTAAAGTGAGTTTATTCTGAGGAATCAGTACTATGACTCAGTTATTTTGCTGGGATATTGGGAGGTGTTTTGGCTGTATTTGGGGTTATGAAACAATTGCTTGGGAGGGGGAGAGAAAAGCCCTTTAAGACACTGAAGAAAAGATGTCTTTTTCCGCTCCCCATTTCTCTTGAAAGAGCTTGAGGTTCTTTTCCTCTCCAAACCTGTGCAGGTAATTAGCATCAATGATTTGTCCTTAAGCAGCAGCTTTGGCATAGCATTTCAGAGAGAAATGTGGTTATTTTAGACTTAGCAAGTGTGATTTAGGTTTTGATCCGTAGCTTTGGTTTTCTTGTTATTCATATTGATTGTTCCAATTTGTATGCTGTTTTGCTCTGTGAGTTGTTGATCTGTTTTGTTTCTCTTCTGTTTTTCAATGGCCACAAGGTTTCTAATTTTCCGTTTTCTTCTTAGACTTTCAGGTTTTAATTCGATGTGTGTTTTCCAGGATATTTCTTGGTTGCTTTGGCACCACCGTTCTGATTGTGTTGCTTTGCCTCTTCCTTCCTAGAGACAATATTAATGGATACTGTGGGAGGGATATAGCCCTCCTCCTAAATTTTGTATAGAGCACTGCACTTCAGTCAAAAGTCATATTCCCTTGCCTGTGGATTTTCCTTTGCTGGAAGGGCCAATTTGTAATGCAGATGGGAACTGTCAGCTTTGTGTTTCTTGGGAATATGCTCCAAATTATATCCTTTACCATGGTAGCGTTTGCAAGGCTATGATGTAGTGAAAAGCATTGGCATATTAAAACCTAGTTAATGGAAAACCATTAACGCTCGGCCTGGAAAGAGTAGAAGACCCTTTGGAAATCATGTTGGCTAATAATCCCTTGGCGAGAGGCCAATGCAAAGGGGCTTCCTTGCTCCCTTCTGCAGCCCTGGCTTCATTCCTGGGCACCTCCAGAGGAGCAGGATTATTGCTTGTGAGGTTTAGCTTGTTGGGAATCCAGTATACAGTGGGACAGCAAAGAAGTGCTTAAGACAACACATGCCGGTCTAGGGGAGAAAGAGTTTGAAAGAAGAGGAAAATGCCCCTGAGCCATTTGGCCATACTCTGTCATTCCCATTCCTTCCTGTTCTTAGCTGCTTTGAGACTCTCCAAATCCCCTGGAGGCTGCAAACCAAGTGACATTTCCTTTGCTGGTGTACAATTCAGAGCCCAGTTAAACCAATGTTTGGTTAGAAGAAGGTTTGGTCCTTTTTAATCCTATTATCCCGAACGTTGGAGAAAGGCAGACAGCTTTTCAGCCTGCCTACCGCATCAGCGTTTGTGCTCTCTGACCACGATAAGGTGTGACAAAACTCACGTTATCCTATTCTACGGGGACTTAAGGGGGCTTGATATGATGTTAAAACCCAACTGATGAGAAACCTGGAAGCTCCAGTTGGCCAGCCGCACGGCGCGCTCGTGGATGGGCTCCCTTCCTTTTTAAAGCCTTTGGAGTGAGTTTTTTGGATACTTCAGTCGTCCTTTTTTCTCACCCTCAGATTGTTCGCCGCCTCCCCAGCAGAGTGACATATTGTTTGCAGTGGAATTTGACAGGCTCAGATGGCAGGAGCTGCTGCAAGATTTTTTAGTTCTTGTTGGTGCTACGACAGGTCTCAACAAATTCCGTCGCCCACTCGCCCATGGTGCATAAGAAACTTTCTCTAGCGCGAGGGGAGCTTGCCCATCAGTTTTGTCAAAATCTCAGCTTTCCTCTAAGCATGATGCTGAAATTCTGGCTTTCTCGATGTGACACGGATCTGCGCTACTGCAGTGGTGTTTGCAGACTGGGGAAGGCAAAGACAGACAAAGGCAACGGAGATGTGAGCTCCCAGAGAACCCTGCCTTGGCTTTGTGAGGGAAGTGAACTACCTGGGGCTATGTGCTGGGAAGAGGCTGTGGATTTCTGCAGAGAAGATCTGTCCCTAGTCTATGTGCTGTGTTCCGTGCCTCTGTAAGTTAATCCTCTCTCTTTCCCTGTCTTTGCTGCCTACGCAGGTGACAGATCTGCAAATGCACCCATCCTGCCCCAAATACCCATGAAGTAGCAGAAAACAAGGAGATATCAGTGACTACAATATATACCTGAGAGCTGGGCACCCATTTGTGTGTGTGATGATATTTCCCTTGGCCACCTCTAGGTACCTTCTTTAGGATGAGCTGAAATTTGCCCTGAAAGACCCTGTTTTTCTCTGCTGTGTCTGCAGTGGACCCCATATATTTGGCCAGGGGAGTGAGGTGGCAATGACAGGCAAGGCTCTTTCTCTGAGAAGAAATGTGTATTCTGAGGCTTTGTACATATATCCTCATTTCCCTTGTATTGCTGCAAGAGTGAGGGCTTTGGAAAATTAGAGATGTTTTCCAAACAAATAAGCCAGGGACTTTCGGAGTAGGGCATTCCAAGCAAACCATACGTATTTCATGTTTGATTTAGACTTGGACTGGCAAGGTTATTTTCAAGCAGTAGTCCTGGGGCCATCCCATTCCCATTCCCAGGCCTTTGCTTGGCATAAATAGCATTAGCCCGAGGGTGGCCCTCGTCTGTGCCAGATGCCCACAGCCACAGCAGCAGGAAATCAATGGGGCGTGGGGATATCCCTGCCACTGCGCTGTGCCGCTAATAGCTGTGGTGGTGTAAGAGTCCCTGTGGCATTTCCACATTACCTGGAGATTTCCCAAGGCAGGAGAAATCCTAAGGATAATTAAGCCTGTTTTATTTAGGGCTGAGCTGAGCCATCAAAGTGGCATAAAGCAGCCTAAATGGACCAGAGGATCTGGCACCTTATGTGAAAACTAATCATTTTCTGAGGTGGTCTGATAATTTCTGAGGAGGATATAAAATAATTCACACCCACATGTAGCTTTTAATGAGTAGAAAGGCCTTCCCACCGCGTGTTCTGGAACTGTGCTCTTTAGAAACAAAAACAAACCGAAAACCCCCAAAACCAGCACAATGATGTTAGCATGCAACAAAGCGAGAGGGAGACCGTGACAGGAGCAGGAGCTTGGGGCAGTGTCTTTGTTGCTGTTTTCATTAGGGTTAAGGGCTCAGTGACCATTTGGAAACCTTTTATGGGCAAACTGGCTAGCAGCCAGTACTGCAAATTTGCACTCCTGACTTTTTGATTAGTCAGTAGTCCATCAACAGCAGTAGAAACCTGAGAAACATTTGCAGCTAACCACGTGAAAAGCAGGTGTAATAAATCAGGTTGTTCAGGTTTAGTCCCAACTGGGAAATGTGGGAATGGAGGTAGAAATCATTCCTACTTTTCTCGTGGTGCAGCAGAATACCTGCTGCACGGCACGTTACCCCAGCCCAGTCCCTTTCCAACCAGATTTAAATCTGTAACAGCAATTGCATTCCCATTGGGAAATTGCAGATTTCCAACTTTTTTTTTTTTCCTTAAATCCACAGCGAAGTTGTGTGAATGACAACCATTCATCCAGCTCCTTGCAGGATCAGGGCCAAAGCATGGTCTTTTCAAGCTTAAAGAGCGAGCCCTTAATCACCGCTGACTGTGCTAAGTGGAAGGAACTCTCTCCATACCAGTGCCCCTATGGCAGCAGAGGCATCTTCCCTCTTTATGTGCCTCCATCCCTTGGGGATGTGCAGTGTGGGCTGCCCAAGCTCTGCTCCCTGGCTCCTCCCGTGCTTGTGCCCAGGCTTTTTCCAGGAGCAAATCAGCAGAGCTGGTGACAGCAGAATCCATGAAAAGACTGTGGCAGATGTGAGCCTGCTCTCTGATACTTTATGAATCCTGAATCTGCTGGGTTTTCAGGGGGAAGGTGGCTGTCTGTCTCCATAGTCGTTTGTTATTTGTCACATATAGGGTACACACAACACTGGAGTGGGGTGTTGTTCGTAAAAGTAGCAAAGATGCATCTGGGAGATATATTCTGGAGCTACAAGAGAGGACAAGAAAGTGGGATGGAAGTGTCAGTGCCATGAAGACAGCTCCATGTTACAGACCATGTAAGAGCTTCAGGAACATGCTTTAATGCTCTTCCAAACCCAAAGAGAAGGTATTTTTCCCTCGTTCCCTTTTAAGTGAACAACTGAACTCAAATGGTTTGGTGGTTGTGACCCAGAGTTTTGGAAGAGCTGTACAAGGATCCTGTCCCCCTCAAGTTAAGACATCTTAGGGTTAACCAAAACCTCCCCGTGCCCCACAGGATGAACATAGGAATTGCCATTAGAATTTAGCTTCAGGAGAAGTTCAGGGGATGTGTCCTCTGATCACAAGAAATGGCAGTTTGCAGCCTTGTGAGGAGAAGGGTGGATGGGACAGGTTTGCAGAGGGGGCACACTGCCTCACCTCCTCTTCGCCATCTCCTTACATCCATCCTGAATGTCAGGGTGGTAAAATAACTTAGTACTGCCATTGCTTTTGCTGTTAGTGGGGCTGTAGTTAAACAGAAACCTTCAGGCTCTAGCCCTAGCAATTCAGTTGCTTTCCTAAGTATTAAAATAACAAAAGGAACAGAAGCTATTGGAACAGGAAGAAGAAAGAGGAGCCCTTCGACAGCCCCAGCATCAGGGAGGCAGCCAGAGCAGCCACATCCAGGGATGGTTTGCGCACTCGGTGCTGCGAGTTGTCAGTGGCGGATATTTGACAAAACCCCCTTTTTTATAGCAGTTTTAAGGAAAATTTAGTAATAACTGAGCGAACCACTGAAACCAACTGAGCTGAACAAGGGAATAACAACAAAACAAAAAGCCCAGTGTGTGTCTGTTGCCTGGGGCAAGCTACCGCTGATGGATAAAGTGACAGACGAATCCTTCCCTCATTTCCATTTTAATCTCTGTCTACTAATTGTCATCAATATCATCAGGGTCACTAGACCACTAGTGCGAGTCTACAACCTTGCACAGCAACGGCAGCTTTATGCCTGCCTGGCCCCCAGGGCTTTGGCCCTTCGCTAACCCAGTCTGTACCAGGGGATGCCTCAGAGGGGGAAAACGGGCCCTTGGAGGTGAGATGGGCGATGTTTCCCAGGGTCACGCAGGAGAGGCTACTCTGAGTGTCCTGGCATTAAAATACAGGGCAATTGCAGCCCTCTTTGAAATGAAAATTATTTATACTCCCTTTATGCCAAGGCCAGGATTTGAAGAAAGGGCAGCTGGGAATCCAGCTCCCATTGGAAGAAAGGGCTCATACTGACTCTTAAATCAATGACTGTGTGATGAAAGCATACTTTGGATCAGACCCAAGGAGGACAGAGTCAAAGCTTTTTGTCCGTTCTCTGCCCGGTGGTTTCCTTCCCTCACTATAGCATAGGTGACGTGCCACGCAGGTACCCAAGGAGGTCTCTCCTGGTGACTCACCAGGCGGTCCCTTGGAATTCTATCCCATCACCCCCCTGCCCAGGAGGGGCACCCTGCAGTGTGTTGTGAAGGTAATGTTTAACCCAGGGGCTCCAAGCCAAATCCTGGCCTCTGTGCACAGCTTGAGCACAAATTGTGCCCATGGCAACTACGCAGCGACTCGCCTGGTTGGAAACCTCCCATCCCCAACTTGGAGGCAGCCATGTGGTCCTCTGCTTCTGCTGCTAAAAAGTAATGGATTTTTAGCATTAGCTCTCTATTTAATTCCTGTGCCAAATCCTCCCTGTGTTATAGGTGCTGTGTGTCCAGGTGATGCAGACAAGGCTCTGGGTTTGCTCTGTTGGAAGTGCTTCTTCATCACAATTTTCATCTTTTCTTCCTTTTATTACTTGTGAACTCTCTTCTTCCCAACTCACATTTTCCACTTTCTTTACTCTACTTGCTTTGTGTTCCCCTCCCAAAGTCTTCACATCCCTTTGATGATACCATCTTCTCCCCTCCTCCAAATCTGCCTCATCTCTTCTGAATTACGTCTTTCCTTAGACTTCCCAAATACTTTCTCTGCAATCATATTCATTGGCAGATCAGCTCCTTCTTCAATCTCCCACTAACTAACCCTCTCTTGAAAAGACATGCAAGGATAAAAATGGACTTTTCTTAGTTTTACTATTGAGTTGGGATCTCATGAGTTAATTGGCTGGATTTAACTCCTGCATCCATGCAGGTGTAGATGGTGACAAGGCCTCTGCCAGGTCTGAAGCACATCTTTCCCTTCACTTGAAGCACATCTATTCTCTCACTTGAGATTGTGACCCTGTTTTAGGGTGTTATATGGTTTTGTGGTTCCACATTTGCAAGGCAGTGCGTTGGCTGCTTACAGGGAGGTAGTTGCGGTCCCAGAGAGGGTCATCTTATCCTCAAGATATTCCTCTTTGGCTTGCCATTCTATTGCCATTGCTTTTCTACTTATCTAGTGAACTAGGAAGGGACTGTTGCAACATTATAATTTGTGTCCCCTCTGTGGCTGTGTGGAGTTTACCCTTTCGGTGTGCTGCAGAGCTGTAAGGAATGGTCGATGCCATCTTGTTGTTTGTGCTCCCCTGAGTGATTCACTGCCAGTGCTGTGATCGGGGTTGGGAATGGCAGAGAGGCAACAAAAAATGACTTTGTGAAGCCGTCTGCTGTGAATCTTCACAGGGAGAATCCCCCTGCTCCAGGGATGAGGATCTCCAGAGGTCCATGCCCATACGCTGTGGTCCCTGCGGCTGCAACTCCACATCTTTGGAGCTTATCGGTAACACTTTTGCAAAGCTGCCCTGCTGTGATCACTGCTTTCTGCCAGCTTAAATTTTGGGGAATGCTTTACACAGCCTTTTGCCTCCCCTCCTTCAACCCCTGCAGGTCTATGGACAAGAAAGGAAAGATTTAGTGTTTGGGAGTGAGCACTGGTCAGCCAATCTGCAGCGTATCTTCTTGGAAACCCAAACCAGGTGCTCTTGGGCCATCAAAGTCTTGAAGCAGTTAAACTTCCTTTCACCTCTGTTGCAGTTCCTTTAAAAGAAATAGAGAGATCTTCAAAAGGTGGAAGGGTGGCAGGCCAGAAACGTAAAGCGTGTGCAATCACTCAGATACAAGTGGCACCACTAAAAATTGCCTTCATATATCAGCTTATGGTTTACACACTGTGGCAGAAAGGACGCTAAAAGGTCAGCAGGAAAAAAATATATATGTCAAGCCTGGAGCTGTGACTCCAAAGGTGTGGAAAGACATGATCTGAGGAGGGTTCTAGAGGGACTGGATAAGTGCTTGATACGGCAGGATTTTTTATTTTATTTTATTTTTGGGTTTTTTTTTTTTGCAAGGGAGCTGCTTGCAAACGTCAGCACAGAAGCCAAGGTATATACTCGCCGTAACCTCTTGCTACGACCCCTGGTGACAAGACGGATAGTTCCATTCATCTGTGGGTGAACAGCAGAGGCTCTCTGCATTTTTTACTTGAAGCCCTGGATGAATTTGTTTGTGGAGGGGAATGTCACCGTTGTGACTGCTCTGATCACTCATGTGCCCATAGTGAAGTCAGTGGTGGGGAAGGAGGGGGAGAAGAAGGGGGGCAGAGCAAGGAGGAAAGCAAGCGTCTCTCTGGGGGTCTCGGGGATGCCAGCTTGCATCCAGCAAAACATCTCCAACCAAACACTAATGGAGGATGCGACTTCGAAACGGAGGGATCAGCAAATACACTGTAAATTAATAATGTGCCCTTTTAGTAGCAATTGTGTTATGAAAATTGGGAGGGCTTTTCTTTCCCCTCCTTCCCCCTCTCCTGGTAGAAATAGCTTTGAAATAAGTGGGTCTCGCTGGAGTTTTGTTTAAGACTGACCCCTTACTTTATTAACCGTGTAACATTTTAAGGTTGTTTTTTCCTCTCTGTCTCCTCCAGCAAGTCTCTATTGATCACTGTTTACAGTTATAATCCCTTTCAAATTTATCATCCATGACTAACACCACACGTATTGATTAGTGCTGACGGATGTCCCTGTATGGTGTATACCCACAGTGATTCTGGCCAGTGAAGTACAGTAGATGTATTTTTTTTCTCTCCTTCATTTGCTTTTTATAGCCTTCTTCTCCACCCCCCCCCCTTTTGTTCTCAGCCTGGCTAACCTATTTCACACAAATGCCGTGGGATTAACATGCCTAAATTTAGGACAGTTTCTTTATTCCTGATGAAGTCTTTGGAAGAGGAAGGAAAGAAAAAAAATAGAAGGGTAGTGGTGGGTTTTGGATTTTGTTGTTTTTTAACTCAGCTGGAAAAGAACTCCTGGAAAGAGACAGGCCCTATAGGAGATCAGATTTATGAGGGACATCCACATGTCTTAACCTAAAGCCTAAAGTAACAAAGATGTAAGGGCTAGTTTTTTTTAGGGACAAATTAGGTGTCGCTGGTGACTAAGGACAAGGTGTCCGAAAACTGGACTATAAATGGAGTCATTTGTCAACAGTGCATTTTTGCTTGCCTGCTGCAACATTTCCTCCATCTCTTGTTGGCCAGAAATTGAGTTTTCTTGGCCACCTTGATTAGACTTGAATGTACGAGCTTAAAACCAGATAAATAAACAAAGAGCCTCAAATGACCTCAAGGATTCTGGTCCATCAGCAGCATATAATTCCTATCACTTAAGGTATTTCCTTCCTAATGGCTTTAAGTAAACTGTGCCTCTACCACCTTTTTGTCCCCCTCCTTCCATCCCTGAGAGCCCCTATCTTGTCTTTTGTACACAAACTGACCTTTTTACTGCAGCATAAAAGGGTATGATTTTAAGTAGTGAAAACCACATTCCTTGAGAGCCCCACTGAGTAGAGAGATGTGCTCACAGAAGTAGCAGCTAACACAAGCTAATCCGGGGACATTGGGCACTGCTTTGCGGCCAATGTTCACGGGTCCACGTGGCAATTCCAGATGCGGTAAGGGACTCTGCTGACTTTGTTCTCATTAACCCAAAGGTGTGAACTGCACCTTTCAAAGGCTGGCTTCCTTCCAGGTTTTAATAATCCATTTGTAACTTGGGTTTTTTTGGTGTGCTTTATGCAACCGTTTAAATACATGTTCCTGTACATGCGTTTTATTTGGGTGTAATAAGGCAGCAAGTACAAGACAGAGTTGTTAAACCTCAGTAAAAAGATTTTTTTAATAATCATTTGGCATTTATTTAATATACAGCCCCTGTCTTATTAAATCTAACTCTTTAGAGTTAATAGGATCGTTTATTGTATTATAGCATTACTACTGCGACGCTATAGTTATGCTTGAAAAGGCATTTTCATTACAAACTCCTATTTGCAGGTGCTTATAACTTCCTGAAGTACAGCACCTCTTTTATTTGAATGTGAAATCACTCGCTGTACTTCTTAATTCTTTTCTCCATCTCCTCCTCAGCAGCAAGGACACTTAGATGTTAAAAGAAAGGGAAAGAATACCGTTCTATGATTCTAAACCCAGTGGTTACTGAGGAGCAGCATGAGTTGAGCATTAAAATGCTCCAAAGTAAGAGTTCAGAGTTACAGAGCTTATGAAGCACTGGACCCTGATCAAGTTGCTGTACCCATGTCTGTTACAGCATAAAGCTGGCAATTTGCTCGGTAATGTGCCGTGCCACTGTTTTGACAGAGGCGTATTGGCAAGATGTGGTTGTCAGAAGGAGTGTTATCACTGAGCTCCCAAGTTCTTGTGGTCCTGATAGACGCTGCATATTGGCAACAACCTGTACGGCAGGGCAGGGACTTTGTGGAGTTTCTTTTCAGTCTTGAGCACAAGGGATGCCAGGAGACTAAGATGGCTGCGCATGGTGAAGGAGAAGGAATCAAACCTGAGTCTGTGGGTTCTGTGAGAGCATTTGTAGCACCTTGTAAAGGGCTGCCCAGCTGCATGTTTCCCATGGTTTCTTGGAAGACATTGCATTTTTTCACAGGGCTCCTCAAAAGGCATTTGCCCCTTGCTTGGGTTCCCCATCTATCTGCGGCAAAGGAACTCTTTGCTTTGAGTTCTTTTGTTTGCCACCATAAACTTTACATCCACTGAAGTGGATTGTTACAATGGAGGATAATGAAATATATAGATCACAGACTCAGCTAACATTAAGCCTGTAATGTTGGCAGCTACATGGAGAGGCAAGTTGCCCCAGCTAAGCCCTGCTGCAAACCAAGCTCTGCCCTATCACTGAAGGGCGAATGTGAGGGTTCCTGTGGTTCCTTTAATCACCTGTGAAATTAGTAGGAATGCCGATATCTGAGAATAGTTACAGCACAAAGTAAACCTTGCGTAGGTGGAAGAGAGGACCTGGAATCCCCTGGGTTTTCAGCTACTATAGGCTCAGGCAGATGCCTCGAAGGAGGTTCTTTATGACCTTAAAACCTAATGCAGTGGAGGGTAAGTGGGTCATTAGTTTGTCCCAAGTTTGTGTGTCCCTTTATGAAGAGATCTGTTAGCTCAAGGAAGAGCCAAAACATTAATAATTATAACTCTCTTCTTCCGTGTGTGTGTGTTTTCCCTTCCCCATGAAAGCAAACAGAGGCTTGCCTGGTGAGGTGCTCACCGCTGGACCCAGGGTCAGTGTGCTTGCAGGGGATGAATTGGGTTCATTCCCTGGTTTTATGATGAACAAACAGGACCTGCCTTCAGCAGGGCTGTCTCCAGGAAGAGGTGCAGTTTTCAGTGCTGTATCCTGGCCACGTACCCCAAAGGGTGAGCACACACCATGGTGACATCCACAGTGGCCATGCTGGTTTGCTCTGGTCTCACCGTGATTGACCCTTGCAACTTTATGTGGCTCTAGTAAATCTAATATTTAATTGCTTTCTGGGCTGGGAGCCACTTGTAAACAAACCTCAGGCTCAATGGAGGCTTTATAGTTAAATAAATAAACGCTGACAAAGAAAGACTGGAGACACAAAAAGCCCAAACAGGAGCACAGCACTAAAGTGCCCCATAAAACCTGTGTAAAGAGAGACTGTTTTCTAGTGTTGCAACAGCAGGCTTTTTGCTTTTCCATGGGCTGAGTTTGCACGTGTAATTACTTTCCTTTATTTGAGTTCTGGCCTAGAAACTACTGGTGGGGTGGCACTGAGAATGGGGTTGGTTTCTTTTGGGTTTTTATTTTAATTAACACCAGTTCTGGGCAAATTTCTCTTTTGGTGATGGGAAAATCCATGAACCAGTGTTGCAATAGGCACAACTTGTCCTTGCTAGCAGGGGCTGAGCAGTAATTGCTCAGCAGAAAGCTCCTCTTTAAAAACACATGGAGTTTTGATAAATCTCTTCTAGCTGTATGCAGCAATTCAATCCTTTTGCTTGCACCTAAGCATCAAGTCTTTCCTGAGAATGCAAATAGAGATCAGTGCAAATTCATCACAACAGAGTTGTTTAAATAGTCAGGTGTCCTGCTCTCATATAATCCATTCTAGTTTTAGGAATACTAATAGTTTCCTCAAATAAAAAGGCTTTGCCTCGCTCACCCTCAACCCTACCTTACTTCAAGGCAAAGAAAACCTATCAGTCAAACCCAAACTGTATAAAAGGGCCTGTAGCTACAAGCCCTCTGCCTTGAAAGCCTTTGCTTCTGCCATAGGAAGGATGAAGATAGAGGTTGTCTTCTATGAAAACCAGCTAATTTAGGCATGCTTCTGTGGGGCTGGACTCAGTGTTTTGTAGGTTCCTCTCTCCCCATGTACTTCTGCACTGCTGCAAAACCTTGTGCCAAGGTCCTTTTCACGTTTCACATCCAGTAACCACAGTGGTAACCTTTGCCTTCATCCAAAAGAGCAGCAAATGCACACATTTAGACCAACAAATAGACCCATGGCAGTCATTAAATGGAAGATGCTCATGTAGAGAGGTCTGAGCAGGTCCTGAACGTCCAAACTACTTGTAATGCATTACCAATGTTCCAATCCATCCTGTTATAGGTTTTTATGGCTCTACAGATAAACTGACCACTTTACCAGTTTTAGTTTTCCTGCTGTTTTTCAGTAGCAATGTGGTCACACCATCAGCAAATCAGTTCTCAGTGGATTGATGGGTATTGTGAGGGACTGGGAGTTTGCCTCCTTGATTTTTACTGACTGGGTTTTAGTAATAACAAGCAAAAAAAAAAAAAAATCTTGAAGATACAAGAACTGGGGATTTTCTATTTTTATTTTTATGAGGACCATTTAAAAATATCCCCAGGTTCATTTTTGTATAATGCCATGTGACTTGGCATGCTTCAGACTGTAGTTAGTCACTTTTGGGTAGAATTCTCTTATGGAAAAATGTGTGCATGCCATTTTAAAATCATATTCAAACATATGGAAAAATCCTTTGTGCTTGCAAAATGTGGAAATCTGGTCCGAAATGGGCTAGATTCATCTTAAAACCAGTCTTTTTTTTTTTTTTTTTTTTTTTGTCGTTGTTGGAAATGTAGTTGGGAAGAAGGTGGGTTTTGGAGAGAGAAATGCATCTCCAAAATGATGTTTCCTGGTTGGGCACACCTGTTTTTGTATTTGCAATGAAACACAATAAATAGGTGAAGCAAAACACCTCCCCTGGATTTATTTTACTGATAACAGCATCAGCCCTGGACTTGACATGGGCCTGGGAGGGTCCTTTCACCAAGCTTAGAAATCTCCCAGGATTTTGGACCAGTCCCAGCAGCAAAGGGAGGGCCTGGAAATACAGGTATTGGATTGCAGGTGGCTAGGGATAATAGTGCAAAGGTTGATTGGGAAAGGTCTGCGGTAGCTTCTTTGGAAGGAGCAGTGATTTTCAAGTAATTGGTATGAAGGGGGCTTAAAGTCGCTTGATTAAACTGTAGCATCAGGAAGAAAAAACATTTTTCTCTATATAAAAGGAAAAAGAAAAACCCTTTCCTGGTCATAATCTTCCAGACTTTTATGTCTTCTAATGGTAAAACATTCTGCCTATTTTCAGATACCAGCCTGGTAATCTCATTGACTTCCCATGTGGCCAGACTCTGTCATGACCTCTATGTAGCTTGGATCTTCTTCCAGATCTATTCCAGTTCGAATGGATCTTCTTCCAGGTCCTTATTTTTTATTCTGTTGGGAAATGGAATTTCACATATTTATCCTGCGTATCTTTTAACTTCTTTTCTTCCATTTTTTGTATCTTTTTTTTTTAACCTCAGAGGTAGCAATCCTCCTGCTATTAGCAAGATGTCTATTATAGTGTCATTAAAAAAGCTATAGTCAGAGCATGGAATGACTCACATCATGGAGGAGTTAATAATTCACTGTAATAAAAGTATAAAGTTTTATGATAAACCACTCTCAGGGGAGTTAAATATAATCCTTAGCGGGTCACACACTGACTACAAAGCTTACATTTGTAATGGTAATTTGAATTTACTACATCGCCTTTAGTTTTTAGCGTTTGTATGTCATTAGACCTTATAAATTGATTTATATATTCAACTCCAGGATAATTCTACATAAAGGTACAATAAATTTTATGGATTATAGATATGGCATCTAAAACAGTTTAGAAAAATAATTGTGTTAAATTCACTTAAACGGCAGTGATGGATAGCGATGAGGATGCCAGGGTGGTTCAACTTCCCTGCACGAGGCAGGGAGGGAGCTGCAGGTGGTGGTGGGGACAAAGAGGACATAACTTGTCACCCAACTTCTCATTAAGGGCTTCAGTGACACCAAGTGCTAATGTTCTGCACAGCTACAACTGTCATTGAATGGGACCCCGGTGCTGCTCCAAACCTTCATCTCCTAATGGAAAGTGTGGGCTCCCATGGAAAGGCAGTGGGGTCACCCCAATACTCTTGCTGGTAAAGGTACAAGATTACCTGTTTGTACCATAAACAAGGTTCTGGTTTTTGTTTTGAATCTGGAGACAAAGCAGCTGGCTGTGGTGTGCCTTTGAAGGCTGGCTTTCGAAGGATGACTGTCCTCAGCACTTTGCCTCCTCTGCATTCTTTATCAGAAACAGGTTGTGAAAATTGAAGAGATCTCCCCCGGCTTGGATTCAGCAAATGTATTAATGAGAGAAACCATTAAAAAGGCCAATCTTAAAGATTCCTTATAGGTATGATTTTAGCAAAGCTAACTGTGAGTAAGTGACTGGTGGTGTGTTGCTTCTGATATAGCAGGTCCTGCTCAAACCCAGTGAGAACTTGTTGGCATTCCCAGCCATGCTTAGCAATCCCTGAAAGCAGTAAAGGAACTAGCTCAAAAACACCTGATAAACTTCAACACCTGTTTCTTAAGTGGTTTTAAATAGTCAACCAGCATTTTAATGCTGCTTTTCCTAAAGTCAGTGCCATTTCAGTGATCTTCCAACCTCTTTTGTCTAATCCCGTATGTAATCTTTCCCATAACAGACCTTCAAAAGACCGTTGTACTCCCTAGTGGGCAGTTATCATTGTATTCCCCATCGCACTCACACATTAGCAAAGCTTTATCCCATCATCTTTTTGATTCTGAAAGCATTGAGGTAAGTCTCCGGTGGAGTCCTGCACTCAGTGTGTGTGTCACTGGTGAAATGACCCAGGCAGCTGGACAGGTTTAGGTACAATTTACTGGAACTGTGTTAAATGTGTCTCGGGAAATGATTCTTTAAAGCATTCTCACTGCCAGTGCAGTAAAGATTAAGACCTTGGCATGAAACAGAGCAAAAATTAAAGAATTTTCAGAAGCTGGATGTGAAATAATGATACTCGATGTAACTTCGAGTCACCAAAGGATGAACAATTCGGCTGAGTTCCTCCTCCTCCCTTGATTAATTCCTATAATAGTTCAGGGCGCTCTGAAACTCACAGGCTGAATTTGAGCCCTGGCACATGCACACGGAGTCCTGCTTTATCCCTGTCAGGCAGTTTGCTCAGACAAACGCAGGATTACATAGGCAAAACCAGGACTTGCAGGTGGGCAGGCTCCTGGGAAATAAACACTGCTATTTTCATACAGTTAATTTCAATATTCCAGTTCCTCCTTTTACAGTCATTGGCTCACGTATTGGGACGGCAGTGTTTGTGCTGCCTCCCGGGCTTTCTTTGTGTCTGAATTTCCCAAGCCTGTCAAGAGGACTTTACTATGTCCCTGTTTAACATATAGCTGTCTTTAAGTGATACTGCATGCGGATTTCTTTCTTATTATTTGTGCCTTTTGTATCTATCTGTGTTTCATTGTGGTTGCCTTGTTTGGTTGCCTCAGAGTACAAAGAGAAGTGTTGCTAGAGTTTTCCTTGTCATGAAGGGGTAGGCAGAAAAGCTTGTCTGCTGCAGCAATAGGGCTTGCGTGGCTTTTGCCTTCCGAAGCGCCTCCATGAGCATTGGCATAGAATCATAGAATAGTCAGGGTTGGAAAGGACCTCAAGATCATCCAGTTCCAAGCCCCCTGCCGTGGGCAGGGACACCTCACACTAAACCATCCCACACAAGGCTTCGTCCAACCTGGCCTTGAACACTGCCAGGGATGGAGCACTCACAACCCCCCTGGACACCCGATTCCAGTGCCTCACCACCCTAACAGGAAAGAACTTTCTCCTTATATCCAATCTAAAATAGATAAGAGTGACCAGAATAAATGCAAAAAGTGGATGCATAACCCATCTGGCCCCAAACTGTGGGGTTGCAATAGGTGGGAAATGGCAACAAATGCTATGGGGTGAGTGGGATAGATGCGGGTGCAGGCATGGATGCTGAGTGGACAGGCAGCTGGGGGGCTTGCAGCACCTTCTGGCTTGAGCATCTAAAATCCTGCCAGGATAAACTGCTTTCTGCCGTATCCTTGAACATTTGCTCTGCAGCAAATAAAGGCATTAAGTCTTTCCTCCTCTTCCAAATACGCAGTTTAGAAATAAAAGGTAATAACTGATGATACACAAACACTGAAGTTTCCATTCTTCACGGATTAAATCATCCTTGCTTCAGATCATTAAAAGAGCCATTAGCAGAAGAGAAAAGAGGGTGGGAGGGGGGACTTTGTCTAGCAATGAGCAGTGTGTTCTGTGTTGGAGAGCTGCAGGACTTAAAATCACTATGGACAGAGTGGGCTGACTTTTGCCAGAGCAGGATGAGTGCATAGAGACAGAGACAGGGAGCAGAGCTGGCAGTGACCAGATGCCCAGAAGTTTATAATCCTCAGGGTTTGTTTTGAATTGCGTTTTATCAAACAGGTTCTTGGTCATCCTCTCCTTGTGTCTTCAGGTGTGTTTTGAAGGCAAGATCTTAACTCCTGTTTAATGAGTCAGAAGTAATTATTGTTTAGTACTGGATTACACATAGGCTTATGGAATTAGAGTTGTTAGGATGTCTTTACAGCTGGCAAAGAGTTAATGACTGCAAGCTGAGATGGAACAGTTACTGCCTAAACCGACTTACTGTTTTATTTCTGTGATGTCTGAAAATCTAATAAATCATGTTACTTTTATCTTGATAGTTAATTCTTTCATTAGGAAAATTAGAGGCTTCATTAGAATGTTTATTATGAGCTGGAAGGTTTTTCCCTAATTTATTTTATTTTTAATTTTAGGATTACACAGTTCACTTTTGCCAGGTTTTCATTTTCTTTATCAAGTTTTCATTTTCTTTATTGTTCCTAAATGAATTCAGCAGCAAAAGCGGTGGGCTGGATCAGACAGTGCAGCAGACCTGGGGCCTGCTTTGGAGATGCCACCCACACTATTTACCTTGATTTCGTGGGGAGCTGTAGATGTTTCGGAAAGCTCTTTAGACTCTTGGGTACATACATTTTCAGACTTAAAGGGACTGTAAAGCTCTTTTACTCTCAGTTTCAGCTTTATTCCCCCTATGCAGTGCTGAACACTTGCTTGATATGCTCTAATTTGGCTTGAACATGGAATTTAACATCCCCTCTCATGTGTTGTGCTGGGTTTTGCTAAGAAAACCCTCAGTGATGCCGCTCACAGTATCTACCAGTCCATTAGAAACAGGACCAGGAACCACCTACCTGTTTGAAACATGCGCTATGATAGCTGATGCTTGTGCTCACTCTTGACCTAGACAGGCGGTCAGTTAATAACAGTGAAGCAAAAGGCCTCACTTCTGTTACACATCTTGGCTGCCAACTGGTTTGGTGATTCGCCATTGATATGGATACACAAGGTGGGCACAGGGGCCGAAGGAACTCCTCGACTGGACCAGGGCAGCATGAGTGGTCTAAGATCCATTCTTGCTCCCTGCGGTAAAATTCTTCACTGTTACTACGTGTGCACAGTTTCCCTATATCCAGCTACAAGGAATGACACAAGGCACTGCCTGGCTCCACTGCAGTGAATGGTTGCAAACCCATTTCAGTCCTCAGAACTAATTATGTTTGTTTGAAAGTTCTTAATGTGGTTGTACAGAGGAAAGAAGCTACCCGCAACAAAAAATGATACCTTTGGAAGATGCTCCTTCATCCATGCAGCATCTGTGGGCTATACGTACTCACCACTTAGGCTGATTACTTCTACAATTAATGTGCTTTGGGTTTTTGCTTCTGCAATCATCCGTGCATTGCAAAAAGTACAGCATATACTGAAAAGTGTCTGTAATATGTTTTAAAGGGAATTCTTAACTAAGCTTTGACCTTGATACACACGGGAGGTGAAGAGGATCAATTATAGATAAAAGAAGGGGCGCTCTCGGGGGACTTGCATACCTAAGACTTTCTCTAGGTACAGTTCTAGATCAGTATTTATCGGTATTTATCTCTCCAAAGCTCAGACAAGTAGAGATGGTGTAATTGATTTTATTTGAAAGTGAGAGATGGGGCCAAAGGGGAATTTTTTGGTCTTCTGCTTTTACTTTTCAACCTGTATAAAATGAGCATTTGTACTAGACGTGTTTAATTCACTTTTTTTTCTTGGCCAAATGTGCCAACGGGAGCTTTGGCAAAGCAAACTCCACCTCTCCTTGCTTCAAGTGAGCTGGGAAAGGTCCTCATCCTGCCAACTCATCCTGAATTGGCCTATGTTGTAAGAAGTAATTAAAAGTAAAGGCCAGACTCATAAAGAATGTCCGTTCTGTTTATGGGTCCACGTGTGGAGGAGCTTTTCCTGCACTCCAGGTAGAAGCGCAGGAGGCACATTAGCCTTCCAGTGCATCTCTATGCCATTCCCTTCTTTTCTTTCTTAAATATACCTGCTAACTTCTGGAGAGAAGGAGGAAATGCCTATAGAAAGGCTAAAGTTCAAAGAACTCCAGGAGAGGAGTCACAACTGACCTTCTCTCCTGGGTTCCTTTGTGAGTGAGTGAACAGGGGTATGTGGTGTAAACCTTAAAGGCGAAAAGCAAAGTTTAGGCACGATGTGAAAATGTCCAAATAAAAGCTAATGGCTTTGTGTCAGCAGTGCTGGCTTCTGTTACCTGATTGATTTTTAGCAAGCCACTGGCTTGCTAGACAGATTTTGAGAGATCTTTGTTAGTTCCGCTGGGTGTGCAAAGCCTGCAAGTTCTTTTTGTCTCCTTCTAAAAGGGGGATAAATAAAACAATGTTGAATAGTTAAATGCGCAGAAGAGAGTATAGCTGAATGTATGAATAATATAGAATATAGATAAATAGTTAAAGGCTGAGAAGGAAAGAAATCGAGTTGAGTGGTCTGTCTGCTGTTAATGTTCATGCAAAGCCCAATTTTGAATCACTATTTTTCTTTCCCATCCTTCCAAATTCTTGCTTAATAACCTGATGTCTAAATGCATTGAGAAAATGCAATTCCTGTCATTCTGTTCTCGCTAGGAATAGTTTCCTGTGGTGTGTGTTTGGGGTTGTCTTTTTTTCTCTGTCTGCCAAGACTTTAGGGATATAATTTATGTGGGTGACTGTGCAGTATAAAGCTGAATCATGCTCCATCTGTTGTGAAATACCTGTAGCTTTTAGACTGATCTCCACTGCAAATGCTGCAGGGTTGGGTTTTGCTGCAGGTGGTTTGATCCAGCTTGGTTAAAATCATAGCTGCTCTCCAAAGTTGTTGGTTAAGGGCAATCCAAGAAGTTCTTTACTGTGAGGATGGTGAGGCTCTGGCACAGGTTGCCCAGAGAAGTTGTGAATGCTCCATCCCTGGCAGTGTTCAAGGCCAGGTTGGACAGAGCCTTGGGCAGCATGGTCTAGTGTGAGGTGTCCCTGCCCATGGCAGGGGATTGGAACTGGATGATCTTTAAGTCCTTTTCAACCCAAACCATTCTATGATTCTTTGATTCTCTGTCTATAGTTGTTGCTACGCTCTCCATTGGGAACCAGGCTGCCATGCTTTGTTTTCTGGTTATTCCCCAAATGATCCTGTTTCTGCGTGGCTCCTGCCTGCTTCCCACCTGCTTCCCACCTGCTCCGTGGCAGTGGCAAGGCTCAGCATCATCAGGGACGTCTCCACTTGTGCAAAGAACACAAGCACCCCTTGTTTCCACGTGCAATGCCAGCCCAGTGCTAACCATACGGCATGTTCTGCAGAGGGAAAAATTACCCTCTGGGGGAAGGAGAGTGGCCTCCGGTCCACCTTCAGGATCAGAATCTGATAAACAGTTTCAGATGTCAGTGGCCTGTTGTTGGTAATTAAATTGTAATGACAGATCCGTGCTGATACTATCAAGGTGCTTTTGTCCCGGGAACCCTGCATTAAGAGGAGCCGCAACAGCAGTTTTGCTTGTTACCTCTTCCTACTATTACAGTTAAATAGTTCATGGCCATCAGCTTCCCCCAGCAGGAATGTGCACTGTCGCCTCCATGGGTTTCATGCACAATTGCCAGGAATGTGAATATATTGAAGTATTTGAATGTTCAAATGGTTGTTACCAGCATTCCTGGGAGCAGGCCCCATAGGCACAGATTTCTTTGTCTATTTTTACACCCAGACCTGGAGCCTTTAAAATATATCCGTTAACTTTTGGAGAGAAGAAGGAAACGTCTATAGAAAGGCTAAAGTTCAAAATGAAGGCACTCGGTCAGAAATATCAATATGCAGCTGTCAGGAGAACTTACATTCTGAGTCACAAAAATACATTTCTTTGGGGGGGGGGGGAAGTTTAGCTTGTTCCATTATAAATGATTAAAACCACACAATCGGTCATGGAGATAATAATAGCAGTCTCCTTCTTAAAACCAACAATTGCTTTATTCCCAGTTTGGTGTTTGTGCCTTGAAAAGAAGTGAAATGGGAGCGTTTTGGATGTTTTGGTGAGTGAGTGCCTTCAAAGAAGTTTTGGAGCCCTTTTCCATCCTGTTCTGTAGAGGTCAGCAAGTTTGAGGAATTACAGGCACTAAGTGAAAATGAAAACATCAAGAGGCTTGCTGTCTATCACAAGTATCACTAAATCTTTTTGAACAACCCTGGGCAGTGAATTATGGAAGCATGGAATTGACTTACAGTTTATTTCTAGTAACAGTCAGTTACTATGTCAAATCTAAAACCATTCAGAAAAGCCTATAAAAATGTATGACAAACTAACCAGCAACCTCTAGATCTTTTTACATGTGTATGATTTTAAGGGATGTTTCACTAGCGCTTGTGGGAATGAACAGACAGGACGTTTTCGTGAGGCTATTTTTTTTTTGTCCTTCTCACTCGTGCTGTTTGGCATCACAGAAAGCCTCTGGAGTAGCTTTGCTGGAGGAAGACAATATGGTGTGTGGGCAGGGGAACGGCACAGCAAGATGCTCTTCCCCCTTAGCCTGCTCACTGCTAGTGAACACTCCCTTAACAATCCCCAAACTTTACTTCAAGGGGCCTTATGGATCCCTGGGAAGCTTTCAGCAAAGGTATTGCACCAGCCATGCTCATCCCAAGGTATGGGAGGGGAGGTGTCCCATGCAAGGGATGCTGGATCAGTGAGGAACTGACAGACCCATCTCTGTGGGACCGCACTGGTACCCATGAGTCTGGTCCTGCTGCTTGGCCAAGAGGAGAGATCAAGCCTTGGGTGTACAAGTGTCCTTGTTGCTATATGGCGCAGATGGGAGGTTTTCTTTTGGCTATTTAAAATGAAAGTTTACAAGTGCTGCTTCTAAAAGGGATTATGGTAGCATAATTGTAAGGCAGCTCAGATGTCCAGTGCAGAGGCGTGTTTCAAACAGCGCCATTGTGAACCCCTGTGGTTTGAACCTCTGCTTCTCATTTCCCTCGAGGAGGCTCCTAGAAGGATGCACTTCCCTAACCGTGCTACCAGACCCCAAATGGTGGTTGATGTGATGTTTTAGGAGAGACCCTTTTTTTGCAGGCAGTAATGCTGGAAAATAACCCCTTAGCTCAAGTGCTTGATCTGAGCCTCCTTAGGCCGGGTCACTGATTTTAGGGTGGGCTGGACCATTTGGACCTATTTCTCTCACTCTCAGCGATGGAGTCTGGGGATAGCTCCACAAACCCAAGCAAAGATAAATTAGTTTAACAATATGAAGCGACTCAAAGCATTAGATGATTCACTACGTAGACACTGTTGTGACAAGCAGGCTGGTATCTACCAAGACCTACAAGAAGGGTACTTGGCTAATTATTTGTGAGGCCTACCCTGAGGACATCAAACAGGGATCAGGTCTTTCAAAGCTATATTTTGTTTCCTTTCTGTATAAATGGCAAGACAGCATTAAATGTTTAAACATTTGCCACTGCAAGAATGAAAGCAAAATGTCATGACTCAGGATAGCCATTTTGCCTTTGTTGTGGTGCTTGTGCTGGGAAAGCATCCAAAACCAAGTTTGTCTTGTAAGAAATGATTTCAGCATCGGTCCCTTGGCAATTGTATTTTAAAACTAACACAGCCTAATAAACTTCCACTCATGAAACCATCAAAGTTGTGTTTACTAGCAGAACACTTGGGTCAATAAAAATACTCTACACACTTGGATTTGGGATTTTATTATTTTGCATTTATTGAGAAACAAATTGCAGAATAAAGTGGGGCCACGAATGAAATAGTTCTATATAGTCAGAATAGAATACAAAATGTAATTAGGCAGCACATAGTTCAAAGTCAGTACCAAAATGCAACAAGACAGTGTCACCAGTTGTAAGGGTGTAAGTGTATAATACATGATTGTCAGCTGTTGGGGAAAGATCTCATTCTGATAACGTATATTGAGGTTAGAAGTCTGTTTGTTAATGAGTGGTCTGAAAATACGTATGACTTCAGGATGCTTGACAGCTCTAACTGCAACATTGTGCCACACAGTCACAGAACAGTGAGTTAGAGGGAGTGCAGCCAGAAAAAAGCCCTTTTTAGGAGCGAAGAAGCGGGATATTTATGTTTAAGGAATGTATTAAAATCACAGTGATCGAGATGTTAGTCCCTTACAATCATAGAACAGTTAGGGTTGGAAAGGACCATCTAGTTCCAACCCCCCAGTATCAATATAATAATAATCAATAGATTGATTCACCATGATTGATTTCTATTAATTTAGACTTTATATGCACGATTTGGCTTTAAAGCTGTTTTTTCCAGAGCTATTCCTGCTAGCCTCAGGTTCATCTCTATGCAGAGGGCTGAGGACAGGATCTCTGCTCGCTTGAACATGGGCCAGAGCCGGAGCAGCTTCAATCTGTGATTCTTGCCCACTTCTGCAGGTTCATGGCCTCAGTTATTCCCTCTCTGGGATATGCCTTCCCCAGTCACATACATGTAGCTCAGCTTGTGTAAAGCAGGACCCTGGGACCTCAGGATGCCACCCGGTTTCCTTTAGGGCTGTCACGTCCAGTGTATAGCACTGCCCATATTGCACACCTGGGACCTGTTGCCTGCTGGACACAGCCGCAACAGAAACACCACTTATGAGCATGTCATCACGCTCTCTTCCACAGCTTTATGCAAGGCACCAGTATTCAGAGCAAAGCTATATAAGTTGCACTAGCAGGTTGCACACCTTTTATTTCTGATCTGTGCTGCTTTTATTTTCTTGGCGAGAGATTCCAATGGCATTGTTAAGGTTGTTCCGGATGCCACAAAAACTCCAGGTAGCATTTTGCAGTGAAATTCAAAATTCCTCAGTAGCGCTGTGCTGGTAAACTCAGATTTGAACTCCCATGGCATAGATTCTGTTCCCTCATTATCCCGTGTGTTGAGGAAGCTCAGCACAACCCATTGCGACTTGTTTTCTCAGAGGGAGTGATTACATGCGGTGGAGTGAGTTTCTTTGTGTGTGTATGTGTGTGGCAGTCATATAAAAGCCAGTCTCTGTTATTTTTCAGAGTGTCTGTAGCAGCTGCAGGGGAAATGTTCCTGTTGCTCCATGTTTTAGGAATGGGGCTGGGAGGCTGTTGATGGCTCTGGAGACTCTGCCGGTGATGCTGATGTCTTCAGGTGGGCACCTCGCAGTGACTGAGCTTGCGGCTGTCCAAGGAAGGAAGGAGGCTGTTGGCCTTCCTGCCCTTCACTCTGCACCCCAAACCCAGAAGGAACAGGGACTAGTTTAAATAAGTGAAAGATACCCAGTTTTGCAGACAAACCCTGCATTCATTGCTGTGTCACAGCAACCCACAGCATAGGGGTGCTGGAAGTTTGTTTCCAGGCTGTCTTTAGAGCGATGGCTCTAACCAAAAGGCAGGGAAGGCTGAGCTCTGTGCTGGCTGGAAACAGACTGGAGCTCCTCCGGCGTTCCTGGGATCACAGTGGTTCTCTGTGCACCACACAAAAACCTGGGGAGCTTCACCAAAATAGCAGAGGGTCTGGGCTCTTCTTTCCTCTTCCTCACTGAGCCCCCTGCCCATTTCATTAGTAGGCTCTGAATGGAAACGTTTGCAAGCTTTAATTACACACCTAAAACCACCAAGTTATATTGCTTTTAATATAAAGCACTTTTTTTCTTTCTTGTTTTATTATAGCAAACCTTGTTACCAGGCTGAGCTGCATACAGTATCCTGTCTTCTTTACTTTTCTCAATGCACGCTGTGTTTATCCTGAAAATGTACATTTTCGTCTATTTTCTCTTGGTTTTCTTTTAAAACGCCATTTAACCATTGATGAGTTGAAGCAATTGCTGGAGAAATACAGGTGCCAAAGTCTGCTCAGACTCTGTGCTGCTTCATCATTACGGTGCAGCAGATTTCCAACCCTGGTACCTGCCAGTGCCCTGATGCATAGAACCTCTGCTTTATGGAGGTTGAGGGGTGCAGCTGAGATAGCCTGGGCTTAGCACTGCTCAGTGAACTGCAATGCAACCCCCTAAAGTGAGAGATGTGCTGGAGCGTTTGGGGGCATCTTCTAAATGAGGGGGTTGCACTGGGGACCAGAGCACCAAGGAGCCTGGACACTGCCTCCCTCCTCCTCTCAGCCACTCAGAGCTTTTGCCTTGGACTGGTAGCTCTGTTCTGCTGCATCCATGGGATGGTCGGGGACACCGGGCCCTTAATGGGAAGTTGTCAGAACTAATTGTGCTTATACCTTTGTGTGCTGTCAGAGGGGAAGATGTTAAAGCCTCTGTGCAAGCTGGATGGGAACAGGGATGGACAATGGTCTTCGGACCATTACAACCCACTTCCTCTCATTTTTAGAATTTATATACTTTGCAATGCATTATTAAGTTTCTTGGGAGCGATATGGCTTTCAAGGCTATCAGGGGACTAATCTATTTTTTACATGGAGTAGAGAAGGATTCTAGGTTTGTACAAATAAAATACTCCCTGGTAGCAACACAATTGAAATGATATCTGCAAACATCATGGCTTTACCTCTCTTCTAAGCAAACACCGGAGTCTCTATAGAAAGTTAACGCTTTAATTGGACAGACTTTCAAATGGTGGTGGATGTCTGCTATTAAGCTAAAGCGTTTGTATCCTTTTGCATGAAGATTACTTTCTTTGTACAGGACCGAGCTACGTATATTCAGGAAGAGACAACCAAATCCTTAGTTTAAAGACACTTTGGAAACTCACATGATTAAACAATCACTGGAATTAGCTGAAATCCCAAAATTGGGTTGCTATGGGTATAGTACATTTGCTTAATTCTGGCTGATTGTTCCTTGCCTGCAAGGAAAATTATGTGTGGTTGCAGAGGTTTAAATATGCTTTTTTTTCAGTGTAACTACAGGTATAATGGTTTCATTGGTCTAAGTGTGGAGATAATTTTGGTTTTGGGATGTTAAACAGTATTGGATATGCACACATTTATTAAATACGAAATCTGGTGGAAATAAGTAAGATCCATCTCATATTTATTTGGAAGTTGGGTTTGACCTCTAGAGTCATGCTAACAGAAGCTTTAATGTACTGAATTAGGCTTCTTTTAATGGTTGACAAAACAGCATGAGTGAAGTAAAATAGTCTTCCTGAAGAGTCAAATGAAGACAAGGAATGTGGTGTGATTAAAAGGTGCCGTTACAAGAACTGCGAATGTCTTTTAATGATTCACGTTTTATGGATATCCAGTTCTCAATTCATCTACCTTTTCTTGGGTGCTAATAGCTACAAAGCCTAATACCAGCCTGTGTGCTTTGGAGGCAAAATAATGTCCATGTTTTTACCTCCACTCTCTGTTTCCTCCTCTACACTATGTGAAATTTGTGTCACTGATACCAACTGCAGATACTTCTGGGTAGAAAGGTGAAAACCTGGTAGGTGCAAGGGGAGCTGGGAGCTCTGGTTGGGGTATCTGGTGTGCCAGGGTATACCTGTGGCACTGAGATAGGTCTGAGTATCAAATTAAGTCTCATTTAATCTCATTCTTCATTTGGATGAAGACATCTGATCTGGCTGCAGACTTTGAACCTTTCAGTACTAAACCCATGGACGTCCAGTGCTTGCACTGAGGAGGTAGCTCAGCTACGTGCTCTCTGCACTTGCAAAGGGAAGAGCAAAGCTTCTCCCCAGCCTCTAGGACCTGGCACTGTCTGAACTTTTGCACAAGTTGGAGAAGCAGACAGGAATCATTGTCTGGCTTTTCACACATCTGTGGACGTCTGAGTAACACACCTGAGAAAGGCAGGGCAGTGATGTTTCTTAGGGCTTTATTCTTGGAGTCTGAACCATGTTTGGTGCATCTGAAAAGAGGTGATGGAGGTTGCTGGGTCCAGGGACTTGCCGAGCCTATGGTATAAATCAAAGCAGCTTCCCAGCGGCTATAAATCAGATGTGCTGTCATGTTCTTTTGTGGGACTACATCTGTGGGCAGGAGCCTGTCTGGAGCAGATCCCCGTCCATCTCATCAGACAGGATGAGAGAACAGGAATTGCCATGCAGCTCTTTTCAGGGCTGTTTCATGGTGCCAGGATTTGATCTGCCGTCCTGTTAGCAGGCTTCTCAGAGCCAAAGCTTCATTACCTAACATTTGGGTGGTTACTGCCATATCCATGGCAGCTAAACATTATGTGCTTTAATGGTGGGCTTATGCTTAGCAATGGCAAAGGGAGTCTGCTGTTCCACACCACCATATACCAGTATAGCTGAACAATTCTTTTTCATGCTTTGAAGTCTAGCTTAGACCCTCATTGCATGGGGGTGGCATGCCAAACGCTCCACTGGCACAAAATAAGCCAGCGCAACTGATCACAGGAGGATACCTGCAGAGCAGGGGAATCCCTGAGTGATAACATCCAAAATCGTTCTCTTATCCTTTGGGATTTGTTATGTGATAATGCTCAGCCTCAAAAAATGGCTTTTTGGGGCCTTGTGTTTGGTAATTGTCACAACCTTGTGCAGTCCTGCAAAAATAGACTCTCTAGGGATCATGAAACACAAAGGTGGCTTCAAACCAGCGCGGCTTACAGGGACAAGCAGTGACGAGCATTGCTCAAGCGTCAAGCTAGGATGTGTACTGGGCACTTTTCACCCTTCGATTCCTCTTCATGGCCATATAGGAACCTTTGATCTTCTTTCGAGTTTTCATGGTTCAGGGTGCACATGTTCCGCAAAAGCATAAAAGGTCCGTAAGCTTTGTGTTCTCTCCTTATGGGTCCTATTGTAAATGTCTGAGTGGGTCTCTTGGCTAGTCCTGTACTCAGTACAGCTCTTACAGCCGCTGTGTCATGGTGCGTCATGGAGAGCGATGGAAGAGCAGAACCATCCCAAAAGCTCCGATTCCGCTGTGGTTTAGAGGAGACAACTACCTGCCTGTCAAAACCTGAGAAAACTGGTTCTGAATGACAAAACAACCTCAAAGGCTCCTCAATTAGTGCCATGCTGTGACGAGGTACCCAAAGTTTGCTTGGAGCAGTAGCACACCCCAAGAGTTCGCACCCAGCTCTGAAACCGACTTTGCCCATGGCCCTGGGTGAGTCACTTAACTCCCCATGGTTCACTGAACTGCAAAGGGGAGAGAATGATTCCTGCCTACCATGAGGTAGGTTGTGGCAGGATAAATTAGCTGTTGGCTTTTAAAGCACTTTAAAGATGTACTGCAAAGCATTAAGAGCACTTGTTTTTATGAAGACAGTATAGGTTAAATGATAATTCTGTGCTCTCGCTGAATTTGTTAGTTTTAAAGTGTGAGTGTTATGCTTCTACAATATGCTATTAATCCAAACAAATTACTAAGCCTTTGTGTGGTATGTGAGAAAGCTGATGAATTTACCTTTCTGTAGCTGTAAATGCAATCGGAAGGATTTGAACTTCCCTTCTCACCTCAAAGCCTCTGGCAAACTGGTCACTGACATAATAAATATTCAGCATTTAATAATGCTTCACTTTTCCTCTTTAAACCATTAGTTGTTCCCTGCTTCACTAAGAAGAACTTCAAATTCAATTCATTAACATTTCTTTAAATAGCCTTCTTAACAATGCCTGTTTGCTTTCCTTGTTATGTTCTGTCACTAATAGCGGTTTTTACTTCTAACCTGTTATTAATTAGAAATAAAGACTGGATCTCTTCATTTCTGAATTAGTTTTAGTGCCTCTTTTCCTCTGAAGAAGATCTATGTTTTTTTTTCAAGCCTAGCATTTCACCTTATAGAATGGTTCCCAGGGTAAATAATTCAGCTGGTCAGAGCCAGTGCACTTCACTCAGCCTGCAGCAGCCAGCCCTGCGGTGGGCAGCGAGGCATGCCAAATCCCAGGCAAAGAGGAGCACAGCAGCATGAAACTTTCATTAGGGCCATGGAGGTAAGAGCCTGCTTCTCCTTGGTGCTTTCGGTGTGACCTCCAGGGCTGGTCGTGACCGCTGGAGCTGGAGGGGCACCGCTCCACACTGCCTTAATGTCTGTACTATGAACAGGCGCAGAGCATCTCAGCCACCCTCATCTATTCTTTCCCGACTTCAAAGTGTTGCATCTCGGTCTGTAATTACCCTCGAGGTATTTCAGACTCGGAGCGACACCGGGGAAATTGCACTTCCCGATAATGGGAGTCCACAGTTGCGTTTAATCAATTATGGAGTTGGTCGTGAGATTGGCTTTTTAGTTACAAGGATTTTAAGGCCAGCTCCTCATGCTCTTTAAGGCCAGCTACTCATGCCTTGGCGGAGGAGAGCAACACCACCGAATTAAAGAAACACTGTCCATTTGATGTAGCTTAATCTAGGCTTTACCTGCTTAATTAAAACCATGCTGCCAATACTCACCACCCGGTGCTCTGAACAGCCAGTCAAATGCCATGTTGTAGTTTCCTAAGCAAAACTGTTTAAGTTAGGTGGAGCTGCAACACTAATTTTTACGGATATAAACAGATCCGCTCAGCAGCAGCGTCTCCAGATTGGTGGGAGCTGGTGGCAGTGCTGTCGTGCAGGGCTCGGAGGTGTGCGGATGCTGGAGAGGAAACGCGAGCCGAGCCGAGCTGGGAATTGCGAACACGCAGCCTCGCTAACTCGCTTTGAAAGATACATGACAGCCAAAAGCTTTGCTCTTCAGAAGTAATGGAGTTGTCCAGGGTGCACGCGGGTGCAGGGGCTGAGGGACTTCCAGTGGAATAAATTCAGATGATGTTGGCTCACCAGATACTGTAGTAGCTGGTGTTGGGAAGGTCTTGCTTTGGGAAGCTAGTAATGGTGCTTCAGGCCAGCCAAGGTTAAGTGATGGTGTATGCCTGTCCGCACAGATTTTGTGTGGTGGGTTGTGATGATAAGCTAGCAACATGGCTGTGCTGGGGCATTCAGGGTGAGGGAACCCATCCACACGGCTTATGAAACGTGTTCTGTCTCATACATGGAGCCCACAGAAGCTACGTGACTGGGCTGGCTTTCCCTGAACCTGGGATGACTCCTCTCTGTCTCCCCATTTCCATGGCCTCACTCCCTCCTGCCATGGAGGAAAGAGCCCCTTCCTTCCCTCCTTGCCTCTGGATGCCTGTTTGCAGGCAGGCAAGAAGAAGGATGTAGAGAGGTGCAATGCGACCAGGCCACGGGTATGCTGGTGAGGAGCAGAGTTTGCTGCCCTTTCAAAGGTTTGCAGTAAGGTTGGGTACTTGCTGGTGTCTTCGAGGCTTTGAGCAACCTTTGCAAGGCTGAGGATGGTGCCAGATGTTTGCCCTTCTGGTTGGCTGAGTGTACATTGCATGACCACTGAACTACCCAAATGACCGCTGTTAGAAGAGCATCTGTGCATTGTTTTGCCTTCTCCACCTTTCGGCCTGCTTTCCAACACACGGGACCATAGAATCATAGACTCATAGAATAGTCAGGGTTGGAAAGGACCTCAAGATCATCCAGTTCCAACCCCCCTGCCATGGGCAGGGACACCTCACACTAAACCATCCCACCCAAGGCTTCATCCAACCTTGTCTATCCAGTTTCTCCTTCCTACACAAATCTCCAGCTGATTTTCAGCAATATTTAGCGAGCTTCTCAATGCACTCTGCTTGTCTGCTGCTTCTCTTTGGGAAGTCTCAGGAAACCTCAGTCACTGGTGGTTTTCATCAAGCATAAGGTACAACTTTGATGCTATTTCAGATCTGCTTCACTTGAGGGAAAGGAGATCCTTCAAAATGGAAAACATCTTACAAATTCATACCTTACTTTGGTTCCTCCTGTGCCTGCCAGCTCTTTTCCTGTGATGCCAGTTTGTTGCAGAAATATTGTCTCTGAATTTAGGATGTCCAAGAGAGTTGATGACACATGAGGAAGTATTGATTAATGCATACATTTACACCTCTTTTACAAATTCTTCTTTCTCAGACAGCATTATAGATAACTGTCCCAGAAGAAGGCAGCTGTGACTATGTGATGTACTTCCATGGCTACAAGAGGGATATCTGTCTGTAGAATGAAAGGTAGGTTATTCCTTAGGCCTTTTCTCTCTCCTCTAATTTTAGACTAGTAGCACTATGCAGGAGGAGTTTGTTGTTGCTACTCACACAAAGCTGTCTTGTTGGGAATCACTCGTTGCCCTAACCCAGTTTCAGTTATTCTATTAATACACCACTGGAGTCTGGCTGGAGTACAGAGTCCTCTGTGGACAGGCCAGTAGCAATGTCTCTCTCCTGGAGCAATTATAGAAGAAGTGGTACAGAGATGATAATTCAGATGAAAGTGATCAGAAGGGGACAGTCAAGAGAAAAAGAACCCTTGGGGGAAAGTCAAGCTGGATCTCAGACCTGTATCCCCTGAGCTAATGGGGGCTCAGTGGATGATGTGATTCTTTTATGAAAAACGTACCTCGCCAGCACACTCCAAGATTGTTCTTGGGGAAAAAATATAACCCTTATGGTAGCAAAATTGAACTTCTGAATCTCTTCTTCTCACATCATTGACGTGTGAGCAGTCACGAGTCCCCCTCTTGAGCAAAGCTTTAGTATTAACACTGAGGTAGTGGTGACTTTATAACAGTCTTGCAGTACCTAAAGGGTGCCTACAAGAAATCTAGAGAGGGATTTTTGTCAAGAGCCTGTAGTGACAGGACAAAGGGAGAATGGTTTTAACCTGACAGGGACAGAGATTAGACATTCTTCACTATGAGGGTGCTGAGGCGCTGGCACAGGGTGCCCAGAGCAGCTGTGGCTGCCCCATCCCTGGCTGTGCTCAAGGCCAGGTTGGACACAGGGGCTTGGAGCAAGCTGCTCCAGTGGAAGGGGTCCCTGCCCGTGGCAGGGGTTGGAACTGGATGAGCCTTAAGGTCCCTTCCAGCCCAAACCATTCCATGATTCTAGGACTGTCTCTGCACCAGTTGGGATGCTTGCTGCTGCAGTGTCATGGTTGAAACCCAAACACAAAAGAAGCTCGTTCATTCACCCTCCCCCCCCCCGACCCTCCCCGCTCCCGGAGGGATGGGGAGGAGAATCGAGAGAATGTAACTCCCACGGGTTGAGATAAGAACAGCCCAGTAACTAAGGTATAACACAAATCACTACTGCTACCACCAATGATAATATTGATAAGAGAAAATAACAAGAGAAGAGAATATGATATAACCACTGAAGGAGTTCGACCCCCCCGAAGAGAGAGCCCTTGCCCTTCCGGGTAACTCCCAGTTACCTCCCTGGGCATGACGTGCTGTGGTATGGAATACCCCTTTGGCTAGCTTGGGTCAGGTGTCCTGTCTCTGCTTCCTCCCGGCCTCCCCTTGTCCCCAGCAGAGCATGAGGCTCACAAAGTCCTTGGCCAGAATAAACATCACTTAGCAACAACCAAAAACAATTGGTGTTATCAGCTCTCTGCCCAGGCTGGAAGTCAAAACACAGAGCTTGCACCAGTTACTAAGAAGGAGCAAAACGGCTCCTGGTAAACCCAGGACATGCAGCATGCCCCAGGTCCAGGCATGAGGTTTGCCAGCATAATCAGGTTGGTTTTAGACTGGATACTTTCCCTGATCATGTTCACCATATCGTTGCACACGTGCTTGTGCTGTGTTAATGCGCTCATGGAGCTCTGGTGTGTGTTGCTTCATTGCTGATTAGGCAGATGGGCTGATACGAGACCAGTCCCTGGAGTGCTGCTTCCAAACCAGTGATTTAGCTGTGTAACTCTCTGTAATGAAACTTATTGAGGATGGCAGCCTGGGCTGTCCTGTGGAATTCAAGATATGTTATTTTTGTTCTGAGGACATTTCTAAAGGATTTTAATTATGTGCATGGTTAATAAATGTCATGCTATCCATCTTCAGTCATGCATACATATGCGGTGTGCTGCTCAGGTGCCCACTGGCCCAGACTGAGGATGATGTGCAGCCATATTTGTGGCATATAATTACTTAGCTTGCTTTTGAGGTGAGCACAGGAAGAGATTGTTCCCACCACCCCAATAGTTCCTGTACGATGGACCGATGCACAGAGTATGTGAATCTTTAATGTGTCTGCAGCTGAGAACGGAAGCGCCTGCTGCTCTCTGCAGTCAATTCTATTGTCTTAATTTGCTCTGACATCAAATTAGTCCCGTTCCCCCCCACATCTTATTTCCTCATACAAAGCAGGGATAGAGAATGTTACTATAGAAAATGAAGGTGTCAGAATGTAGGGTTTAGACCGAAAGATGAGGGAATGGGATCATTCTGTTTTCTTGGGGTTTGCAACGCTATTTGTCTTACAAGCCATTTCCTGCTTATCCCAGATCTTGAGGTGGTGGCTCCTGAGGAGGCTTAGTGTGTTGAGGTGGAAGTTTGCCTTCCTGGTTGTTCAGATTGCTGTGGGAAATACCAGCTCTAGCAGGAGGTGAATCAGCGAGTCACAAAACCATCACTGCTTACTTTTGGGATTGCAATTCTTCCTCCACTTAAGAAACAGCCCTTTCCATTGCACCCGACCTAGGGAACACGTCTTGGAGTGTGCTCCTCAAATTTGGCTTCAGGTTATGAACACAGTATGGCATCAGCCCAGAACTTCCTGTGGAACTGCACAAGAGAGGTGTGATAATACATGTTTCTTCCCCCAGATTTGTATTTCTCTCCCTGTACTTTCTGTTTCAGCTTTTGGGTTGTTTTTTCTCCTCATTGACCACCGGCTATGACCATATGGCTTCTCTTCTGTTTTCCTCTGTGTCTTCTACCCCCCTGCTCTGAACATATTATAATGTTCATGAGACATTTTAATATCAGTTCTGGTCTTGCCTAGCAGCATAAAACATCTTGTGTATTTGCATTTTTTAGTTTAATCATTATCTTAATATTTTTTGGGCAGTAGCCACAGAATCTTTTTCTCTGTTTCATCTTTAAAGCGACAGTTTGTGCTTTTCATTACCATACCCCTACTATTACACTTGCTATAAACCCATAGCTAAGCAGTGGTTTTGAAAGAGATGATGGTATACCTGTCTGTAAGACACAGAGCCATAGAATCATAGAATGGTTTGGGTTGGAAAGGACCTTAAGATCATCCAGTTCCAACCCCCTGCCATGGGCAGGGACACCTCGTACTAAACCATCTCACCCAAGGCTTTGTCCAACCTGGCCTTGAACACTGCCAGGGATGGAGCATTCACCACTTTCTTGGGTAACCTGTTCCAGTGCCTCGCAGTAAGGACTTTTTCCTTATATCTGATGTTTCAGAAGCTCTTGTTACGCCAGTCATCTTTGGAGCAGGTCTTCAACATTGACATTTATTAGTCAGAAAGAGCTACAGGGTCTAGCTGGGCACACCTGGAAATGTAACTTCTATGGAGGGGTGGTCTGGTGTTAACCAAGTCCTGAAGATTAAAATAATCCCAGGAAGCCTTGAGTTACAGGAAAACCCTCCTTTTTGTGCATTCTTCCTACAGCAGACTCATTACTTCTTTTATTTAAGATCAGTTATATCTTAGTTGATACAGCCAAGAGATGAAGTGTTCCTGTTACCAGAAACCCCTTCTTTTTTGTCTCAAAATCAGCTTGACTTTTCGGGTCTCGGGGTTAAATTCAGCCCTGATGCAACTGCTGTGAATTTGGGTGTAGTTAAACCAATTGTGCCTGGCCTAGGTTTGGTCCTGAATGTCAAACTCACTGTTAGCATCTTGGGATTACCTCATGATCTCCTTTGTAATCCTTTTACAAACATATTTTCTTTTCAGCTCATGGCAAACCTAATTAGTGGTGTTTTCAGTAAATATGAATACCTGTATTGAAAGCACTTTTTCAAACACAGATTTGCCATGACCTAGCATTAGGTTGACCTTCCATAGCATCCCTCAGCAACGTATTTTGCTCACATTGATTAATCAAACTTCATAGCATTTACCATGTAAGTAAAACTCTGTTATTCTAGGTCAGAAACAAAAAGATTGAGATTCAGAAAATCTTCTGCAAAATCATTGGAAGTTTGGAATACATAGCTAAGCTGTCCTAACTTTCAGACCTCTGTGTGTTTCCAAGGCCTTTTCCTTGGCATACGTATTACCCAGATGCTTTCCTTACTGACATTCCTGTTCTCCAACACTACATTCCCATTGTCTTTCCCTTTTTTGTCTTTCCTTAATCTTCAGCCTTAAATATCCCAAAGCATTTGCCTTTACTACCCTGCCAAAACCTGAGAAAGGGAGAAAACCATAGTCCCTGCCCCTGCTGTGCTGTTGGGAAGGAGTGAGCACTCTGGAGCCTGAGGAAACACCTCAGTATGTCTACAATGGCCAAATCAGATATTCATTTAGAGAGGTCCTCTCCAGCAAAGGAAGTGCCTCCCTCCACCTGGCTCTGCTCAGGCAAGAATATACGTGCCTTTTCTTTGGAAACACCTTTAAAAGTGCAAGAATAGGGCTAGGGAAGGAACCAGGTGATGTTTTCAGTGCTTTACATTAATGTAGTGGTTTTACCCCTGTTCATGAGAGATCTGAGCTGTAAAAGGGGAAGACAGCATGAGCAGTTGTCTTCACTGCATTCTGCTCAACACCCAGCTGACTAAGGCATGCTGTAGAGCACAAACCTGCCTCTTCTTCCTCAGTGATGCCAGCATCATGCAACACTGAGATTCAAAATAGCAGTACCAAAACTACTGCATCTTCTCATCTAATATTACCCCACTCCAAAATCTGTTGCAATAGCCACCAACTGCATTGAAACTCTCTTTTCCCTTTTAGCTGTTACTCACTGTTCTTCAGTGGCGAGTTCTTATTTAGAGAGAGATCTGGCTTCAATTATTTAGATGAAGATGCTGGGTAGAATTCCATACCAGACAAGCTGGGCTGACTTGTCACAATCTTTTAGGATTGCCTTTCTTTTTGAGGAATCTCAAATTCTTTTTTCCCTCAGAGAAAATGATTCATAATCGTAAGTGAATACTTGGAAAATGTCACCTCAAGGTACTACAGAAGAGGCCTTCCAGGCCTGTGAAGCTAGAGAGGAGTTAGCTAATGTGACATTCTTTTCTTTGCTCATTTGTTTTCTCTTTGTGCAGCAAGGGCTCCTGCTTCACTCAAAAGGAGAGAAGAGCATTTTAACCAGCTATGTGGAGAAAGTGGGACTGTTCGGTTGTGCTTAGAGATACCCCATCTCTGGGTTTTGTACGCGTTCCGTGATAATCTACAGTCAAAACAAAATTAGACTTCTCCTCTTTTACATATTTGAGGGTTCCCCCCCCCACACACACACATTTACCCTCTTTAACCTAAACAAGCCTCTTGTTCATATGACTGGATTATGAAAGATGCTTCTTCATGGTTTATGAACTTGCTTAAAACTTCCTTTTCTGCAATGCAATTCTAACTCCTCAGCTTGCTCCCCTGCCACTGAAAACTCTGATTTTGTATCTTCAGTGAAATGCACTGAATTAGGAATAGTTTCTTTTCCTTATTTGTTTTCATTTCCAGGTGCTGACAGTAATTGTTTTCTAAGGGATTGATTCAAAGGTCTTGTAAATCAATTGAATTTGGATTACAAATCATAGAGGACAGGATTGAAAGGAGGATATCAGGAGATCAACTGATCCAAACAAGACCTATTGTACCCGTTTAGTTTCTGACATGTTTCTTTAAGATGTCCAGTCACTATTTTTACTCCTAAAAGAATCTGCAAGCACTCAACTGATTTTTCCCTTTCTCTCCATTGTTTCTTGTCCTGTCTGCTGTGGGCAGAGGGAACAAAGCAGTTCCCTTCCTCTTGGAAGGAGTCTTCTGTACACTTGAGTTTTCTTATCTCCCTCAGTTTCTCCTCTTGAGGATCAACACCCCCATTTGTTCAGGTTTCCCCACATAGTTTATGTTTCTCTCACGTGAGTTCTAGCGGTTGGATGTCTGTCTTTGACTCCTGGCACCCAAAAGTGTATGCAGAAGCCCACCTGCCACCTACCATTGCTGACTGTAGAGAGAGGTGCTGGTGGAAGCCACACAAAGCAGCTTGGGGGCTTTGCTTCTTGGTTTACTCATAGCTGCTGCTTCAGATTAAGGCTCCTCTAAATTATGCCAGAAGCAATCAGTCATGTTAAAATATTCCAGAAGCCAAAGTCTGCCTGTGTGTGGGAAACTTAGACACATGCTTTATAGTGTTGGCCAAGGGAGATGGTATTAGGCCTTCTGACACCAGGGAATTAGCCTGTCGATTAGATCTTTCACTGGAGGTGCTCCCTCCACAATGTATTTTCTATAACTTAGTTGTTGATAGCTTGCAAATATCTCAGTGCTATCCCTTAAGCACTTCTGAGGGAATGTTCATCACCTGGTTTTCTTCAAATGACTTCAGAAAGACCAAAGGGGAGCTGACATAACAAATCATAGGGTAAAGCAGATTATTAGAAGCAAGAAGGCATCCTTCAAACTGCTGAAGTTGTGTGTTCAAGAAAGAAAAGGGAGGACAAGGCTCACAAATCTTTAGGAGCCCTTTGAAGGAGTCCCCAGGCAAATGAACAAAGAGATCTGGGTGATATGCTCCTCAGGGAATGCGCAAAGGCATTTGAAAAAGTGCTTCACCCAAGGGTCTTACAGGAAATAACCTCCATCAGTTTCTTGCATGGGTAAATAATTGTTTAAAAGATGGGAAACAATAGAGAGGAATAGAGAGGTGATTTCCACAGCAGAGCCTAGCAGAGATCTGTGCTGCAGCCCACATTGTTTGGTGTTTCCATGAGTGCTCTAAAAAACCATGGCGAGCAATAAGACAAGAAGTTTGGAGGTGAATGCCAACTTATTCAAGATAATAAAGGCAAGGGCTGACTGCAAAGAACCGAGGGAGTGCCTTTTCATACCGCGTCCCTGAGCAGTAGAGTGGGAGATGAAATTCAGTGTGGATATAAGAGAGGAAGAGAGGTGGGGTGAAAGTCCCTAGCGTTGCATTGATGATGATGATCATGGAATTGAATACTATCACTTGGGGAAAAAAGGATGTAGTTATAACATTGTGCTTTGAAAGCATCACCTCAGTGCTTAGTATTTGTTAAAAAAAAAGCAGACTTACTGTTAGGAGCTATTAGTAAAGTAATACAAAACAAAAGAAGAGACACAAAAGAGGAGACTCTCTTCATCACTTTAGACATCCATGCTTTGCCCACATCTTGAATACTTGGTTCAGTTCCAACACTTCAGACACAGCAGGAGTGGAAAAGGCATGGAAAATGAGTGATTAGAGTCAGAGAATAGCGGCTTTGTATGAAGAATCATAAAATAGTCTAGAATTCTTTAGCCTGGAAAAGAGATGAGGGGATATGACAGGGGGTGTAAAATGATAACTACCAGCATCAAGATGAAGAGCGGGGAATGATGGTTCGTTGTTTCTCCTAACACAGCGTAAAGGAACATCAAAGCTATTGACTATGGCTTCAGAGCAAACAAAAAGTGTTGCTGCTCCATGGCACACGTAACACCCACAAGGAGCAACTTTCTGCAGGCTGTTGTGGGTACTGACAATTTTCAGATGTTTAAAAAGTGGCTGCTCAGATTTATGGGGGAAAAGATTTATCAAGGTCTGTTGTTTGCAAAGACACTATCTCTGCCTCAGAAAATCTGTGCACTACAAATTGCTGCTGTCAGGAAGAGTGTTCAGGGAAGTATTATTGTATGGGCTGGTTCTGTTCTCCTCTTCTCTGGGTATCTGCTGTTTGTGGCCATCGGAGACAAGTCACTCGGTGCGCCTTTGGTGTGATGCTGCTGCTATGTTCACTCTGTCATCCTTACAGATACTCAGCCATTGCTGCTCTTACTAGTTTTAATGGATTATTTTCAATGGTCAAAGCCAGTTGTCCAGTCACTCCCAGAGAAATCCACCCAGGATAATGAGATCCAGTAATCTCAGGACTGTAGCAGTATAACCTAGAAGTAAAATAATAAAATGCTGCTGGAAAAGACTCAGTCCCCTTTAAAGGAGTAGTAGGAGGGGAAAAAAAATGCACCTAAACAGTCATATATCAGAGCAACATGTAAAATGTCCAGCTGAGGAGTGTTATTAATGAAGTGGTGAACTTTAAGTCCATGCATAACATGCCTCCAGTAGGAAGGTTCTGATTTCCAATGCCTGGGGTAATCTAGCAAAATCCGAGCCATATCTTTAATGAACAAGGTAGGTTATCAATCAACACGGAGATGACACGAGCATTTCATACCTACCCAAAAACCAACACCTCCCCTCCCCAAAACCAAGGCCGCTGCAATGCCTCCCAAGGCTGCCCGTCCTCGTCAGGCAGGCAGAGAGTCATGAATCTGCATGTGACTGTTAAAGGCAGCGCTGCTACTAAGTAGGTGGTAGTTATTTTTAGCAAGTAGTTTAAATTGTTCCGATATTGAATCTGCACCGTGCAGGGGTAACATCTTTAAAATGCAATTCTATGGTAGGTGGCAACAATCAAGCTGAATTACTGACAATGTAAGGAAATGAAAAGTCAAACTGCTGACCATGTGTATTTTATGGTATTTAATTAAAAGGAGATAACATAGTGTGAATGAACCACAAATCAGATAAAAATGGCAGTATATTCTCATATTTAACACATATTTGACTTGTGGTTGCTTGACAATTTACCAGAACAGGTCTATGACGGTCTCCAAATATAAAATCAGGAGTGTAATTAAAAATACTGCAGGGAAGAAGCAATATTCAGTTCAACCCTGAACTACGTTAATCACAGCCACAGCTGTATCGCTTCCATTCTCTTTAACAAGAACCTCATTTCTTTCTTGTTTTTTTTTTCTTTTTAATAAAAGAAGAAAAAAAACCTGTCCTTGCTTTTGCTAAATCAGAGTGTCAGGTTTAAAATGTTCAATGTGTGGTGTGTGGGGTGGGAAGGAGAAGAGGGCAGAAGAGGCAGAGCACAGGGTAGTTGGTTGATGCGGAGCTGCCTCCGCTTGGGGCTCCGACTGTGGCTTCTCTTCTGCTTTTGGCATAGGCTTGTGCTGTGACCTTGAGAGATTTATTTATTGCAGCCTGTGCCACAGCTCCTTCCCCCGTAAAGCAGAGCTATCCTTGCCTTCTCTCCTTGTTCTTGTGCTTGGCTAATAATCAGGAGAGCAGAGCCTTGATCTCAGCTGGCAGCTTCTGCAATAACCCCACTGTTTCAGGGGTATCTCCTCCCATACCAACCTATACACATGTGCTGCCTGCTTGCTCCTGCCAGTCTACCACAAGCAAGTAAACACAAGTTGGGCTTGTGCTCCCACCAGTTTTTCTTCTGTTAATTCTCCCACTGAAAGTATTGCAGCCCAAAATCTGTGAGGCTTTACTGGGCACACAGTGATGTTACAAGTGCGCCCTGTCCCACGCAGAGAAAACTCAGCTTGACAAAGAAGAGGTGAATCCATGTGTGTCTTTTCACTGGAACTTGGCTAAAAAGCCTCAAGGTCTTGCAACTCCAGCTGAAGAGACAGCTCTTAGGGAATGAGTGTTTAGTCCTCCCTTGTTTGATGTCTGTCAGCACAGCTTTCAGACAAAATAAATAAAGAGAGGCTCTCCATTCAAAGGGAGAAGAGGGCAAAAGGGAGTTCAGGCTTCCTGTGCTCACCTTTAGGATCCTCACTGGTAGTGCCTGCCAACTTCCCAGCTCCAGTCTCTGCCACTCCAGCTACAAAATGCTGCTTTCTGCTGTTTGAAGCCCAAACTGTTTGGTTTGCCCCAACTCTCCGTATTGCCGTCTTGTTTCCGCCAGACTACTTAAACGTGTTGCAGTGTGACCGACCTGGGGGAAGAACCTCCCCTGCACGTCAGTGTGAGGAGTTTTTCCAGGTGACTCCATCTCCTGGAAATCCTTAGGAACCAGGGTGTAAAACCCAAGGAAAATGAATTCCATCCACATTCAGTGTTTTGCTACTTCTTGCAACCTGACAGTTGAGTTTTGCATGTTTTGCTCAGTGTATCACTGTGCTACTGGGGCTCCCTATGGCACCCAGGGGTTTGAGCACAAAGGAGCTGCGTTTGGGAGAAGGACTGGATAACTTCTCTTTCGGTGGAAGAATCCATGAAAGGATTTCCATGTTGCAATTCCCATTTCTCCCTGTCTTCGGTGGGTTGCAGCTGATTAGGAGAGAGTGGGATTTAGGTTCTGGTAGCAGGATCCTATTGTCTAAATCTCGCTGCTATTATTTTTTACTGTGGGAAACATCAGTTGACATGCAATTGCAGTAATACCCTCTAAGTCTCCACAGACATTATTTATTCATTTGGAAAAGGCTGTTGTCTCCTTCAGTTTTGTGTAGAGTTTCAGAATTTCAAAGACTGTTTTGGTGAGATTTCCTTGCTCCATGGCCAGGATAATTCAGTATTTCTTGTCCCTACAAAGCTAATTGCAGCGCTATTTGTTGATTCAGGAATTGGGCTATTTCTTATCTCTTTTTTTAAATCAGGCTTTTTAGCTTATTCTTCACTTCACTGTCTTGTAGCCTGAGTGAGCGTAATGCAACACAATGGACTTGCAGGTAATCAATAAAAGCTTTGGAGGTCAGAGATGGCATTTGACAAGCTTACACTCATGATTAAATATTCTGCTGAAGGAAATACTGAGAGGGTTTTTCACGAGGTAAACTCAGAGTTGCCCTGATGACCCTGAGGTCAGTATTCTCTGCTGCCACGTAGAGAAACTGGTTCTGGAGTCGTTTTTGGGCCAACAGAGTCACTGCTTGCTCTACAGACTTCCTGCAGCCTGCTCCCATTGCGGTCAATGGGATGCTCTTCTGAACTCCAGTGGGGCTAAGATCTCACTCAGTTTTAGGGATTAGCCAAGCCACCTGGGTTAGGAGCCTTGGCACCGTTATACACACAGTGGAGAGAAATTATCACAGGAAATCTTACAATGTCTTTCTTAAGAAATAGGTGGGTGCAAACGTACTGCAACGGGTTGCTCTGCCACAGCTATATGTATGCTATGGGTTGTATCTGTGTGTTATGTATGCTATATGCATGTTATGTATGCTATATGTGTGTTATGTATGTATATGTATGCTATGACCACCAGTCAGAGGAATTTAGCGTGTGCCTGGAGAACTTCTGGTTCTGTTTTTCTTAGAGGAAACTGGTTCATGCACATCAAGTGATGCAAACCGAAACTGCCTTGTGCTGCCAGTGAGGAAAATAAAGGGATTTGCTTCAAAGTTGCACAACTGCTCTGAAACAAAAGGCTAAGTGCCAGTGCCCCTTCTGTCACTGCAGGGGCATAGTGTGGCCTCCTAAAATCAAGGTGTCCTCATGTGCAGGTGTTGCTATCCCTGCTGTTACTGCTGCTGGTTTGCATGCTGCAGTTTAGTGGGAAGCTGGGAGATGCTTTTGCATGTTGATAGCTTAACTGAGAAGCTGTAAATTCAATGTGTTTGGCTTTAATTCTGTGAATAAGTAGTGCAACCATGAAGACACAGATTCTGCTGAAAGGGCAACAGATGTCTGATTAAGAAAGTGCTAGAGCAGTATCCAAGTATTTGGTAAAGGGCATCTCCAGGAGTAATCATCATCTCACTGTCACTGTTGTCTGGATGTGGACACATAGCTCATGCTTAGGAATGATGATGGTCTATGGGAATTCTTCCTTACGTCACCTAGACTTCTAGAGCGAAAATCCTTTCCAGAGTAGTTGGACCTCTGTGGCATCTTTCACCTCCAAGGGTTCAAAGGCACAGAGAGAAGAGCTAGAAATAAGAAGGTTGTCTCCAAACTACATGGCAGTGTATAAGGGAGCAGAATGAGGTTGCTCAAGTAAGATGCTGAACAGGTCATGGACGCAGTAACAGTAATGGGGAAGGGTGGTGTGGTAGCAACAGTAGGAAGCAGCAGCAGGAGATGACGTGGTCAGAACTTTCCCGTTCTAGAAGTTAACTCCATGAATTTTCTGAAGCCAGTTGCAGGCACTTTTGGGAAGTGATATTTGGGTGACAGCAGAACGAGTATATTTGTGGCACGGCATCCCAGTATGCCACCGAGCAGCTTGTCTCGGTGGAAGTAAAATGCGAGAGGAGTACATCATTTTGCACTGAAAACATTTCAAAAGGACACGAGCCAATAGACTCGTAAAACTCCTCTTTCCAGATGTTCTCCCCAGAGCCATTAAAATAGGTGGTCTTAATATTTACTTTTTGATCTTCACTGTGCTACCTTCCCTGAAGCCAGCAACAAAGTATGTGGTTAAATGTGAGCGCAGATGAGTCTTCATGCTGGGGCAGCAGGAATGGGGGGCATAATGACACCTCATTTAGTTTGCCATTCCATTTCCCTCCAACAAAACTAGCAGGCTATGTCCTATTCCTTGTTTGCAGTCTGCATGCAGTAGAAGTCTTCAAAGCTCTTAAGGAATGCATTTCAAACATACTTCCTTTTACAGAGCGTGCAGCTGGCACAGTCATCCAACCATGTCAGAGAAATGCATAATGGTGATAAACTGGTGTAAATCAGACAATGATAATCAGTAAATGATAAACTGGTGTAAATCAAAAGGTGAGGGTGGAATCCTGAGCCTCACAAGCCCCACACAGGCTTCCCTTGTACCATTTCCTTTCTAAGGCAAGATGGTAACTCCATAACGCCTCCAGTGTTTTTGCTGCTCTATTGAGCCTACTCCATCGAGAGGAAAGAGTCGAGTGTGCTATACTCACATTCTCTCAGGTATAATATACAAGATCCATAATAATTCAATAACATGAGAGCTCAGCTCTAGTGTTTGTTGAAAAGGATTTACTTTGCTTTCATTGGGATAATTACAACCGATTGTAATAAGCACAGATATAAACTCTTGATCTTTGCTCTGCTTTCAGAGCTGCAGACTGCAGGTTACACACAAGTTGAAGGCAATTACAACTTAGTTCAAAGCCTGGAGACTTCACAAAAAGGCATGGGGTGGTGACTCCATTTGGTAGATCATAATTCGACACTTTTCATGCACGTGCCCATTCACACACCACTTGTAATTGCTCTGAAAGTTGTACTTGCACAGACCATTTCTGTATTCCAAGGCAGGGCAAGTGCATTTTGCACCATATGTTGTAGATCCCATCTTGGACTACCATGGCAAGGATCGTGAGGAGGGCTCACAGCACTGACCTGAATGCTGCTTAACAGCTAAATTGTGTGAGCATGTGCCAAGGTTCCAGACTTTTGCGCTAGACAGCAGCCAGTCCATAAGCACATTGGGAATAAGTGACATGAGGAAGTTAAATTTTCTGGCAAAAATGGGCACTCCCCAGGAGGGTGGGAATTAGCTGGGATTCAGGTATCTTGGTTATTGCATGGATGGGGCCTGGTGTGACTTTTGCTGAACAGCATAGCTGCATTTGAACTGCAGCTCCAGGAGCAGACCAGGCTCTTCCCTGTCCAGTGTCCTCTCAGCCACCTCGGCCCCCTGAAATGCTGTGGCTTTCAAGAGCAACGGTGTTCAGAAATCCTAGTATCTGTGTCTGCCTTCTCACAGCCTCTTGCTTCCCTGAATCGGTTGGGGTATGGTATCCCCTGTTTCCCCTGACACTGCAAACAGGTTGAAATGATAGATGAAAGGGGAGCGGGATGGAGCTGTGAGTTAGTGCCTCAGCCTTTCACTGCTGGAGGCTGAGGTTCAGAGTCTTCCTTTGAGCAGATGTGAAAATGGGTTTAATAGTTTCCAAACCCTCAGTGGACATTTGGCAATATCATAAAACCACTGCAAAACTCAGAAAAGAGAAGCCCGGGAGTCTGGAACAGGAAATCTTTCATGGAGGCGGGAGGCAGAGAGGCGTGGGGAAACATGCACAACACCTTCATCGAGGTATTTCTAATAAGCCCACGCTTGTTACACACCGAGTGCACCCACTAATTAAGGAACAAGAAGAAAGAAAAGATAGTTGAAAAGCCTGACTAGTTTTTTCTCTGGGAAATGCATTAGACAATTGGAAAGTACACATGGACCTATTATTCAAGTTAATTTACACTCACTCTCCTAGTCCCCCACAAGAATTTATGAATCTGGAAGAGCTATAAGTCCCTTAACAAAGTAAACAAACAGTAACTCAGTGTTGTGTTCTTCCAGAGACCCACCACCTAAGGGTTTGGGTGGTTGGTTTTGGGTTTGGGTTTTTTCTTTAACTAAAGATGAAGACATGATTCAGAATTAGTGTTATGTCTCTTTTCTCAGGGGCAAACAATTCACATTACTGGAATTAGACTGTTAGAATAGACTTCAAATGCACAGTGAACCTCAGCAAATAAAAGCCACCAGCCTTCAGCTATGACTTGTCTTTCCATGAGGAATCTCGATAGAGAAGGGTGCACCAGCTTACTGTGCTCCCTGCAAGGGGCTCAGCCTCTTCCAAGTGGCAATGCTGCTTCCCTCCTCCAGGCCTGCCAAATTCAGAGCAACAACAGCCAGAAGATTAAGCAAGCGTAGCTAAAACTATTCCTATGTCAAGCCCCTATTTTAATCTCCTCCCTAGGATCTGAAGCGGACTTGTTAGTCCCTATAACACATCATCTCCTTCTGTATGTGTGAGGCACTTAAAGAAAGTTTTTCGCACTGTATACCAGACGACCTTGATGTGATAGACTGCAGGGTTTTGTGACACTGCACACTCAGTGCTATTCAACACTTTGCCTGAAAGGGAGGAAGGAATGGATTTATTGACTTGTGACTTTGACTCAGGCCTGTGTATCAGGACTGTTATTATGTGGAATGATTAGGCTGCAGTGTCAGGGACAAGTTAAACTAGAACAACAAAGGACCTCCTTAACCTTTACCTGGACACAAGGCCATTCATAATGACTTGCATGGTTTGGAAAACTAAGTATATCTTGCAGCACTCAATACTTCTGCAGCTACAGCAAATGAACAGAAATGGAAAAGATGGATTGCTGAAGGAGATGAAATGTAATTCAATTCTGCATAGTCCTGTTTAGAATACCAAGTTCAGGTCTGTGTCAAAAAGTGGCAAAGGCATCATCATTTTCTATGGAGTGAAGCAGGAATTTTTAAAGCGGATATAATAGATATCCACCCAGGAAACTTCTGTTTTTCCAGGTGGCGTGACAAATAATGCTCCCCAAGGAGCTTTCCTCATACCAAGTGTACATGAAACCATTATTAATGCTAATCATGGCTAGGTGCCAAAAGTGAAGAGAAGGTCTTTGAACAGCAAGGGGAGTCATTCCCACAAAGCTGGTGGTGGTTATGGTGACAATACTCACATATCCCTATCACTGAGTATCCCTTGCAGCTAATGCTCTGCATGAGATTCCTGATGTAGGAGTCCGTTTGTGGGTTTAGATCAGATTCAAAACACTGCTCTCCTCTTCTTAATGGACATTATCAGAGCACGTTAGGAATGACTCCATGGATTTGGGATGTCTGAGATCTCACCCCTGCTCGAGCTGAGGATAATTTGTGCCCCTGATTTCAGGAGGTGCCAAGTCAGTGCTTGGCTCTTTGCAAGGCTGAGTGCTCATCTGTGTGCATTGCCTGGACCTTGCTGCTGGTCAGAGAGTGCTTGTGTCTCACAGGCTCCTCTGCTTCCTGACAGTGTTTATTGCTGATATCCAACTGTGGGATCCCAGGCAATTTCACGTTTGTGAAACTGAAACAGAGGAAGTTCAGGGTGGATATAAGGAAGAAGTTCTTTACTGTGAAGGTGGAGAGCACTGGCACAGGATGCCCAAAGAAGTGGTGAATGCTCCATCCCTGCCAGTGTTCAAGGCCAGATTGGATGAAGCCTTGTGTGGGATGGTTTAGTGTGGGGCATCCCTGCCCATGGCAGGGGGTTGGAACTGGATGATCTTGAGGTCTTTTCCAACCCAAACTATTCTATGATTCCGTAAGGATGACAAAGGCCGTTCTTCCAGGAAGCAGTTGTATAGGTGATTTTAGAAATGTCTGCAGGGGAAAGTTAAAAAAAGCAGTATATGATGTGAGAGGTGAAGAAGCGATGCAAAATAAGTAGTGTTTCAGTGGGGAAAGGAGCAAACGTGCTGCATGGGGAAGGAGAGGCCGGTTTCTAATCAGATGCGTTTGATCTTTCCAGTACTGTATGAACTTCTGAACTCAGTGCTCCCAAATGTCCCTAAGTTTCAGAGAAACCATTGACCAGCATCTTGTCTTTGCAACTGTCTAGTGCAGGCTCCCAAAAGCTACAGGATGAAGAGAATTCTTCTTCAGTTCCTCCTTGATGTCTATGATGAGTGGGAATTTGTGTTTCAAGTTAGACATACCTGCTAGGTTTGAGAGCAGCTGCAATATTGCATCTGACATTCTTTTAAGAGCTCAGTAGAGCACACCATTTTCATGTGAGTGTAAACTGCTCTGCTGTCTTCTATGTTTATAGTGAGGTTTGCGCTTGGCTTGCTGCCCTGAAAGGCACCATCACCTCTGGTCTTCCCTTCTTTTCTACTCTCTGATGTCTCTCTAAGCAGAAAGAAGCCAAATGCCACCAAAAACCCTTAGTCAGCCCAGTACTGGTGAAGCCAAATCTCAGGGGCAAGGTCAACTCACCATGTTGCCTCCCCAGAAGATATCATCTGCTGTCTCCAGTGTCCTGGTTAGCCTGTTTTCTGCAGCCATCAATTATAGAATCATAGAGTGGTTTGAGTTGGACAGGACCTTAAGATCATTCAGTTCCAACCCCCTGCCATGGACAGGGGCATCTCACACTAGACCATGTTGCCCAAAGCTCTGTCCAACCTGGAATGGACACTGGATCTGGTTTAGCTGTCAGCTAAGAAACAAACCCTATGCTGAGGCTGTTTGGGCAACTGGCTCTTCCTTTCACAGAAACATGTTATGGTGCCCCTATGACAACTCATTTTGCTTCCGAGTTTGCTGTTTTGGGGTTTTTCCTCCTAATGAATTCAGTCAAACACAACTGCAGCATGTCTCTTGCTAAAAGGTGCTTGTTACATTCCATGGGTGTGAGTTAATTTAACAGTAACTGCATTTCCCTGGTGCTATTGCAAAATAATGCTAGTTTTTGTGATGGCTGCATCAAAAGCCAGTCACGGATAGGAACACCCTGTATGTGCTAGTAAGAGAATCAACAAAAAGTGAAAGAATCTCTGGGTGAACCAGAATAATATTAGAGACACACAAACCAGTGTTGCTGAGGTTTGTTTTGAGTTTTCCGCTGCTTGCCTGCACTCAGGTCTTCTAAACTAGTAGTTTCAGAGAAATAGTCTTTCCCTTCTGTCTGTGTGACTTTGTACTTGTTCCTGGTATCTACCTGTAGTTACCCTCAAAGGGCTTTTTTGACTCTTGTATTCATTCATTTTTGCTACATAGGAGTTTACAGCTCCTTTTTATCACCCCTCAATTGGTTTGTTAGAAATGATACCATTGCATGCTTGTCTTCTGAGCTGGTTTTGTGAAGGTTCTCTAACACGAGAAAAATGGAAGGGTTTACTGTACAAGCTTCTATTACTCAGTCAATTGTTTAGCCTATGAATGACAAGTGAGTTTTCCTTTGTCGTTCGCTTGCTGCTTTCATTTTGTCCTATCAATATTGCAGCAAATTAATAAACTCCTGCTCTTTTTTTGTTCATTCAGATCCGAGGGCAGGCTCTCCAAGATTTCTGTACGAGACCAGCAGGAAGGGCACCCTTATTCTACTCCCAACTCCAGGACTAACTCAGCATGCCTATAGGTAGAATCACCTGTAGCAAATCTTGCCTCCCATCTCCCAAGATGTGAGCTTCACGTGAGAAGGTGTCTTTTAGTCAGAGGTAGGATTTGAAGGTGCTGGGTAGGGTATCACATGTAAGGGCACCACAGGCCCTAAGGTATGATAGATTTTTAGGAGCAGTATCCTTGTTCTTGTTGCAAGATGCCAACAACTCGCCTTTTGTTCAAAACAGGGTAAAGGATATTTTATCTTGAACAATTACAGTCTCCTAAAATTACAGGGATCTGAAGAGAAGATAGAACATAATATCACACACAGGAGCCAACAGGGCTGTTCAAAGAGGATGAGAGGTGCAACGTGTCCAAAATAACACTATAAAAGGAAGAACTTACGAAGAAAGCTGTCGATTGTTTCTTTCATACAATGCATGGAATAGGCTGTTTTACTCAGAACCATACAACATTTATGCAGAAAAATGGCTTAGTGTTTGCATCACTTTATTTTTTGTGTCTTTGTAAGTCCTGAAAACTGTAAAAGAACAAAACTGCCTTAACATTTTGCAGGGAATGATATTTTTATTGATAGCTCTTCAACTGTGATGATCTTAGAAGTTTTCCAGTGATGTAGTTGCCCTGCAAGAGATCGTAGCCAGCAGAGAGGGGAGTTCCTTTACAGTTTTGGTTCTCTTAGGATCAGGCATCTACTTCCAAAAGCTAACAGTCTCTGCAGGCACCAAAAGATCAGCAACCTCCAAACGATTTCAGACAAATCACTGTTTTGTGTCAGAAGAGGCTAGAGGGGATGTTCAGAGCAGCATATTAAATATAAAGCAGATAAAACATCCCGCACTTGCCAGGATTGGCAGATTCCTTTCTGCTATTTTGTTCCCAGTTAAACGTTGCTTGTTTGTGACTTTGCTTCAGAGTGCACTGGACACACTTTTTGTTTAGAAGAGATTACAAAAAGAAGCCAACAGGGAGAAAGAAAGATGTAATCGAAGTAACTACTGAGGGAAGCTGGAGAGGAGGAAAGTCAATACATAAGGAGAGAGATAGTGAAAAGAGCAAACATTATGAACCACGAGAGATGCACAGGTACTGTGCTGCAGGTGCCTGGAGCTGCTTGGGTGGGAAAGGTGGTCCCTAACTTCCTTTACCAACCTTTGGGGTCCCCTGGTAGCCGCACTCCTGGTTGCAAGTCGAACCTGCCTGAGGTTGTGCTGGCCACTAAACCCCTCAAATTCTGGCATCTAGCAATTAAAAGAGTATAAGGTTAGGAGGAAGGACATAGGGTTGGTTATGTGAGAGTTGTACAGCCAATGACACTACCTAGTTAGAACACCAGCATAGCTCTTCCCAGGCTGCTCTGATAATAACTGAGTCTGGCTATACGTTGGACCTGGTTGAACCCTAGGCCGTAGACCAGGCTCACTGGGTATTAGGGCAGCAGAAGGTACTATCTTGAAAGCACCTCCTCTTTTGGACACCTAGATGGAAGGTACCTTGGGGAAGGTCTTTGTACATATCCCTCCATGCTAAGGCAACATCTCCTCCACCTCTAGAAAGAGAAACTCTGTATGGCTCTTGCCAATGTCTTCCAGAGCTTCACTGTTCTTGCTGTTGGAAAGACTTTTCCTAACATGTGACTCAGATCTTCTTTGATGACAGCTTTTTCTTGTCCTTTTGGTCATGGGCATGGAAAACAGATTGGTCCCTTCCTCTTTGCTGGAGACTTTTATACACCGGAAGACTGTTATCATGTCTCCCCTCGGTCTTCTCTTTAGAGCAAACAATCCCACTGTGTTCAGTCTTTCCTCACAAGTCATGGTTTGTAGGCCTCTGCTTGTTCTCCTCCCTTTCTTCTGAACTCTGTCTGATTGGGCCATGCCTTTCGTGTAGCACAATGCCTGCAGGAGAACACAATGCCCCAGGTGAGGCCTCCCAGGCACTCAGCAAAGTGCAAGTGTTGCTGTATGAGTCCTGCAGACTACTTCTGTTTAAACATAGCACTGTGGCAGTAGCCTTTTTCTCAGCTGCATGCTATTGTCCGTGTATGTTCAGCCTGTGATCCACAGCCCCTGGTCCTCTGGTTTCTTTTCTGCAGAGCTTCTATCCTGGCAATTGTTCCCTCTTCACTGCTTTGTGTGGGTTAATGGATGGGGTAGATGGAGCAAACACCTACTCCATCTCCCTCTGCCCCAAATCCTCTTAATGTCAACTTTACACTTTTCCTACTTAATGTAGAATTCGTGCTTTGAGGGTGTGTTGAGTATCAACTGAATGGGAAGAGGTCTTTGTTAAAATGACAAGGCTAGAATAACATGGCGGGAATACAGTAGCTGGCAGTACTACACAGGTTTGGGTTTAGGTAGTAAAACATTGGACTTTGCTCTCAATAATGGTTCTTCCATTGAAAACTGAAAGCACTTAAGCCACAGGAAAGCAAATGCAAACTCTCAGTTATTTGTTTAGCAATTCTGGGTGATTCCCTCAAGCTGGTGTCTCTCTTGCACTTTGTATTTTTGTCTTTTTAGAAATATAAGGCATATTAACTGGTTTTTGGGGGTTGGAGACTGCTTTCTGTGTGATGTGAGGAGATCTGCTCCTTCCTGGTGCTGGTCCATGACTGGTCATTACAGATGAAATGGGGTAAAGAACAAATTAATCAGGGACTGTAGTGCTAGGAAAAGGGGTGATGGGTTCAGACTTAGGGGAAGTTCAGGTTGGATATAAGGAAGAAGTTCTTTACTGTGAGGGTGGTGAGGCACTGGAATGGGTTGCCCAGAGAAGTTGTGAATGCTCCATCCCTTGCAGTGTTCAAGGCCAGGTTGGACAGAGCCTTGGACAACATGATCTCGTGTGAGGCATCCCTGCCCATGGCAGAGGGGTTGGTTCTGGATGATCTTAAGGTCCTTTCCAACCCAAACCGTTCTATAATTCTATGATTAATTATCTGAAGGTTTTGGCATAAATCATTACTGCCACTCCAAGCAGATCATTCCTTAGCTCCTTCTTAGTAGTTTTACCAAAATTGGTTATTTATCAAAAAATATCCCATGGAGTATGCTTGGAGGAAGCAGGAGATAAGCACAGGGATATATTTAAGAGGAAATTTCTTGTGCGTGCTCTCTAGCCACAGAGCATGAAGGTTCAGCTTCAAGGTGCCTGACTGAAGCAATGGCTCCTACCAGGGGAACCAGCACATCAAAATGTTGCTTTCTCTGGCAGAATAATGGAGATCTGGTACAGCACCTTCTAATTTTTCAAGCAGCACAAAGTGCAATTCCAAATTAACCAGCACACCTCCACCTTAATTTTTCATTTTACTTAACCTCTCAGCGTCTCTTTCCCCATCTGTAAAACTGAGATAATACCTACCTACCTCACAGGGATGTTATGAGGATTAATTAATTGATGTTTGTACAGGGCTTTGAATATGCAAAGCGCTATATGTGCTAAGTATTATTATTTAGTTTAAATGCAGCTGAACAGGGTTTGAATGCTGGGAGAGAGCTCTGTCACTGACACCAATCTATCACAATGTGCCTAATGACACAGCTTGGGGAGCCAGGCAGAGAGTTTTCTTATTCTCTGCCATAATTAGCCAATATCAATAACAAAAAAAAAACCCCACCTTTGCAAGAATTGCTGGGATTGACCACTATGGGATCCCTGCAGAAATCCCAATCCAAATACCTAAGAATGGGATCAACCAGTACTGAATGGATCATCCTCAAAAATCACCCAGCTCAGCTGGGAATAAAGAGTATCTGTAAGGCTGCGAAAACACTGTAGTGCCCTGTGGAAAAAGTAGAGCATTATCTGACTCCAGAGCATGAATAAATATGAACAGAGTAATTAGAGGAGGGTCTTTCTGTTCAGCTTTTGCAGATGTAGCCAAGAGCATCACCTGCCCCCCTGCATGTTTGTGAAAGGTCTCTAAGCTGCTATTTGTCTTGGTGTGTTAATAAGTGATGGTAGCCCCAGCAGCAAAGGGGGCTCCCGAACTGGAGATTCAGAAGGCTGGTAAAGAACTGGTAATGATGGGTGTGTATATGCGCACAGGGGGAGAGGAACTTCTCCCAAGAAATACAAGGAGATACTCTATAATTTTTCTCTTGGTTGCAGATTTATTTCAGTTTTAGTAGTTCTTATTCAAATTCATCAGGGGTAATTAATGAAAGATATAGGAAGACCAGCACACACCTAGGATCCTCTGTTTGTAGCTTGAGTTATGTTGAGCTGTTTGGTCTATTGGTTCACTACCTCAAGCCTAGTGCAGTATTGTCATCCTTTGCTTTACAACACAGTCATTATATCCCTAAACCACATTGTGATACACTGTGGCTTCTGTTTACGACTCCCGAAACTCCCACTCCATATATCACCTGCCATAAAACCCATCAAACTGCTGCTAGTAAAATGGTGCACAGTGGTCTAAGTAGGAGCCAGGCAAATTGTGTGATACCCTACTGTGGTTAATGAGAGTGAAAATGTGGTTAGGATTTTATTCAGGCGATGTTCATTTGCAGGGCCATTGTAGTAAGGTGGCAAAGAAAAGAGTCTTTTGTTAACCTGAATGACAATATATTTTCTATTGTATGAAGTAGCTGAATGCAGAGTTTGCCAAGTTATACATCAATTGTAAATAAGTCAAACCGTGACCTTGAATGGCTACATTTTTATTGCTCGGGGTCTTGAAAACTAATTAATACACTGCGATGTTATAGCGACCATATGAAAACTGTTACGGGAATTTAAACCATTGTGGAGCAGCTCAGACCAGTCCTTGACAATTACAGAAATATATAGAAAGTAATCTAGAAGTGTGTGTCAGGAAGACTTTTTTGTCTCTTATTTTCTGTTTGAGGGCTGGATGTGCCCTTCAGTTGTCTAAAGTTGAAGGGGAAGCAGGAATTCTGGCCGAAGTGTGGTCCGGGATGCAGATCCCAAAAGGTGATGCTGAGCCCTGCTCCAGCTGAGTGATGAAGACTGCTCCTGATTTAAGCAACGCTTTCAGCCCCTGAGGCTAAGGGCATGCTCACCTGCATCCCAGCACTGTTTTGGGCTGAATCAAGATATAAACCTTTCCCTCTCTTCCCCTTCAATCCCTGTTTATGGTGGGAGAAGTTCAGTATGTGTAGGACCAGCTCATGATCAAAGTGGTTATGGGGATGCTGCAGTAGCTTGTGCCATGTGATATAGACATGGCCATTGGAGCCATAAGGAGAGCCAAAGCGCTGTGCCCTCCTGGACCAAACAGATACAAGCTTGATTTCACAATGCAAAGGGAGCCTGTAGTTTCACAAGGTGCTTAAGCACTGGGGCAACCTCAAATACGTTAAGAACAACAAAAAAGCCAACGCTGAGGCCAAGAGCACTTTTCAGATGCTGAAAGTTAAGCATGTGATAAAACCCCCTCCCTGTTACAATTGGTGTCAGAGCAATTGTCAGCTGATTGGTTTTCACAGTCCTCATCCTGTTCCTGCTTGTGGCTGTCTCATTCATTAAAGTGCAATGTAGTTTTTTGCTTGCAGTTGGTTTTCTTTTTTCCCCCATTATTTTTAATTACAAGACCACATCTTCCTTTATACAAAGCTTGAAGATGGAGGAGCTGAGTTTTGCTTTAGATTGACATTTTACATACAGTTTGCCTTAGGTAAGAAGTTGATTTTCCCCTCCCCAGCCAACAGAAAGTAAATTAAGGCAGGCGTGTATAACAAACCCAAATTTCTGTAGCTGTGTTGTGTGTGTTTTTGACTGTTTCTGCTGCTGTACAAAAAAATTACATTAAATTAAAAAGGCCTATTTATAAAACAAGCATTTTGTAGGCAAAAAGGAAATGCAACCATAATAAAATTGTCAGTCTCAGCGGAATGACTGCATTGTACTGGGCTTTCGAAGAAAATCAGGCTGGCTCCTTCCGAGGAAATCTGATTTCAATTTAAGAGTCTGATTGAGGAAAACAGCACCACAAAAGGGGAAATTAAACCATAAAAAGTGCATTAAGATAATGTTAAGGATCTAACTTACCACCACAAAAAACAAAGCGGCCTGAAGTTGAGATGGAAACTTTCTCCTTAGAGCATCCTCGTGGGTTGCAGTATCACAGATGCCACCAGAAGTAGTAGTAGGGGACAGGAGGTGTGTGCAAGCAGCAGTGAGCTGTGCTGCAGCCTGGTTGATTTTAAGAATGAGACTATGTAAAAATGGCCTCTTCTCACTTCACAGGTAACCTCTGATGTGAATTTTGTGTCATAGCTGCTTAATCCATTAGATGAAATAAGTTTTTAGTGCTTCTCCCTCCCCAACTACGTTTGTGGAACCTGTTCAGCCATAGGGAGGAAGCTGGATTATTCTGTGGCTCATGCACCACCAAGAGATTAGTCCCTTCCATTGACTTGCATTGACTTCAAGGAGAAGCCGTTCAGCAGCAGGGCTTCCTATCCATAGGTGTTAGGCTGAGAGCTCCTCTCTAGATTTTGTTTTTTAAAGCTGAATAGTGTGGAAATCTTAGAGAAACCAAAAGGCATACTGATTTCATACTTTTATGGCATACAAGTATCTTTAGAATTGCTAGCTTTATGCAGGCGTGGCTATAGGTGAGTGTTGGGTAGTTCCAGATCGTATGTATTCTGTTGAAGCACAAGCCTTAGACCAAATGTTAGCTATGGAGCAACAATATTGATGGTCAGGTCTATGAGGAATAATTTCTGTCCTCTTTCCCATCCTTGAGGAATGTGTCTATCCGCAGGATGACTAGCTGGTGTGTAGCACATTTATCTCGTCACCAGGCAGATACAGAGTGAAGGCGCTGCCAAGTCTCTTCCTTGTTACCCCCTCCATGGCAGGATTGGGTTGGAACTAAATAATCTTAAGGTCCTTTCCAACACAAACCATTCTATGATTCTGTGAAGGTGCCCTGTCCCTGTCTCCCATAGCATCACACTGCGCATAGTGCATGGGAACAGCAGCAGCAAACCTTCATGTTGGCTTTAGCTCTGCTCCTACTGATAGCCCTGCGGTCCTGTTGGTTGCTTGTGGAAGTCCTTCCCCAAGCATTTTTCATTCCAGAGGAATGCTACTTATCAGAGTTACGTATGTTCACTTTTTGACCCTCCCGGCTGGCTTGCACAGGAGGGAAGTGTTATTTCCATTCTGCTATGAGAACACCAGGGCATAGAGAGATCAGGTGGCATGAGATTGTGGATTGCTGGGTATCCTTTAACTGCATTGACCAACTTAGCCTGCTACCTCAAAATGCTTGCTACAACTGGGGAAATACAAAAGTACCTTCATGAAACAGCTTTTGGGATGGGTTTAAGTGTCATTGTTTCTGCCGTGGGGCAGAGAAACAGATGATGACTTTGTAAGATCTCTTCATATTTCTAAAATGTTTTCACTAGAATTAGATTTTATTGAGGTTTTGGCCTGGACTATACCTGTCCTAGCTGGGCGTATCATATATATGGAAAAGAACACATGTATTTGTGAATGGGTAAAAAGGTCAAACTCAAATGAAGGCTTCATTGCTTTGGGGTGCAAGATGGTGGGATGATTATTGGTGGCTTCAGAATATTAGCCTTAGCCTTCATGTGATCTGGGAACTCCGGTCTCATGTCTGTACCAGCACTGGTGCAGCTTGTGTGTGCCAGTGGTCTCTCTTCCCTGTGCTTCGTGCAGGTGGAAGCTGGTGTCCTGTTCTGCCCTGTCCCAACACATCTGATTCCTGAAAATAGGGACCTGCAGCCTGTAGTCACAGTGCGAATCAGACTCCCTTGATGTCAAGGGGACTTTTGGCAGAGGGAAAACTGGAGATGTTGGTAGAACGTTTGTGCAACGAGAAATTGAAGAAAGTTTTGAAGAGAAAAGAAGCAAAACAAAAATAAATAAAACATCAGCATAACCCCCTAAACTGAAACATATTCATGCATTTACAATCATCAAAATCCCAGGTTAGGCAGATGAAAGAGATTTCAGTGTGCTACAAGTCACAGCAATAATAGCCTTGGGACACTGGCTGGGCTGTTCTATTATGTAAAAGTCTCGCAGCCTTGTAATGGTTCCACAGATTAAGAAGTGCTATGTACCAGCTCTAAATATTCCTTTAAATTAAGACTTTCTGCCTCTAACTGAAATCTCCGCTGAATATGATGCTATAATAGGGTGCCCTGTTCCATCTGTGTAAATAACACAGAGAGATTTTCTCTTGTTGAAATACCTGTGTTAAGGAAAAAAAAAAGCAGCAATAACTTGAGACTTCAAAGGTCTAACTTCAAAAGATTTCTTGCATTCTGCTTGACGGGACAGCATCTTATGCACACATGCTTTTTCACTGCTAAATGCCTTAATAATGAGCTTGGGTTCAGATTTTGTGAATCGGAGCCAAGTAACTCTGTTTTATTATATTTGCTGGGAAATGAACTAGCTCTGGGTAATTAGGAAAGCAATTTTATTAGCATCTATTTCATAAAGATTGTTTTTTAATCAGAGTCAGAACTTACTAGAAATGATTCTTTGATTTTTATTGCACAGGGCTCTTGCATGGCGCAGCCTGCCATGGGTCTTAACCCATCGCGAGCTCTGCACACTGAAGGCAGTGGTATCACTGTTAATCTGGAGCAATGTTATAAAATAACCCTAGGGTGGTAATCCCCTAAGTAACACTGCAGAAGCTAGTAATTACTGCAGTGTGGTTTACTGCATGATGCCACCCTAGGGCTAATTATAACTGTCCATGCATTTGTGGACTGTAAAGAAGGCAGGACACAAGGATCCTGCTTTCCTCTGCATCTCAAGATGTGCTGCACAGAAGCAAAGAGGAGCCATCTCAAGGCCACTTGGAGGACAAGTTGGGAGCTGGGTAGAGGGGTACACAGACAACAGAGGGACCGAGGAGAGGATTTGGGGTCAATTCTATAGCTGGTTTTATTATATATAATATATGGTATATAGTTTCTTATAAGGAGGACTTGACACTAAATGAGTGATGGTGCTGGGAGAAGTGGTAGTGTGAGGAAAGAGAAAGACAAACAGGGCACCTTTCCTCTTGCTTGAAGTGCTTTCATAGAAAAGGGAAATGCCACTGTAACCAGCAAAGGGCAAATGACTGATGTTTTTGGTTGACTGGCCAAAACTGGGGAGAAAGAAAAAGATAAATCAGGCTTAGAATAATCATGGTGGGAAAAGCTGTAACAAAGCCTCTGTTTTCTCAGAGAAACAGGAAGAGAGATTTTTCTTTAGCTGAATGAAAAGTTTTGCTTTCATTTCAAAATCCTCTTTTATTATTTAAAGTTGGTGAATTTCTAAGCACAAAAGGTTATTTCATAATGAAAATTAAAACACTGCTTTTGAAATGTTTTCAGAAAACATTTTGAATTTTCTGAATGTTTTGAGGTTGTTTTCGAAGTTATTTAATGAACTTTAGCTGAAATTGTGAATATTTATGGTTCCTTGAAATTAGATTTTTTTTTGGTGAATGGGAGAAGAATGACTTTAAATTGTCCCGAGCTGTGAGCATCTGTAGGTGGGTCTTCCAGTGCTTTTGGCTTGGAGCTCTGTGGTCACTGCTTAGCAGGGAGGACTTGGCTGTGACTGGGTGAAGCTGGAGAGGGACTCTTCATCAGGGATTATAATGATAGGACAAGGGGTGATGGGTTCAAACTGAAACAGGGGAAGTTCAGGTTAGATATAAGGAAGAAGTTCTTTCCTGTGAGGGTGGTGAGGCACTGGAACAGGCTGTCCGAAGAAATGGCAAATGCTCTACCCCTGGCAGTGTTCAAGGGCAGGTTGGATGGGGCTTGGAGCAACCTGGTCTAGTGTGAGGTGTCCCTGCCCATGGCAGGAGGTTGGAACTGAATGAGCTTAAAGGTCCTTTCCAACTCAAACCATTCTGTGATTCTATGACAGATCCTGGGGAAGGGACGTATTCAGATCCAGGAGAGTAAGATAGGTGTCTTCTGAGCAATGTATACCTGAACTTATGTTCTTATCTCTTAAACTCTGGATTAGAGGCAGTTGCAAGGGAAGATTTGGATTCATCCTTGCATCTGATTTTGTTTCTTGCAAGAATAAGTTCATGCTAGATTAGTAGTAAGAAGGGAATGGGGGATGATTTAATGGAAAGAGTGGGAGGATCTTTCATACAAAAGAAAGAGTGGGCTGAACCTCCAGAGGTGCTCAGTGGGGCTACCCACATACCCGAGCCTGCCTGTTTGAAATAACAGGCATCTGGGAATAGCTGCTTACCTCCCTGCCTCCCTCATCACGAGGGGTTTGTGGGTGCAGGCATGAAGTTTCTATATCTGATCAGGTGTGGAGACTCTCTGGAAAGGAGACAATAGCTGGGAGGAAACCTCCTGAACGTGTGCTCAGCCCATTCCAGAGGAAAGCACCCGGGACCAAATCTGGAGCTTGACCTGAACCTGCTCATGTTTTGGAGGCCTTCAGGGGTTTTGTTTCAGGCCAAATCAGGATGAGATCAAGGAGAAAGTTTATATAAATTTTGCATTGCCTGAACAAAGCAAAAAGGCTTTAGGACTAAAAAGGGAGAAACATATGTTACACAGGAGAAAAACGTCTTATCAGGAGGAGCATGAAGAGAGTGAACCGGCTAACGATGAGGTTTCTGAGACTTTGCCACAGACTTTTTATCAAAGGAGGCTCCTGAAAACCTTTCAGATGGCTGTAGAGTGATCTCATTCTCCAGGCAGAGCGAGATGATAAAGGAAGGTCTATTTTCCAACTTTCTTTTCATTTATGCTTTACAAAGCTCATTTCATTTGGACAAAATAGTTAAAACCCACATTGCAAGGGAGCATTCAAGCCAAAGGCCTTAGGTAAAGTTGCCTTCACAGCCTGTGTCCTCATCTGGTGGCACCCATAGTCTTCAATAATTGATGGTTGCAAACCTGTTGGGTGAAGGTGAAGGCCAGATGTTAGTTAAGAAAGAGGAAAGAAGCAAAAGAGCAAGAAGAAAGTGAAAGAAACAGGGAAGAAGCGAGTCCCTCTTCACACAGTGCACCCTGCAGGGACACCTACTGCTGCCTGCTTCTTCCAGAGTTTGAGTGCTTAACTTTGCATCCCAAATACACAATTATTTTGGTTCACATATTCATACATACATGCATATATACAAATATATGTATAGACACTCCCACACACGAAGAACAGCAATCAGTTTTATTCCTTTGCAGTCATCAGTAAATTTAGTATATTCATGTGAATAGTTTAAAGCACATGTCCTGTGATCTAAGGAAAAGGGAAAATATATCCACTAGATGATATAGTACTAGATGATATTTTACACTAGTGCGTGTAAAAATAAACCAGTCTGATTGCTCTTCTTTTGTGCAAGCAAAGAGAAATGCAGAGAAATTGCCACATTTCATCATGTAGGACAAGGGGGCCCAGGTGACACCCTGATCAGGTGTGCATGCATAATCATTCCCAAAATAATCACTCTTTTGAATAATTTCCCCCCAAATCTTGCAGCTTCAACTTATTCTCTGCAACTGACTCATAAATCTTTACTGTGAATGTGAATCAAGTTTCAGAGCCGCAGGCTCAGGAGCTTGTTGGATTTATTCAACTTTAGTCTTTATTTATAGACATAAAAGTGTATTATTGGTTGTAACATCCAAACAAAGGAAAACAGACTGTAAGCATCCATTAACATGTTCCCAAAAGGGAAATCTGGAGTTTCTCCTGGGTCTTTCAGGCTCTCCCTTGTAATATTAAGATGATGTCATAAACTCATAATTACTTTGTGATGCTCTTATGTACTCTGGAGTTGCTTGCTCCGAGATGGTTATTTATTTTCTGAACAGAAAAGAGAAACAATACAACCAGGTGGAAGGAAGCAGATCGCTCTTTGGTGGTTTAGGCTTTGAAGGACCCCAACGCTTTTATTTCACACTGTTGCCAGCATTTTCTCTGTTGTGCACAAGGACACAGGTGTTTTATGTAGTGTTATTAAGAAATGTTTCATTAATATTCAGCTATGGGATGCAAACATTTCATAAACACTTTGTAATGACTGGAGCAAAGAGCAATTTGGGGAGCAGTAATCTTCAGAAAGTGGAGTCTTTACTGCTGAATCGGTCCCTAACCTGTCCAGATTCCTTCCACAAGAGTCTCTGTCTAAATTAGTAGTGGACTTATGCATTATTATCATGATGAGGATCCCAGATTGCAAAAAAAAGAGATGTATGAGTGTACATACGTGAAACGGAGAGAGGAATGAAGCAACCCATGAATATGGGAAGCTCCAGCCCTCAGCAGGTGAAGGAGGATCAGAAGGAGCAGTGCCGGGGCTGGGTGTGCACTGTGGAGCTGGTGAGGTTGCCCAAGGAAGTTGTGAATGCTCCATCCCTGGCGGTGTTCACGGCCAGGTTGGACAGAGCCTTGGGTGAGATGGTTTAGTGTGAGGTGTCCCTGCCCATGGCAGGGGGGTTGGAACTGGATGATCTTAAGGTCCTTTCCAACCCAGACCATTCTGTGATTCGATGATTCTATGACCTCCCTGAATGGAGGGCTTCCTCGGGACATCCATAATTGCTCCTTGCTTGAGGGTAGGGCAGAAATTAGTTTCAGAGCTGTGTTTATCCTGCAACATTTTTGCCTTATAAAAGAGCCGGATGGAGCGCTGACTGAGTAACTTGAAATGAATAATTGATCTGGCTTTCTTTCGCCTTCTCATGGAATAGCTGTGAGCAGATTGTGATTTCCTCAGATTTATTTGTTATTCAGAAATATCTAATACATTTTTACAATTAGTGTTTTTTTCCCCTAACTCCTTCAATTAGATTTCCCAGGCATCTGAGCTTGGCTCAGCCTGGGCTTCGGGCAGCATAGCAGGGGGCAAGCACAGCTTGAGTTTTAGAGTCTGGGGCTGTGACTCCTCTGACAGTGTGAAGTGAGGTCCTTCCTCAGACACCAAGGTGGGACAGGATCTTCTGCACATGTGTTAGGTAGATGGGGTTAATCTGCCAAGAATTAGCCATGGGGTTTTGCAAACCTTCCCAGGGCTAGAATTCTGGGAATCACAGAATCATAGAATCAACCAGGTTGGAAAAGCCCTTTAAGCTCATCCAGTCCAATCCTTACCCCAGCACTGCCAAGGCCACCGCTAACCCATGGCACTGAGGCCTCGTCTCCACGGTGTGTAAACACTTGCAGGGCCGGTGCCTGCAGCCCTGCCCTGGGCAGCCTGTTCCAATGCCTGAGCACCCTCTGGGGCAGGAATTGTTCCTCAGCTCCATCTAAACCTGCCCTGGTGCAGCTCGAGGCCGGTTCCTCTTGTCCCATCCCTTGTTCCTTGGGAGCAGAGCCCAGCCCCTCCTGGCTCCATCCTCCTGCCAGGCAGTTGCAGGGAGCGATCAAGTCCCCCCTGAGCCTTCTCTTCTCCAGACTGAACCCCCCAGGTCCCTCAGCCGTTCCCCATCACCGCTGTGCTCCAGGCCCTGCACCAGCTCCGTTCCCTTCTCTGGCCCCGCTCCAGCCCCTCAATGTCTCTCTTGTAACGAGAGGCCCAGAACTGAACCCAGGATTCGAGGTGCAGCCTCACCAGTGCCCAGTGCAGGGGCACAACCCCTGCCCTGGCCCTGCAGCCGCACTGGTGCTGATCCAGGCCAGGATGCTGGTGGCTTCTTGGCTGCCTGGGCACAAGCTGCTCACGTTCAGCAGCTGTCAGTCAGTTGCATTGCTTGGTGCAGTCAGCAGGATAAACCCTTTCTTACTGTATTGTGCCCTAGTCTGGAGGCAGGTACAAACATTTCCCATGCAAAGACGGGTCATTCCCTCTCTCTGGGAGCTTCCCTGTGTTTCGAGCAAAACTTTTCTGCAGGATAGTTTGCTCAGTGGAGGTGCACAGACAAAAGGAAACCCCGTTTAAAAGCTGGTGAGAATATTCAGGAAGATCTTTTGTTCCCAATACTCAGTCAAAGCTAATCTGACGGAGAAGAAAAAATCTCTTCCTTCCTCAGCAAGGAGCATAAATATCTATTTCAAACAATTCTTCAAGGACCTAAGGTTTCTTGTTACTCCTTACTAACCATTTTAATTTCTGACCTCTTCTGCTTGACTAACTGCAGACCTATTCAATGACCCTTTAGGATTCCAATGCTGTGATTTATGCCCTAGCCCAAATTTCTGTGAATTACTGGTATACTGAGCCTCTGACAGGAACTGAAGCTGGCCTTTTTGTTTTCCCTATGCAGCTTTCCATACTTCTCCCTTCCTGGTGCTTCAGTTAGGTTCAATGGATATACTTTTCACCATTCTCTTCAGCTCCACATAGACATTTGTAATAGAGTCCCCTGTGTCTTACACAAACAGAACAGGACTCAGCTCTGTTGAGCTTGTTTCATTTTTCCTAGAATTTCCTTATGGATTTCTGCATTGACTGTAGCTTTTCTTTTGGTTATGTAGTTGTTTCTTTTCTCAAGTGAGAAATATTACAGAGTATTTGAAAGTTGTCTTCCCTCATTCATCATGACTTAGTCTGCCTATACAGAGAGTCAAGTTTTTCTCGTCTTTGTACATCACTTTGATACTTGAGGATCACTTGGTTTTTCCTTGCTATGAGTGATCCAGGGTCCTGGCCAGGCTGGGGAGAGCGGACTCCACCTCTAGCTGAGTATGGACTTGAACTGTTTGATCTTACATCTCCCAGTTAAACCCAGATCTCCAAAGACAGACCTGGCACTGCACAAGTGGGTGGGAGGGGATGTGTAAAAGCACCAGGAGTTAACAAATGCTTTGCTCAAAATCAGGGTTTCCCATTTCCTTTGCCTGTGGTGTTGTCAGTAGGCTCAGAAAGGTGGCCAGGGTTTGAGGAGGGGAAGGGGCGGCTTTGCTTACCATCTCTCAGTGCCTCAAGCTCCTTTTATGCCAGGAAAGAGGAAAGGGGAGAAAATGTAACTAATATTGCTGAACTGTTAATAGATTGCCCCATCCAGATTCCTTACTGACATAAGACTTAGTCAGGGCATGTCTTACAGCTAAGATTGATTGCTTCGAGTTACTTCCATGTACATCTATCTCTGTTTTCCCTCTTTTAATGTTAACTCACTTTTTTCCTTCTCTAGACCACTTTCTTTGCCAGGTACTACTGTCTGCTGCCACACTGGCTAGCCCTGATAATAAATCTATTACACAGTTGTCCAGGACTCTCCCTGAACTTGTTGGGATTTTCTCTGCTATGGCTTCAATTCTGGGATTTATTCCCTGTTCCTGTCTGCAAGGACCTGTATTTGTTAGCATTCAGGTGTGGATGTGAGCCCGTCTGTTACTGTCATTGAGAAGGATGGAAATGGGTTTGGAAATACTAGCTTTGGAAAATGACTTTTCTGGAATTAAAGCCTCCCCAGTTCTTTAGCAAACCTTTATCAAAACACTGTGTGTACAGAGCAGCAATGACCTGGGAGCTGGGCACTGTATATTGTTCAGATCAGAATAGTGGTGCATGTACGAGAGGATCTTTTTGTCACCGTGGTGACGTGCCAACCTTATAGATGCTGTTTTACTATCAGAGATTAAGAACTTACATGTTCCAGGGAGGGATTTTGCTTCTCTGTGTTCATTTAAGATTTAGCCTGAAGTATTAATATAAAATTTAAAATTGTGTCCTCTCCACTGAAATCCAGTGTGGTTACAAGGTTCTAATAAATATTATGTCCTTCCATCGTGCAATTAAAATTTTCCACCTCATTTCACAATGCAAAACACTCACATGTTGTCAATCATTTTGAAACATGATTTTTTGACATCATATAATTTCACTTCATTTTTTTCGACAGACATCACACCAGGAAATTATATAAGAAAGGATCCTATTATATCTTTATTTTTCCACCATGTTTCACCTTCAAATACAGGCATTTGCGTACATTTCAGTAACTCTGACAATAAACTTTCAAGGAGAAACGAATGGCATCGACAGAGCCGGGGATCAGCATATGGAGTTTGCTGCTCTTCTGAGACTGCGGTTCTGGCGCAGGCACCTGGTTTAGGAACCGCTGGTGTAGCCACGGGAAGTTTACAAGTCTTGATGCACGAAGTGAAAAGGTTGCTGCTTGGAACAGATACCACCTGGGAGGCAGAGAGGGAGACATACGCATGGTGTTGAACTTTGCTATGTTGAACAGTTAGCAGACGCTACTGACTTGCCAAACAGCACTGATTTAAAAGGTAGTAGCCAAAAGCAAGGCTACCCACTGCTTGTCAGGTAGCCCACTTGTTCAAGGAACCAAAGAGCCCCTGCCCTGTGCCAAGAGGAAAGCTGCTGCTGTTTCCAACCTCTGCTTCGGTATCTTTGTGTGTGTCATCGCGTCGCTTCACATCATGCGAGGCAGAAATCCAGCGTGCTATAGAATGTCTCAGGTTCATTATGGAAGTCGGGTATTAAGCAACTGGTTTTGATCCTAGTTGCATGTAAATATGGGGGAAATGCAGCCTGCAGAGTGCAATTTCGGACCTGTAACTGTGATCAGATGGAGGCTGGCAAAGAGAGGAGCAAACCAGGCATGTATAAACACCAGAATAAAACTTTTGATTGTAGCTGGGTTACCTTTCAGGTACCCTCTCCTGATCTGTGATGTTCTTGGATATTCACACCTGGTCCAACAACCTCCTTACTGCAGCAGAGGGCTCAGCTGGGAATGGCAGAGAGCTGCTAGATGATGTCTGAATCTTCTCCATCCTTCTAGACTTAAATGCTATGATGGGGACGTTGTATCAAGGCAAAGTGATCCCAATACATTCGGGTAAAGCTCTGCTAGGTCACGCAACCAAGCAGCTGCTATTCTGCTAAGGGGATGTGCAAACAGAGCTGCTGACCTACTAGTAAACTTATTGCAGCTACTTTAAGATCAAGTGTTCAAACTTCTGCTCATTGAAGACAGTGCTAGAGAGCCTGGGTTTGGCCTTTGGAGACAGCTAAATCATCCTGGGTGGCCAGAAGCTGTGTGTGTTGGAAAGTGCTGCCTCTTAATCTGCTGGGATGAACTTGGTTTTAGGGTTTATGGTAACGATAGCAACGCTGAGCTTGGCAAGGAGAACACCAGCAGAGACTGGACCACTGTGCCTTGCTCTGCTCTCCCTTCCCGGCCTTGGGGCTGCTGTGTGAACACACAGGTATCACACATGAACACATCAGGCTTGTGCTTCATGGCCAGAGGAGCTGGGTTTTGAGCATGATGCAGTGAATGGTCGAGAAGCCGTGAAGTCTGACTAGATGAGCCATGTTGGTTGTAAGTGATGGAGGCTATTTTAGATGGTGTCTGTCTGATAGTCCTGCAGTGACCAAGGGTTTTGCTGATGAAATTATTCCTGGGTACCATGTGCAGTTGTGCAGAGTCAGTAACCTAAGGGGGATCAGTTCATGCTTCATTTTCATTATCACTAAAGTTGTGATAGTGTATGGAACAATCCCATGGCAAAAATAAACCAGTAAAGCTTACTATAATGAGCATCTTGGTAGAGAATAGGCTGTTACGATGGGGGAAGGAAGGTGGATTTTAGGGCAGCTGTGATTAAAAAAGGGGAAAGCCCCAGAACACAGCCCCAATATGATAAGTTTGTACTGAGTGATAATAGAGAGCTGGGGATGATGCTCTGGTTCCTCTCATCACTCAAGGTGGCCTTGTGAAAACTGGTAATGATCTCGTGGTAGAAGTGCAGGGAAAGCAAGCAAGCAGAAAATAATGAAGAACGAGAGAAGGTTGTTACCACCACTTCCTTCCTCAAACTGCAGAATAGCTTGGGGCTCAGATTCAATGGGAAGTTACTGCAGCAGAAAAAGCTCCCCCCATCAGCTGAGCTGTGCTCACCATTCACATATATCCTCTTAGCCTGCAACACTTGTAAAGTAAAACGGTTTAGCTTAATTTGTTTTTCCTTCGAGGCTTAAACTCGTGATACCTTGCCCTTGGTGTGGGTTTGCTGGGTACGCAGAGCCCTAGCAGATACCCCAGCTCGGCTGCAGGGATGTGCTGTGGGTCAGGGAACATGTTAGGATGGTGCATTTTCAGCCTGAAAATTAGCTGGGTTCTTATCTAGCATCAGCTCTCAGTGGTCAAATGGGTTTTGTTGCAGAGACATAGGGAAGTAAATACTCCAGTGTAAGCATGATGCAAATGATTCCTCCCGGGCTGATCCTGAAATCACTGGGGTGTGCCATACAAAACCATGTGAAAAATCAGTCTAATGAGCAATGAGAGCTTTCAAGGGGTCCCTTATGAGTTTAACATGAAATGTGCTTTCCTTGGGTGGGGGTGAGGGTGCTGAGCTCCTTGCAAAGTCACCCCCTCCCCATGAGGCTGCTCCCAAGGCATGAGCAGCATCTGGGGAGTCAGGTTCTAGTGCATGAGCAGAGCCCCGTGACTTGCAGGGGGGAGTGTGTTAATTCAGATCTGTCCTTCAAAGCAGGGAAATGATGAGGTAAGAAATCTTTCTGTATTTCAAATATATATATATGTACATGCATATAAATATATATGAGATTATTCAAATTCAGCTTGAATATATTTTGCCTAATCCATACAGAGTTTTATCAATATTTCTTTGTTTATTCTCCTTCATGCCAGCTGCTTTCTTTATATATTTCCATTTTGTACATTTTTCAGAGTGATTGGATCATGTTGCACACACTTCTATTGAAATATTAAGTGTTTGCAATCCCCATTCATAGGCACCCGCTCTGTTATTATGATCCATCATTTCAAAACCCACATATCTGAAAAAAGAGAGCTTAGCCCTCGAGTAGCAGAGAGCATTAGACCCAAGGAATCTCATTCGTCTTGTCAATAATCTATGGATTAACACCACCAAATTGTTTGTTTCATCGGCGTATCCTCTGTATATTTTTAAAGGAAACGAGCATATGGAAACCCCATTGAGGTGAAGTCTGAGGAAGGCTGGGTTTATACTGGTGGGAGCAGGGAAACAGAGAACTTCTTATTGGTACCCAGCTGCTGGGGACCGCGTGGTGGTTACGGTTTGGATGTTACTGATTCCTATTAATGGTCAGGGTTGGAGAAATGAAGCCGGTGATGGCCAGGGCTTCTTGCACCTTGCCTGGGGGCCAGGGCAGCTTGTCAGTGTTATCTAGGGGGGAGCTGCCCCTCCTGTGCTTGGAGTTATTATTGGCAGCCAGCCTGCACAAGGACTCATCCTTGTCCATCACTCAATTAGAATGGCTTTTGATAAAAAGGCACTTTCCCTCACATTCTGCATCCCAATAGGACATGTGCAGGTGGAAAAGTGGTGGGTGAGCAGAGGGGTTACAATACAGTTGTAGCACCAACAGCCCTTATGCAAGAGAAACTCCCAACCTCATTTATGAGCATCTGAGATAAGGACAAGCTCAGTGAGAGCAGAGACCCTCGTGCTGGCCAGGGTCTAATGATGGCCTTGTGGAGATGGTGCATGAGCACCAGCTTTGAGCATCTGCACTACTGGCGGGTTTGCCTGACTTGCAATGCCACTGCCAGTAGCTTTTTAGGTCAGCTCCATTCACTCCTTGGTCAAGTGTCACACTCCCATTGAGTTTGCCATCATGACTAAAGCACTATGAGCCCAACTGGTGCCACGCTGTCATCCTCTGGCTGGGCCGGTGCAGGACAAACCAACCCTCCTGCTGCCTTAATCCCACCCTGGCCTTTGCATCCGTCCCTTTGCGCTGTTCCATGGCAGATCCCTTGGAGGGCACAGGGGTTTTGGGGTGGCTGTGGTGCCGGTGCGGTGCAGGGACCGCTGCCAGCCGGGCTCAGCATGCCATTCATCACCGGCGACGGTCCGTGCAGCGGCATCGTCACCTAGCAACAGCCAGGCCACGGCAGGCGGGACCGTGTTTTTTATTAACATCAAAATACGACAATAATTCAGAAATCTGCATTTTTATTTTAGCAAATGGGGATATTTTGGTGGTGGGGCTGGAATTCAAAGCTGGAGACGCTTTTGCTTTGAATCCCCATGGCTCCAAGCGCTGGAGTGGTGGCTGCCTTGACGAGATGGAGCTATCCATTTCACGTGTACTAGGGTTTAAACTTGAGCTTGACATTGTGTGATTGCCATACTCTGGTTTTATTTTCTTCCTCCCCACATATATGCTATAAAAATAATATAGTTAAATTACAGGGTGGGCTTTTTTAATGTAACTCCTACTTTGGCGGCTGGACTTCCAGGTCTGACTTTTCTTTAATCAGAGCGTTTTCTTCCCCAAAGAAGTCTCTAAGCTCAAATTATTCCTTTCCCACTCTTTTAAAACACCTTTAAGTTTGTAGAAGTCTTCTGAACTCTAGATTGGCAATTCATGGCATGGCACCTCATTGCAAAATATGCCTGTTCCTTTTCACTGATTGAGTGTACTGATTGTTAATGTGTGTAAAAGTGCTAGGTACTTTTGAAGTAATCTGCTATAGGATTTATAGGAAAGACTCTTTAAATGTCAGAGTGTTTCCGCTGTTGTTATGACAGTATTATTGAGTAAATAGTTTAATTTTAGTGTTTTAGTTAAAAAAAAATCTATAACGGCCATCACATAAATCGCTTTATTTTTTTCATTTCTATATTTAGTTCCCTCCACAGAGACTGGAGTTGAAAATAGGCTGGTACCTAAGACATGAATTCTGTTAAATATTAAAGAGATCTCATCAATGATTTTATTAGTCTTAGTACTCAGTGAAGGCCACACTGACATCTGAAGTCTAATGATTTTTTTAATATATTTAAAGCCTTGTGCTGCACCTTAAAATATTGAACAATATTGAAAAATATAGAAGTACTTTTTTGTGTATTAGCTTTAGGCAGAACTGTTGTATGATTTCCACTCCTTTCATGACATTGTAATGATGTTACCACATACAACTTTATCTTGCATGAAAAGGTGAAGTCATGAGTGATTTCTCCAATTTAAAAGCACTCAACCCTCACAGTGCTAGAAATGAATATTTTGCATATATTCATGCAACAATGATTCAATTTAAGATTTCTATTTTCAAACATTGCTTGAAACCTTCGGTGTGTTAGTAGTAAAATTGCCAAAATGTGTAATAAGATTTATTACAGATGAGTAGCATTTTATTTAGTATTTCATGTTAACACGCTTTTAGGGTTACCCTGGTTTAGCAGAAGAATTCATCTTTCTTTTCTAATCAGAGCTAACACTTTATTGTATTATTAAGATACACTTACAGTGCAATTGTATATCACTGTAGGAGCACAGTGTTCTCTGCCTGCAAACCTGTACCTGGTTGATGCCTCCTTCACCCTCACCCGATCACTCTGTACGGCACCATTCCCATTGCTTTCATTTTATTCTGCTTTCTCGTTTTCCTCCTACAAAGGAAACCAGGGTGGGCAGGAGTTTTGGTTGTGGCTGGCTCTGCCCTTAAACCACCGACAGCATCTTTTGCTACTGGAGACAAACCCTGTCCTGGGTTGATTCATGGCTTTGCCTGTGGAGGTGCGTTGTGACGTTGAGGCCATATGAACTCAATGGGACTTAGAGCAGCAGAGCAGATGCTTAACCTAAAGCAATCTGTATTTTGTTTCCGTTCCATCACTTCTCCTTTTTGTGATCTGGAGCAGGTTACATCCCTGTTGAAGCAGCATCACTGTGCATGCACAATCCTGATATTTCCATTGGTGATTCAGGAGCGGTAAGGCCAGGCCTGAAATATTCCTGCCTTTTTGATCCTCTGACCAAGGTCCAAATCCCGGTGCCTTTTTTGCCTCCAGTAATCCCTTCACACTTAGCCCCAGTGCAGCCACTTGCAGAACGAAATGGCACATCCCACAGGTAAGGGGCTCAAACTGTGGTAAAAACCACTATTAGAATATAAGCATGAGGGATGAGCAGTGGTGCTGAAGTGATAAATATGTTTACATCTTTTAGAAGCTGTAACTCAGCATGGATGAGCTGACATCGCCCCTTTCCCATTCCCTTTCGATTCGCAAACAGAAAGAGATGATCTACTATTAGGAAAGATTTCTCTTTGACTGGGGAGCTGGAGCTGGGAATGAGAGTGGCTTTCATAGATGAAAATAATTGTACACTTTTTGTATTATTATTTTTGGCAAAGAGTTAGCGTTTCAGCTTTCCAGCGTATTACATCATTACATTGTATAATGCATCATAATGATAGAGTGAATGGAAACGAAGAAATGCCAGCTTCTGTTGCAAGTTTAAAGACAGACACACATTTTCAGCTGGGAAAGCTGCTGTTCAGCTAAGTGTTTTCCTAGATGAAACAAAGCTGCAATCCCACTTGGCATTCGCATTAATTGTGGACTTGCCAACAGGCCAGTTTCACTGGTGTATAAATTAGTGGAGAATTATTCAACTCATCTCAATAACTAAGAGAATATCCTCATAAAGCTTGCTGAGCTGTAAGACATTCCCCCTCCCCCCCACTTTCCAGTGTATTTTGCACCCTATACTTAGAAAAAAAAATCACTGAATTTGCATGCTGTTCCAAAAAAGGAAAAAAAAACCCAACCAAACCATACAAAGAAAGGCATCGAACGTACTGATAGCCCAGCAGAGCGATGTGGTGACTATCTGCATCAAATAGCGAGTTTGTATTGATCGGAATCTGTCCAAATTAAGAGGGAATTTTCTGGTTTGTTGTTTGAGTTTCAAGTTTGGGTGTTGGTTTGGTTTTTCCGTGTTGCAATTTAGATAAAAAGGCGATGGGAAAGCGCCTGGGACACGTGGCTCGTGCCAGCATCCCGACATTTCATGTCTCTCCATTGAAACGGGAGCCCGGGAAGTGCAAACTTCCCTGAACTGTCCTGCCATTGGGCCTTTCTGACCTAAAGGAGGGATCACCTTTATAGTGACAGGATAATTTGATCTCTGTGCCATCTAATCCTTATTTTCTTTACGGAGGCTGCCAGCAAGGGTGCCAATTAGTGCCAATTGTGATGGTGGCTTTTGTGATGCAGACACCTGCCCACTAGGAATTGGACTGGTACCACCAACACACATATGCCACTAAACAGCTGTCAGATGGTAATGACTTTTTGGAGTAGAAGAAAAGGGCAGAATTTCATTCTGAGGCAATTTTCTGAGGAAAATTTTGCAATTTTCCACCTCTCCCTCTTCTCCCCCTCCTTTTGGGATCTGAATTCCAGGCTTCTAATGATGAAGCAAAATGTGAATTTTGTAAGTGTATAACTCATAGCAACAACTTCGTACCAAAACCCCTGTGACCCAGATGAAAAAATGTAGAGTGAGAAATCAGATTAATGGCATTCTTCTTATTCTAAATTATATCTTAAACTTTTTCCCTGAAGTTTATTCCTTATTCAGGTTTCTTATCTCAGCAACAGACAAATGAAACACTGTGCTGTCTTTTACCTCTCTTTAGCCTCTGTTTTCCAAACTAAATTAAAAGAATGAATTGGATGTAAATATCAAACAATTTTAGGAATTCCTTCTCATTTTTATGCTGATGACAGTGAAGTGCTTTGCAGCACTTCTGCAACTCATGCCATCACAGGAGTTCAGGAACTCTCTTATGCTTTTATTAAACTCTCCGCTAATTTTTGTTCAGATCAATAGTCCCTTCTTTGATGCCTAAATGGAGGAAGTTTACAAGTGCGCTTGATCCATAAGGAGTTATACGTGTATACTTATATAAGTATATAGACATTTGTCTATATAGATGCATACACCCTCAATTATAACTTTTGTGGGTAATTCTGGTAGTATGATCCAGGGGGGGCCACATCCAGGGGATGGAACACCTCTCCTATGAGCAAAGGCTGAGAGAGCTGGGGTTGTTCAGCATAGAGAAGACTCCAGGGAGATGTTAATTGTGCCCTTTCTGTACTTAAGAGAGGCTATAAGAATGATGGGGAGAGACTTTTTAGCAGGGCCTGTTGCAATAGGATGACGGGTGATGGTTTTAAGCTAAAAGAGGGGAGATTCAGGCTGGACTTGAGGAAGAAATTCTTTACAATGAGGGTGGTAAAACACTGGCACAGGCTGTCCAGGGAGGTGGTGGATGTCACATGCATGGAAACACTCAAGGCCCAGCTGGATATAGTTCTGGGCAACCTGATCTGGTTGAAGATGTCCCTGCTGATTGCAGGTGGGTTGGACTAGATGAGCTTTGAAGGTCCCTTCCAACCCAAACTGTCCTATGAGTCTATGTGTAAAGCTAGGAGCACTCTATTGGACTTCCTAAATGGCAGATAGCAATTTCTGCTGTGGGGTAGTGAGGTTCCATGAACCTTGTAGCTTGCCTCATACATCTGTAGGTGAGGTGCTGAGCATCAGGCAGTGCTAGGGATGTAGGTGGGAAATGCGAGTGGTGTCTCACAGGAGATGTTTGGCACTGCAAGAAAACGGATCTTCAGAGCCGTAAGAGGATTCCTGTACCCTTTCCAAGCCTTGTGAATTGCTGCCCGTCGCCTGATAGTCCAGCCATAGGCCAGACACTAGCAATTAGCGTGATCCTTCAGTGCTCAGCCAACACATACTGCTGGGACAGCCTTTGCTCTGGCAGGTGTCACACCTTGATTAGTGCAATTGCTTATTGGCATCAGCCACTAAACATGGCTCCTGCTAGAGAGAGAAGGAAATAATCCTAAATAAGCATGGCCAAGGCTGGTATGCAATGATGGAAATGGGCTAATGCTTTAAGGGAAATGATGGCATTGGGATTGCTATTGACCTTTAGTAAACACAGTCACATTTACAGAAGGACACCGTCGCTATATGCATACACAATATGTATATAAAAAAGTTGGCATGAAGGTTTTCAAGTGAGAACTAGAGCAACTGCATCAGGGTCATTGGTTTTTATTAGCATTTGTTGCTGAGGTCTGGGCCATCATTCCTTGTCACTGTTTCCAAGGAGTGTAAAGCTCTGTTACAGCTCGGACCAGCTCTCTTATTGCCTTCCTGTCTGTTTCCCTTCTACTTACTCATTCCTCAAACACTGACTATTTTAATGCAGCTGTAACTGGCTGTGGCCTCTGCCACAGAGAGTTTGCAGATTGACTTGCAGCACTTTCTGGGCTGGGCTGTGGACCGTTCTCCCCATCTGCTGTGAGAGCCGTGACCCACGAGGAGCATTTCTGTCCTGCCACCAGAACACACTCACACAGAACTGAAAGCAATGGCAATCGGGACAACCAGCACTCACAGGTTTGCGAGAGGTAACAGCAAATCTACAGGGGCTCAATCACCTGCTTTATTTTGTTGATAGCTTTTGGTCATATTTTTCTCCACCAGTCTGAAATCCCACCAGGGATTTAAAAGCATTTTCTCTACATCTTGGGGTTGCTCCAAGGCTTCTCAATTAGACAGGCCTCAGGTTTTTGACATTTCAGCCTCTCTTCTGGCGCTTGAGCTAAGAGTCATCTTCACCAAACCCACAAAGGCTTTATGGTCAGATTTTAGAAGGGCTCATCAGTTAGCTTTCTTTAAGCATAGAATCACAGAATTGTTTGGGTTGGAAAGGACCTCAAGATCATCCAGTTCCAACCCCCCCTGCCATGGGGAGGGATACCTCACACTAAACGATCCCACCCAAGGCTCTGTCCAACCTGGCCTTGAACACTGCCAGGGATGGAGCACTCACAACCTCCCTGGGCAACCTATTCCAGTGCCTCACCACCCTAACAGGAAAGAATTTCCTCCTTAGATCCAATCTAAACTTCCCCTGTTTAAGTTTTAACCCATTACCCCTTGTCCTGTCACTACAGTCCCTGACGAAGAGTCCCTCCCCAGCATCCCTATAGGCCCCCTTCAGATACTGGAAGGCTGCTCTGAGGTCTCCACGCAGCCTTCTCCTCTCCAGGCTCAATAGCCCCAACTTTCTCAGCACAAAGCACACATGCACAAATCACGTTATTCTTGAGTATTAAAATGCTCTGCACTAGATTGTAATGCTGTTTTTTCAGTGGGTGAGTAGTTACATGCCCAGGTGAGCAATGGGTGCAAAGTCCAGCCCATTATTCTATATGCTGTCCACAAATGCAAGTCAAGGAATTCACTGAACTCAGCAGACCTCATCACTGGGACTGAAGTCAGAATCTATGCCACTAACAGGTACTCTTTATTAATCCTTTAAATGATGCAAACATGTTTTAAACAGCCCTATGCTGTATTTCTTGCACGTCCTAACACATGCACCTCCTAATGGACATGTAGCATGGTTTTTAGTACATGCTAATCTTCAAAACATGCAATATTAAAGCAAAATGTGGTAATTCTTGAAACACCCTATCATTGTGAATTCATATCATACTCATTGTAATAGCATTGATCAAAATGAATTCATTTGGTATTCATGTAAATGTCACATGTACTTCCATAGGTGTTTCATTGTAAATTAGCATTTCTCAGAGGACACTTAAAATAAAGTGTTACTGAAAGTTCTCATTACACATATTGCTGAGATTAGTACATTAAGGATCATGTACTTACATAGTACTAATGCATTTCTGCCACTTAAAATGCTGCATTACCCATTTCTGATATCTAGCAAATATCTAAAGCAATTTTGAGAATTACTGACATCCTGAAGGAAGTGCTACTTTTGTGATTAAATTGGGTTTGTGTATTTCACTTTGATTTACAAAAAAACCCCTGCCAGATGTATTTAAATGATTTTTTTTTTTATTTAAATGACTTTAGCACCTAAAAAAGAAAAAAAAAGAGCCACATCTAATTAAAACAACAAAAACAAATGCTACGAATGCTGTTGGGTCTTCAAACTTGTCTCACGAAGCCAAATTAGTGACTCTTTACTGCGGCACAAGCTTTCTGATGTATTTGCTTTCAGGTTATGAGTTCCTAAGAGAAAGAGGACAAGTTTTGTGGTCTCAGGCAGATGCGTTTCTGATGTCTTGAATTGTCCATTAGAGCCTGTTTGGTTTGAAGTTGGTTTTGGAAAGCTGAAGTTAAAGAAGAGCATTTTATCAATAAATAACTTTATAACTAGCTGACAAAAGGTGTGTTGCAGTAACTGGAAGAGAGAGCATTGTTTGAGTCCTGGAATACTCTAAACCTGTCTGACAACATTGTGGATGTCATCTGAAAAGGATTGATGTAATTATTCTAAGGTTTTTTTTTTTTTGTACCACTAATAAAAATCTCTGAAGTTTAACAGTGGGCCTGATCCTTGTAAATAGCTCTGGAAAAATACAGGAAAATGGCAACATTTTGGTGTTTGTGTTGGAAGAGTTGGATTTGGCCATCAGGTGTTACAAAACTTATCCGCTTAATACAGACTCTTAGCAAATATTTGCTTGCTCTTCTGGCTTCATCCACATGTGCCATGGTGCGCAGCATGGGCTTGCAGCAGGAGCCATTCCCAGAGCTGAAAGAACAAAGAAAATACGGTATTATGGCTAAAACATCAGTCTGGGTTGTGGGAGATTTGGGTCCAGGCCTGGTATTGTGCCCGTGTGTCCCCTGTGCAAAGAAGTGGAGTGGGGAGAGCAAGCTGCTTTCCTCTTGTCACTTGTCCTGGCATGGGTAGCAGTGCTTTGGGGATGAGTCTACAGAAAAGAGAGGAGAATGAGAGGGAAGGATGTGGAGGGAGGAAGAGATGGGATGCTCCTTGAGACAGCTCTGGTATCTCATGCAACCTTACAGCTGTCTTGACCTTCCTCAAATGTGACCCTCCCCACACTTGCAGCTGAATCTGGGCCCCTCACTACAAGAGAGACATTGAGGGGCTGGAGCGGGGCCGGAGAAGGGAATGGAGCTGGTGCAGGGCCTGGAGCCCAAGTGTGATGGGAACGGCTGAGGGACCTGGGGGGTTCAGATGGAGAAGAGAAGGCTCAGGGGGGACCTGATGGCTCCCTACAACTGCCTGACAGGAGGATGGAGCCAGGAGGGGCTGGGCTCTGCTCCCAAGGAACAAGGGATGGGACAAGAGGAACCGGCCTCAAGCTGCCCCAGGGCAGGTTTAGATGGAGCTGAGGAACAATTCCTGCCCCAGAGGGTGCTCAGGCATTGGAACAGGCTGCCCAGGGCAGGGCTGCAGGCACCGGCCCTGCAAGTGTGCACACACAGTGGAGACGAGGTGCTCAGTGCCATGGGTTAGTGGTGGCCTTGGCAGTGCTGGGGAATGGTTGGGCTTGATGATCTTAAAGGTCTTTTCCAACCCTGTTGATTCTATGATTCTATGATTCTATGATTTCCAACTTTCCTTGACTCCTATGTCTGCACTGAGTTGAGGCACATCTCTAGACTCTGTCAAATCTGGAAGCGGACACATCCACACCCGGGTATGGGCTGTATGATAGCGCTCAGCTTTGTCTCTTGCCTTGCTTATTGTTCCAGAAGTTTTCAGGTCTGAAAGTATTTGCCTAGTTTATATTGTTTGCTGGATTGGTTTGGAAGTGTGTACTATGGCAAACCACAGGATAAAGAATGTAATCTGGAAATCCATTTCAGGTTAGAGCCATAATTAGCTAATGTAGGATAATAAATAGCTACTAAAATCACATGAAAAATAAGATAGTGTTATAAACCATGGTTTTATAATCCTGCTCCTCCCCTTTTCTGCCTCCTCCTCCTCTTCTTCAGTGTAACAGGGACCCTAATAGGCTTCATGTATAAGTGCCTATTTTTATTAAAGACAAGTGTAATCTTTTGTAATCCAAATGTCCCTATCATAAATGCTAACCGAGGAAAATATTAGGACTCATTTATTTATGAACCCGTTAATAATGAGGTGCAGTTATGAAAAAGGCTTCCTCAGCACAAAGCCTACTGAACAAACAATGCACACTGGGGAGAAAGAGCTAGTTAGCCTTCCTGACTTAGATAAAGCTATGGAGAAATGACAAGTGCCAGTAATTAGCAAAGCCCCTTCAACAAGATAACCCTATACATCTTTGTCTATTTCAATCACCAAAGACTCCGATTCAGTGTAAAATTAAAGCCGGGATGCCATCAATTTCTGTTAACCTCTTTATATTGTTCTGTGTTCATGCATATGTGATAGATAGTTTTTGTCATTTTATTAAATGGTGACATCTCACTGTGCATGTGACTAAAACTGTTTTCTCCTTAGCAAAGTATTTTTAATCATCTCAGCGTTGCCTTTATCAGCTCAGTTCTTCAGAGTGCTAATGGCTTTATTCTGCAGCCATTCCAGGGGTGCAAATATTTGTGCCTACCCTTTTTATGAGCAGTACCTCTTGTGATAGAGAAGTTTGTGCCCTTTCTGGTGTTCATGTGAGCAGGTACAGTAGCTCTGTATGCATCTGCAGAACATCCTAATGTGTTTTTACTGGAATAGGGCAAAATTTGTTAGTTACAGTGATAATCATTCACATGCACACCTCTGGTTTCCATGATTGTGGCCTTCCCTCTCTGCACTTGTCCACATGGCCTGTCCTCATGTGGTTTTGGTGGTGTAGCTGCTCTGCACCTTCTCGGGGCACGAGCCAAAACCTCTTAAACTCAGCTGAGGGACTCCCATCAATGTTGTGGTCCCTTGTTCATGGATGCAGTCTGTATCCAAACTGCTTTTTTTCCCCGTCTTCAATAGCAAACCCTGATCTTTTTCCCCGCAGGCTCCCAATATTTGTGAGCTCCTACTCCCTAATTTTCCCTGTGACTTTCAGATAAGTCAGAAAACACATTCACCTGAAGCTTTGATGGGAAAAATAAAGATGTAAATAATCCTGTTGCCCTGATGTGGGGCAGGTTTGCTCACAGAGTTAGCAGTACGTGACCTGAGAAGTTGCATGTGGCATTGGGTGTCATAACAAAAGTTCCTTCGAGCTTCATTCTCTTACTCCATAATGTCTTTTTTACTTGTTTTAAGTACTCCAGGCCCTGACTTCTGAGGTTATTAATCTTCATCTGTGCTCTTTTTAAACTTTACTACTAGCACTTTTTTGCCTCAGATATGCTTTTATTCATTCTTTTCAGCAGCAATAACCCCTCATATTGGCCAAATTAGGAAATAATTGCAAATAATAGAGAATCCTTTTCCAGCACTACAATAAAGGATTATATATGTGCTGTGTGTGAGGGATGGCACAGAGTGTAAATACCAGAATAGGGGCAAATAGGCAGGGAAGGAAAGTGCTGTTTGGCTTTCCCTCTGCATTTCTTTCTGGCTCCGAGGTCTTTGTGTTCAGAGGCACGTTTGTCAGCCCATTGCAGAGGTGCGTCACACGTGGTGGTTTGAGGATGAGGAAGGGGAAAGCAAGAGCTGATGTTGCAGGTCAGCTTGTGCCAGTCCCTGCAGGTCATTCAGGAGAACGTGTGTAGGGTCGTTGAGTCTTTCGTGGTAGAAACAGAGTTGTATGAATCACATTAAAAGTCGCTTGAATTCTTTAAACTGGAACAGCGAATCTATCTTGCTTTTATTCATGTGGCCACAGTAGCTGTGGTTTGTTTCTGTTCAGTGAGTAGGGACAAACTTCACCAGTTCCGGGAATTCCACCCCACTTATCCTGTGCGTTGTTTCATTTCGGGATCTTTATCCCTTGCTTTGAAATTCCCAGTTGTTCAGTCGAGTTGCCAAAAGCAAGAGCCTCTGTCTGACTTGTATCACAAGTCTCACATCGCAATTGGCTGATAATCCAACCCTGCAATCTGCAAGCAGCAAAACTGTTTAATTTGGCATCATGTTAATAATTAAGTTTAATAATGAGTATATATATCTGTAGGATTTTGGGATATGCTTGTGATATATAAAGAACCCTTACTGTCAGGTGTCTAGCTGCTCTCATACTTAGGCGTTTTCAGGATCAAAGCTCCTATGAATGTTATTCACAACAAATAATTCTATCAGCTCTTGGGAAGAAAATACAGAGAACATTCATGTAACGCTGCCATCTCAGATGGGGAGCAAGGAAATATGTTGGCTGTAGGAGAGAGCAAAGCTCTCTTGGTGATCTCATCACATTAACGCTTGTCTTCTTCCCAGTCAAAGTTCCCTGAGCTGCTGCTTTCCATTGTTTTTTATTATTCATTTGAATCAGAAAATAATATTTTTCTTCTCTAATTCAGGAAAAATTGTCATTGCCCACCTCCTGCTGAGGGAAGAAAGTGCCAGAGCCCATCCCCTGTGAGCTCCTTCTCACTTCAAATGAAGGCTGCAATGGCTCCTTTGGAAATGTAACAGGCTATTATAGAAATATGTATTTACACAGTATTTTAAGATGCACATTATCCACCTGATAGACCATAACAGCTCACCATTACAGCCTATTGAATAAAGCCTTTTTACACCATTTTTTCCTCCAGTTTTTATGTGATAAATTGTGAATCTACTGCGTAAGAGTGCAAGTTCATCATGTAGGACTGGAGGGGGACACCATTTATCTTTAACCCACTGCAATGGGAACTTCTTGCTCTGACCCTGATCCATAGAAGGAATTATTATGTCCAGAGAGACGAGAATAAAATGAAATGAGGAAAAAGCTTAGAACATGAAAGGGAAATTTGCAACATCTGTTTAATGGACTGCATGAGATTACAAAAAGCATCCTCCTGAATCCCCAAGAACCTGGGAGCATCCCAGCTCTTTTAAGGAGTTCTCTTATACCAGTTTTGTCTCCCAGTTCCCCAGGTCTTTTCTCCTGCAGAACATTTTCCTTCTTCCTTAGCTGGTCCTGCTATTAAGAGGGTCCCTTCTCTACTGAAAACCTTCTCTGTTTGGCTTTCCTGTCCAAACTTCCTGAACTTGATTGACTCACTCCGGCTAATCCATACTTGAACGGTTTCTCTCTTCCAGGGATTCACATTAGAAACTGCACTGCCCTAGGTGCCATCTCCCGTTTTGTCTGGGGATGCTCATTTTGAATAGATAATAATCAAAATTTAATAAGCCTCCTTTATTAGCCTGGAGCTACACAGAAGGACTTTTTTCGTCATCTCCTGCGAGCTTTAACTTAACAAGAAGCAAAAGACAACAGAGAAGGCCACAAGACCCCGACATCAAAATGAAGCTTGCAGCTAAAGACACGGTGTCCTTAGTATCAAACTGATGGGATAAGCTGCAAATAGACAAGATCCCCAACTTGTTATAAGATGAAATAGAGCCTAGCCCCTGTTGTGAAACCATTTTGTCTTGCAGATGTTCGTGATTGCATGGAAAATGTGGTGACTTTGAGGCTCTTTTCGTTCCCTGTCTTCAGGATGTCAAAACTGATTTCTTGGAAGAAACTCTCTACCAGTTACAGTTGACTCCTGAGAAGAGACTTGCATGTCTGGAACACAAAGAGACTTCCAGCCAGCTAAATAGCGTTGTCTTCTTCCTTCCCATCATTCAAATTAAGCAAACACAACAGAAATACCAAACAGGCATGGGTTTTACGTATCATGCCAATTCTGATCCAAAACAGTGTATTAATATAAATCACCTCCAAAAAAGGGAAGGATTTTATAGGGAAGAGAATCGCTGCCAACGAGACTTAGACACAGAGCCAGTGTCTAACACTAAACCTAGTGGAAATCATGTATTTCCACTCTTCATGAAGGAAAGCAGTGGGGAACCAGTGCTTTGAACCATGGATGGGACACTTGCTGTGAGTCCCCACTCGAAAGCATATGGTTTGAGAGGAAACAGAAGCACCATCCAAAACCAGCGCTGCTCTATAACCAGTAGATCTGTAAATAGTCTAAACCCATCCCTCACTTCCCCTGCAAGAGGTGCCTGAAGGGCCTTGACTTCTCTTTGCCATGCCTGTCCCATACCGTGGTGTCAGCATGAGCTGCAACCCCACTGAGATGACTCCTCTGCACCTCCCCAAAGAGAATGGTTTGGAGGGGCAGATATCACCCTGTGGATGCAGGGATGGCTGTTGGCTGCACCTTTGTGTGGCAGATGGCCATTGCTAAGCATGAGTATGTGCCCACCCTGCTCTGCTCCAGCCCACCTTTCTCTGGGCACTTCCAGAGGGCTCTTTGTGGTGTCAAGCCTATAGGTGGGAGCTGACCTCACTTCTGTGGTTTCATGTTATAGAATCATAGAATCATAGAATAGTTAGGGTTGGAAAGGACCTCAAGATCATCCAGTTCTAACCCCCCTGCCATGGACAGGGACACCTCACACTAAACCATCCCACCCAAGGCTTCATCCAAACTGGCCTTGAACACTGCCAGGGATGGAGCACTCACAACTTCCCTGGGCAACCCATTCCAGTGCCTCACCACCCTAACAGGAAAGAATTTCCTCCTTATATCCAATCTAAACTTCCCCTGTTTAAGTTTGAACCCGTTACCCCTTGTCCTGTCACTACAGTCCCTTACGAAGAGTCCCTCCCCAGCATCCCTATAGACCCCCTTCAGATACCGGAAGCTGCTCTGAGGTCTCCACGCAGCCTTCTCTTCTCCAGGCTGAACAGCCCCAACTTCCTCAGCCTGTCTTCATACAGGAGGTGCTCCAGTCCCCTGCTCATCCTCGTGGCCTCCTCTGGACTTGTTCCAACAGTTCCATGTCCTTTTTATGTTGAGGACACCAGAACTGCACACAATGCTCCAGGGGAGGTCTCACAAGAGCAGAGTAGAGCATCTCCTCCTTTACTCTTTACTCTTGACTCATTCATGAAGACGAAGGACCAAGCAGTCAGAAGCTGTGATTTTCTGCATTTCCTAGGTGTGTTTGGGCAAAACCATCCTCACTTTTTAACTAGTGTATTCGGTTTAATTTTCATTATTTTTAGATGTTAAATTTTACATCAATACCGTCTGTCTCAAACTACTGTATTAGAATGCTGCTTGACTCACTTCCAAATTGAAGACCTTTTAAAAAAATTGAAGCAGTCCAATAATTTTAAATCACTCTGCACTGTGCATTGCAATTTAAAATTATTGGAGTGCTTCAAATTTTTATAAGCCCTTGAATTTGGAAGTGATCGAGGTTCTGGGCATACTCAGTGTAGAGCAATTTAAAATTATAAGAGCTGTCAAATTTTTATATAAGCACTTGAGTTAGAAAAGGGATTTGGGTTCTGGGCATGTGCAAAGGGGAGCAATTTCAATTATTAAAGGGCTTCAATTTTTTTTTCAAAGCACCTGATTTTGGAAGGGGTTTGGTTTGTGCAGCCGAAAATGACAACTTCCTTGGAGAGTTCCTTGTTAAAAAGAATTTCAATCTTGCAAACTAAAGTATTCTTTAAAATGTGAATTCACTGAGACTTTAAAAACCGATTTGCATAGAGCGTGGTGCCCAGGACATCCATTTTTTTCCCCACTCATTTTATCATTTCACTCTTTAAGGGACAAATTGATGGTATAGAAATAGAAGCCTCTTTGGGTTTTCTTTTTTTTTTTTAATCCCAACTGTTGCACTCATGGTGCAAAAAAAGAGTGGGAATATGAAAAATTTGATGAGGAGCAATGAATGGATTTATTTTTTTTTCCATGGACTATCCTGCCTGGCCAACAGAACTTACAAGGGATGCAAAATTGAAACAATTTGTTATTAAATCTCATTATATTGTCTCTCAACACTCAAAATGAAAGCCATGTGATAGCTGACTGAGACTGAAGGAAGTTGGAAAGCAGCTTTATTTGCACACTCGTGCTCCCTAGTGAAGTGATTCCTGCCAGGAGCCGTGCCAGGATTGTTGCCTTTGCCCCGAATCCTGCCTCCTGCTTTGGCTTTCCGAGAGCAGGACAGCAGGAAAAGCAGCAAGGGAGAGGGAAGGATGACTCCTCTCCTTTCCCACAGCCATGGAGGCATGTACCGGGTGAGAATTAAGGCTCGGTGAGCACATTCAATTTGGTGTTCTGCAGGGGGAATGCAACTCACCCACCAAATCCCGAATCTATTGCAGCAGGGCAGATGCAGAAGGAATCTGACATAGCTGATCTGGAGATCACTGTGTCTGGATGTTGTGACCATGGGCAAGATGTGACTAAGGGACACTCTTAGTGAGCTGACACAAGAACCAGGTAGAGAGGTGAGTGTGCTGGCCTCTCAGCTCACAGTTCACCCTTCTTTCTCACCTTAAAACCAGGGATTCACTATATAGGGTGGGCATCAGGGAAATTAGTCAGTATATAGAGGGCACCCTGCACCTTAAACCTCGTGTATCAGGAGTACATGTGGAGCGGAATGGAGCATTTCATCAAACACCAATTTAGTATTTTCTTCCCCTTGAATGCTCCTTTCACTTGTTACCATGGAGGTGATAGGTGACCATTTGTAGTTGTTTTTTCCTTGGAAAATGAAGTTTTTGAATAAAAGCCAGTGATCGAATTAAATAGGGGCAAAGATATGGCAGAGGTGAAATTCAAAAGATAATACGTAATAATTGGTTTTAAAGCAGGAGCCAGATTAATCATATAGTCAGGAACAAAGCGAAGAATTCCTGAAAGCCTGTTGCGTTTTCCCTTGGAGGTAAAAGGTAAAAGTACAAAAAGGGTTTTTTTACTGTTCCTGCTATTAACTACATCACCCTCTTGGGATGTGAAAACCAGAGGCAGCTCTGTGCCAGAAGGATGAGGAATGGGAGACCAAACGTATTTTTTCCTTGGTATAAATTGGTTTGGACTGTGCTTTCATTGAATCCTTCTGGAATCTCGTGGCGGTGCTGGATGAGCTCTGCTCAGCCCCGCTCCTGGAAGAGATGGGAGCAGCAGAGATGGGGTGTGCTGGGGCTCAGTGTGGCCAGACTGTCGTGTGTGGTTGTGTCAGCATCAAGGAAAGGTTTTTGGGTACGGTTTGGTAGGTGTGAGCTCTCCGTCCAGCCCTTCCCTTTCTGTCTTAGCATGTGGGTGTGGGTATCAAATGGATTAAATCTGTGCTAGCAGAAGAGCCATTGGGGCAGGTCTGTGAGGAGGCAGCCAGCAGGTCCATGCAGTGGTGATGATGTGTGTTAGATGAACACACATGGATGTAGGTGTGTGCAAGGGCAAAGGGGTATCAAGCTGGCTGTTAAACACAGAGAAAAACCCTGGCCCTGCCTGTCTGAATCCTGATTCCAGCACAAAATAAAGAGGGAATCGTCCCCGAGCCGCCGCCTCGCACAAGCACACGCACAAGCACCGAGGCTGCCTTAAAGTTCCCGTCTCACTGATTCACTTCAGACGCTGCGCGCTCGAACCCCGCTTTTGGGCTGTATTCATGCTAATGTTGACACTTTTTTCCTCCTTTGTTACATTGTGCAAACCAAATAGAAAGTGAGGTGAGCTTGTCTGAGCAGATGAAAGATGGCAAGAAATTGGCGCTTGGGGACCAGTGTCTTGGTGACATCGACTCTGCAGTCCTTTTTTTCTCTCTCTCCCTGGCTTCCCCTCTCCCTCTCATTCTCTCTGAAATGGTCTGTGCCTCCAGTAATTTACATAATACTCTTCTGACACCTTTACTTTAGTCATCAATCACGGTACCTTCTCTCAGTCTATCTTTTGTCTGAGCATGTCTCTTCTTTATCAGGCCATGCACAAAAGATTAATTTCACAGTTTTTCTCCCTTCTTTCTTTCCTTGCAAGATACAAAGCTCATGAAATGACAGAAGCAAGATAATGAAAACAACAATGCAAGCAATTTTTTTTTTTTGTTCTTGCTGGTTGGATCTCAAGATACTTTTTTTAACCTCATTGTGTGCCATCTGTCTTAGAAAAGGTCTGCTCTGTATTTTTTTTAATGCAATTCTGATGCTGTTCTGAACACTACCTGGGAAGAGGGGAAAAAAAAAAAACCCAACCCCACAACATATTTTAATCAGGCCATAGGCACCAATTTAATAAATAAAATAGAATTTGCTGAACAATTAAAGCGTGGGGTCCATTTCTAATGGTGGCATGGGCTACTGCACAGTGCCCATGCCCCAATTAATATTAATGATCTCTTGTGCATAGCGAATTTATGGCATTTGATTGACTCACACAACTACACTTCAAGCTGTCATGTAAAGTGAAATATATGGGCAGCGTGGCCTAATTTGCATATGCATATGTTCTTAATATTAATTAGTCTAATGGATCTAAGGACCTGGAGATAATTTGAGTACTGGGAGAAGAGAAGCAAACAAATAAAGCAGAACTCGCTGTAAAGTGCTCTGGTATGGGTTGGTCCTACAGGCAAATAACTCTTCCCCAAATGCAGAATAATTGGCATAGATTTCTCCTCCTTCCCCGTGTCTCTCCCAGGACCAGCCGAATTAAAATCTTACCCTGTGTAATGCATTGTTTTGGCTCTGACCCTGACACTTTTTGATTTGAAATATTTAACATGCCAAATAGACTATGGATTTCTATACAGACGAGTGTGGGTAAAGGCTTATGGGGGTAGGTCAGGGCTATGAGATTTGCAGCCCTGCGAGGGGGCTGCTTCCCAATGTGTCTATGTTCTTCCCATTAATATTAATGGGATCTGTGTGAGTTTACTGGGGGGAAGTTGGTCTCCCCAGCTTAGTGTTGTGCTTGCATTTTGTGGGAATGATGGCATGGAATTCCAGAGGAAACAGGCACTTTTGGCCATGGGGTGCTGGTATTCCAAAGTTAGAGAAAATTCACTCTTTTTCAGTATTCCAGGGAGCAAGAGGTGCCAGAACACAAAAGGAAGAAAACATCAGGGTACTTCTTTCTGTTTGACTTTTGTCACGCATGGGATTGTTTAATATGCATGGCAATAAGCCCATCACAAGCTCTCCTAACTGTGCCCAGTTCTCTTACACGTGTGGCGAGAGGAATTAGTGGCGTTTTACCCTCCTGGATGTTGAAGCCATCCTGCAAACCAGCAAACCTACCCCTCCTGAAATAAGGATTTAGGACAATTCTCTGCACAGCTGGTGGTGCTGCTCCCAGCACACTTGTGTTGAACACGGTGCTGTTGACTTCAGGACACGTGGATAGGTGTCTTTTTGTGGGTACAGCAAGACCTCCTGAGATGCACCAGCGTTGGGTGAACTGAGAGTACTTTTGGGTGAGGAGGAGGTTGGCGGTGGGATCTATGCACTAAGTCCTTCCAGGACTGCAAAGTGATGGAGGGAGCCAGTGAAGGAAGGGAGGGATGGTCTTGGTGCCACTGCAAACAGGCTAAAGGCAGGAGGAGGTGATTATCACCCTATGCAGCTGTGTAAGAATAGTGTGATCATCCCAATGGAAAAGGAGAGTTGGTTCAGCCCTCCAGCACTTCCCAGCCTGCTGGGAGCCCTCTGGGATAGACAGTGGTTCCCTGTGCAGTGTTCTGCATGACGGGAACTGGGAAGGATGCCTGGGATATGTCTGGCTGTGGCTTTCTTATGGTTGAGGTGGTGGCTGCGAGGGTGGTTTTGTGCCAGTGGGGAGGTTGCAGAGGAGTGACAGCACCTCCAGCATCACTGTCACCAGGGGAGCTCCTGCATGGGCAGCTTCAGTGAGGCTTGGGCAGCCAGCCGAGGAGCCGGGGCTGCAGCTACAGCACAACCCCTTCACGGGCAATCTGCAGGGAGCAAAGCTCCACTTGCAGCAAGGAGGGATGAAAACCCCAAAGAAAGAACATAACAGAGGCTCCCTGGAGACAAGGGTGTTTCAGAGCTGGGAAACTGGTTAACACCATTCCCAACCTCAGGAGGATGCAGGGGCCTTATCCCAGGATCCCGCGCCTGATTCACCTGGGTTGTTCCCTGTAACATGGAAAACAACTCACTCTGCTTCAGCTCCTTTCCATCCTGCAAAGCTGTAATGAATCTGCAAGTTGCTGATTGCCTTTATGAGGTGCTAAGCACCTATGACTGCCTGATATCAGGGGGAGAGGGTTGGATCTTGGCTGGATCAGGTCTACAGTGAGTTGTTCTGTAGAAAAAATGACTTTCCTGTATGAAGGCATCACTTATATACTGAATATATATAGCAAAACCTGGAAAGCCTCTAGTCACTCATTTTAGCTGCTAAAATGCCTTTAGGCCAACATTCCTGCTGTGAAAGGGGTTATGGACATGTCATATGGGGGTCATCAGTGAAAAATACACCCAACTTTTGTTATTTTTAAGTCTAAATCAAAAACCTCTTTTCACAATCCACTAAGGGACAATTTACTAGAGAGTAGAATGTGGTATCAATTATTTCTGTGGGCATCCTTTTTGTTATAAGAAGCAAAGAGGATTGCTTGAGAGTCAATAGCATGACTCCATCTCAGATTACTAAATAATGAAATGCTAAACTTGGCCTAGAGTAAGGACTGTCTCAAAGGGACCAGAGGCTTCAATTAAATCAGAGGACAGTGTTCAATGAATGAGAAAAGGATGCTTAAGGTACGATGACATATTACCGGCTTTTACATTTAATTGCAGTGCTTTGTTCTTTTAATAAAAGCACAAGAGCACTGGATCTCCATTATGGTCATCTGGTGGCATTGTTCGGTGTGGACAGTGTTTTTGTAATTTATTGGCTGTGTTTAATCCCTCTCTTTTTTCACAGGAATGAATTCTCTCTGCTTTATTTTATGAATTTTCTTTGCTTGAAAAAATGAAATAGCACCTAGTGGTTATTTACACACAAAGGAGCTTTGCCACTGAAATGCTCAACAGTGTAAGAAAGAAACAGCCTGGTATGAACCTGGAGTGAAAGCAAGTGCTTCTGCTCAAAGGAGCATAATTCGTGTCACCCAAGCACGTATTGACACTTGCAGAGCAATGCAGCTGCACCATGGTAGCATCTTGTGCAACCTCAGGGGCTTTGAAGGGGTGCAAGCTCCCAAGATATAGCACAAGAAGGTAAATCTAAAGACAGGGAGCCGCGGTCCTGACCTGCTCCCCTCAAAACATCCTCATTTGTGTTGTAGGGCTTGGTGCTGCTGAGCTTTTCCATGCTTGGGCCATGCTGGAGCTCAAAGCGGACGCAGGGGCCCATGCATGGAGCAGCTTTCTGGATTGTTGGTCTAGGAGAAGTTGGTTTAGGAATTCCCTGCCCCCAGAGGTGGGTTTCAGCCTCTCTGCTTGGTACCCAGGGATAACGCACAACACATGGTGGTAGTTTAGCTGGAAAACCACAGGAGCATGTGTATGTGATTATACATATGTGTGTGCACACATGCATGCATGTATAGATGTATTTATAGCTTTCTGTTTGCATACGTAATTATATATATTTATTTAAAAATGTAAATTTATAAGTGTCTTTAAATTCCTTCTTTTAGACATTTTTTGCTGTGACGCGTCATTGCTGTGACTTGTCTCATCTGATCACACCGATTGTATCCCATTATATAAATGATGAAATCATCCGTGATTTAGCTAACGTAACCTGATGCAACAAGGCAACGCTGTCAGCTTAGGAAGGGAGAAGTTGAGAGTCCTGAAAAACTCTGATCCCCGTCTCTGTTTTTTGAGGGTAGTTTGGTTGTTTTTTTGTTTCCTTCTTATATTTTCCTTTTCATTACAAGGTCCTTGTGCAGGGGAAGGACTCTTAAATCAGCTGGAATACAGCGTGCATCAAGCACAGGCAAGGGGAGGCAGCTTCTGTTCAGCCCTGGCCAGTGTGTGTCTGCTTTTGGGGCAAGATCCTCCCTGCAGCAGGGTCACAGCGAGCAGTTCACTTTCTTGTTTGAACAGGGGGTGTCTTTCTTTCGTTTGCTCCTTGTTTCAGCTCACCTTATGCCAGAGCCTGTCTCTGGGAACGTAGCAGTTCAATGAGGACGGGGGGGACGAGGCACAAAACGAATAGCAACCAACCCTGCTGAAGCTGCCAGTGAGGTTTCTAACCAGGGGACAGCTATGAGCTGCGTTGCCTCCTGGGGAGAAATGGTTCTATCTGGAGGTGGGGATTCTTGGTGCGTTTCTTGTCAATGAGTGTGCTTTTAACAGCCTGCAGCATCTAATTTTTATAGCATTATTTAGCCATGTGACAGCACCAGGGTAATGAATTCAGGAAGTGTGCGGGGAGGATTGTCTGTTCAAGAGGGTACAGGCAGTACTTAACTCTCTATCGATTGCAGCGAGCAACTGATAAGTGAGTGCCTCCTGACCAACCCCAAAAGGTGCTGCAGGTCCCACGCATGTGGCTGTTCAGGTGTGGGACTGGGACCATAATCTGCAATCACAGCCTTTCAGCACCGGGAAATTGCTTTTGCTTTTGCTCTTGCTGGGGTGGTCCCATTCAGTGGTGATGGTGTCAGAAAACTCCTTCCTGGGTGGCTGCACCTCCAGGGCTGGACTGCGTTCATGTCGAAGGAGGTGATCCTGCCCCTCTTCTCTGCTCTTGTGAGACCTCACCTGGAGCATTGTGTGCAGTTCTGGTGTCCTCAACATAAAAAGGACATGGAACGGCTGGAACAAGTCCAGAGGAGGGCCACGAGGATGATCAGGGACTGGAGCACCTCCTGTATGAAGACAGGCTGAGGAAGTTGGGGCTGTTCAGCCTGGAGAAGAGAAGGCTGCGTGGGGACCTAATAGCAGCCTTCCAGTATCTGAAGGGGGCCTATAGGGATGCTAGGGAGGGACTCCTCGTCAGGGACTGTAGTGACAGGACAAGGGGTAACGGGTTCAAACTGAAAGAGAGGAAGTTTAGATTGGATCTAAGGAGGAAATTCTTTCCTGTTAGGGTGGTGAGACACTGGAATCAGTTGCCCAGGGAGGTTGTGAGTGCTCCATCCCTGGCAGTGTTCAAGGCCAGGTTGGATGAAGCCTTGGGTGGGATACTTTAGTGTGAGGTGTCCCTGCCCATGGCAGGGGGGTTGGAACTGGATGATCTTGAGGTCCTTTCCAACCCTAACTATTCTATGATTCTATGATTCTATGTGTAGGACCAAGCAGTAAGAACAAGTGGCACTTGTGTATGTGGCATTGTGTGCCAGCCCCCTTGGCATGAAGTCCTGTTCTACGTGGGGGAGAAGTATAGCTGTGAACTGGGCAGTCAGTTCAGCAAACACGCTGTGTTCATCGTAGCTTCTCCTTCCAGGGGCTAATGCAATGTGCCTCTGCAGTATGTGTGTCTATAAATTACCATATGATGAATACGGGGCTGTACTATGGCAAACCCTTCCTCTTGACAAAGTGCTGTGCCTATTCCCAGTTCTCCCTGGCCTCTGTTTTTGTTAATTTTACACTGAAGGATCAACATGCCCAGGATGCACGCGTGCATCCATCTCTCTCCCTCTCAAAGGAAATTAGTGCCTTCCTGTCACCGCAGGTGATACGAGAAGGGGAGGAAGAACACAAACTGATTTATCTGGAGCTGTCAGCTGTTTTGAGGATGTTGACTACTAAGGGTGTCAGCTCCTCCTCAGTAGTTGGCTGACTCTGAAGAAGACCCCATTCCTCATTAAAAGAGCACTGAGCTGCACTTGAAAGTGACTTTCCCACTTGTTCTCCTCTCACAAACATCACAATAACAGATTCGCTGTTTAAAGTGGCACGATCTTCATGCCAGGCCCAGGCAGCTTTGTAAAACACACCTCTGCAGCACTTGGTAGCATCGGCACCATCCATGCAAAATTCATTTGAGGTATAAACTGGAGACTATCATCACAGATGACAGTTATAGCAAATCAGCACACTGTGTACACTTTCATCCTTTATTCACATTATGTATCATAATAAATGTCGTCCTAGCAACAGAGTTTGTTGGGAGTCAAACACAATATCCCACAATGGCTTGCCATGGATGGATGTGAGGAATCGTGGCTGGAAGAGCCTGGTACATCTCGAGAAACAGTCAATGCTTCTTTCCATTGTTTTAGAGGATTCTTTCCTTCTCCCATCACAGCCTTTTGAGAGATGCAGGAAGGGAGCCTGCATGGACAGGGTGTCCCTTCCTGCGTGCCGATCCATGTGGGAGCAAAGTGGGATGCTAACAGCACTGGGAACTGGATCAAAATGAATAAACCAGAATGCTTGAGGAGAAAGAGGAGGGTCTATCGCATGGGTAAATTGAGCAATATTGGGGAAGAAATATTACTCAGGTGCGAGACTCTATCTTCCTTCTTTTTAATAACTGCTTAGTGAAAAAGCACTGCCAAGGTATTGAAAGTGGAAAGAAAAAGAAATCCTAATTTAAAAATATATGTCTTTGGTCTAGAAATGCAGTCAGAGCTGAGAGAGATGTTTCCTGAGCAGAGCCAGGAAATTCATATATGAATCGGTGTGATTCATATAACATTTTGCCAGCCCTTGGGGAATGTCATCCCCTTCTGATGTCTCCATTTGCAGGAAAGGCTTCATTGCAGGTACAGCACCAGGCTCCCACACCAAAAGGCTGAGTTCACTTTCAGCCCCTGACATGCACTTGCTCTGTGAGATATGCAGCCTGTTTTCTCTAATCCTTGCCCTGAGACCTGCTAAAGCGTGTGCTTTTCCTTATCCCTGGTCATCATAGCCCTTGCTCACATGCTCACATGTGTTAGGGAGGAGCTGCTGCCTCCCTGGTGTGGGACTGCTGGTTCCTTAACACTGAATCCCTCCAGTGGGACCAGTGTTCCCTGTCTCAAATGCACATTATGTGTTTCCAGTGCTGGAAACACATAAGAGAGGGTCTGGCTCCTGTCTGTGTCCTCTGATAGAGATCATGCCCATGGATTCTCTGTGCGGAGCAAAGCTTTTGCAGGATGAGGCACCTTTTTCAAAGGACCCCGATTGTATTTTTTCTTCTTCTACTATTTTGGACCAAATTGTCACTTGATGTCTCTCTGAGATAGAAATATCTTAATCAATAGGCTGCTAGAAATGAAGAAACATCTTGGAAAATCATCTTAAGTGTTGCTAAGATGCACCCATTTCTGAATGAGCATTGAGCCACTCTGACAAAGAAGCTGATCCGGTGTGCAGTTCTGCAGTTTAAAAGTAGTAGAGCCAGTGAGGTGGGAATGCTAAAGGAGATAAGGTCAGCATTTCCCTGTACAGATCCCTCAGGAGAGGAAGTACCACAGGTATCATAGGAGTTTAGCCTTTACATGAAGCGAAGCATAGTGCCAAGCAGAGGCCTGAAACTTTAAAGTCTGGATCAGAGTCCAGAACAAAGCCCTTCTAACCTGTGGGGAGGTTTACATCCTGCCTGGGGGTGCCATAAAGTAGGACCATCCATCACCCTCGAGTTTATATCTGGGTGCACAAGCAAAATACGTAAAAGTCTAGATGCAGAGGTGGGTTTGGGGCTCAACCCTTCATAAAGCATCACTCATAATTGGGTCTGTTCAGCCTGGAGAAGAGAAGCTGTGTGGAGACATCAAAGCGGCTTCCAGTATCTGGAGGGGGCTACAAGGATGCTGGAGAGGGACTCTTCATCAGGGACTGTAGTGATAGGACAAGGGGTGACGGGGTTAAACTTAAACAGGGAGATTTATGTTGGATATAAGGAAGAAGTTCTTCCTTGTGAGAGTGATGAGGAACTGGAACGGGTTGCCCAGAGAAGTGGCAAATGCCCCAGTGTTCAAGGACAGGCTGGACAGAGCCTTGGGTGACGTGGTCCAGCGTGAGGTGTCCCTGCCCATGGCAGTGGATTAGAATGGGACAATCTTGTTGTCCTTTCCAACCCAAACAATTCTATGATTTTATGATCTCGCTTTTTAAAGTATATTCCGGCTTTGGTGTTACAAAGGACAATTGGGATCCTATGGGCAGAAACTCAGAGAAACCCTGAAAAAAAGAGGAACAGCCATTCCGGTTATTGATCAGAATTCTGTATACTTTTCAATTCACTTCTCCAGGACTGATTCCGCCGCACAATAATTAAACAGAACCCGTGCTGACTGCGGTGCCCCCCCGTCCGTGGAGCGGTGCCTGGCTGATCCCATTGTCTCCACCCTGAATGCTGAGCCTACAGTTAATAATTAGTTAGCAGTGCTTAAATGAAATCACACAACCGATTCTCTGGTACACTGGCAGAGGCGGCGGCAGAGCCAGCCAGGACTTTGTCATCTTGGCAGGGGGAAGGAGCGCTCGCTGCCATCCTGCAGCCAACGTGCCATGCAGGGGAGCTGGCACAGCCAGGGCGGTGTGGTTGGCAGCAGGCTGAGCCCAGCAAAGGGGCGCAGGCAGGAGGGAAAGGGAATGGTTTGGGAATGGTTTTGCCATCTTCTAAGTGGAAAAAAAAGGGAAAGGGGACTCATTTTTGGTAGGGAGGCTTCCCGGAGATGTCTCTCAGGTTCATATTTATTGTTTATTGCCCGTAAAACTGTGTTTCTATGCTTCACAAAGCCATCATTTCGATGTAGTCTGCCTAGCCTGAAATGATAAATGAAAGCAATGAAGGGAGAGGAAGGGTGTTCTGGTGATTAAAACTCCAGATTTGACTTGAGAAAGTAGGTTTCAGCTCCATCTCTGACAACAATTTTGGGGTGACTTTTGACCAATCGTTTAATCGCTTTGGGTTTATGTGAGCTAGGGAAAACAGTGATTTCTCCCTTTTGTGTGTGTTCTTTTTTTTTTCTCCTATAGGCTGCCCAAGTCTTCCCATTGGGGATCCTTTTTACTATGTAAAATGTGACCAAAATGGGATGCCACTGTAATTTAAACTCTTATTCCCAGTATTTTAACAATGGATATACAGAGAGAATATAGTACAGTAATTAGGAAGGATGTGAATGATAACAGTGTGAACAGTGGTGAATGGTGAACCTCAGAGAAATCCTTTTCTGACTGGAGCAGGTTTATTTCCCTCAGTGGTGATTGAAATTAATATGGGCTGTTATTTTACGGAGGTTCTCATAAACTGGAGGAAGTGTGATGGCCTCTAGATGTAAAAGGTCAGACCAGATGATCTAATAGTCCTTTTTAGCCTTAAAACTATGAAGAAAAATGAAGGCTTTTAAAATTTATTCTCTTACCGCAGTTAGTCAGGAAATGGAAATATGGGATGGCAAAGCTAACCCCCAAACCTGGACACCACGTATTCATGTCCCTTTGTTCGTTCCTGTGCCAGTAGGTTTCCTTCTGGGCCACATGGCCAGGAGGGTCTCTGAGCACCTCTCTAAAGGGTGCCTGACCAAAAAAAAAGCCCATTGCAAGGAGACTTTCGCTCACTATTACGGGTGATTGCCTCTCTGTGGAAGTGTAAGGGTCCATAAACTAAGAAGTGGTTGAAAACTTGTGCTCTGATCTTTGTCAGCAGTTAAAGACAGCTTGCTTCAGCCACATCTTGATTTTCCATGCCCCTTCCTACTGCACAGGACTGCACAGAGCAGTTCTTGCCACCACTGCCAAACCAGCCTGTGGCCCTCTTTAATTTCCTCCTTTTCTACTTACACTGCAATTAAATATCCCTAAAGTGACAAATATACAAAGAGCTTAATATACAGCACCGTTGCATACCAGATACACAAGTGCACCTTGGTACGAGTCCTTTACAGACAAAGAAACATAATCGCTCATCAGTGCTATTGTTTTTGCTGCATGTGTGGTCTGGATCAAGGGCTCATCATGCATTTGGCAGTGGAGTGGTTCTTTTAGGGGTCTAGAGTTACTGATCCAACCAGGACCTCTCCTCGGCCACTTCCCTCAGCATCTCCAAGCAGACCCAGCAGGAGAGGACATCCCATGAGCAACCCACATTTGCCTGTGATATTGTGCCATGTGTTTGGGCCTTGAGCAGCCTGGTCTAGTGTGAGGTGTCCCTGCCCATGGCATGGGGGTTGGAAATGGATGATCTTAAGGTCCTTTCCAACCCAACCATGCTATGATTCTATGGACATCCTCCCTTTGCAAAGGTGATGTTACATTCCCATTGTGACTCTGCATCACAGTAGCTTTGTCAAGACAGACCTACATGAATAGGGACCTCTCCACACCATAGCCAAATAGCATGTTAGGGACTTTGTGGATCATGGTGCCTGGAGGTCCTCTGTAGACCTCTACTGTAAATTTGTCTAGTCACATTTCAAATCCGTTTATATTCTTGGGTTCCACAACATGCTGTGCAGTAAGTTTCCTAATTGAGTTATTCTTTGCAAAAGTGTTTCTTATGGGCTATTTCAAACCCACTGCCTTGTACTTGGGTGCACCCCAGTTCTTATGCTCGGAGAAATAATGACTAATTCTTTTCTATTTGCTTTCCCTATACTGTTCATAATTTTATAGACTTTATTGTGTGTTGTCTGATTTTCCTCCATCATTTTGTAGCTTCGAGGGCTACATTTTTTACAAAAGTCAGCACAATAGGAGATAAGTAGAGAATTTTGTGGGTTATTGCAGATCCTGAAATGGAGAAGAAAAATTGATAATCAGATGAACAAAACCCGAATTTTTAGACTTTTTCTGATTAAAAAGAATATAGGTACCCTCCTCCCCCCCACCCCCAACCTTTAAAAGGCCAGTTTGGTGTTGAACATTCATTTCAGAATTTCATTCCAATGTTGAACCCTTTTGTTTTGATGCAAGCTGACAAGCAAAGAATATAAAGGTCCAAGAGATTTCATACAAAAAGGCTTGGGATGGTTTTTGTTCTGAGAGTTGCAAAATGTTTGCATACTTCTCTGGTCTTTCCCTCCTCAACCTGGCCGCTCAGTCAGATCAAAATCTACGCTAGCAGATCGTTCACCCCAAAAGCCAGGTTTTACCCAGGTATAAAGAGAAGTCGGCTTGAGCTATATAATCTAAACCACACATTTTTGACCACATATAAAAACTCTCCCCACACAAAGCCGTCGAAGATCTCGTGCCAGACAGATTTCCCATGGATTTGATTTTATGTGTGCTAAACACTCCACAGAACAAAGCCCATCCAGAAACATGAATCCGAGGGCTGTTTAACACTGGAGATTTTCCCCTTGTATAACAATTATGTAAACGCACATGCTAATTGACATCGGATGCGACACTGTGAGTGTGTGAATGGTGCTCAGTAGCCATCATCATTTCTCATTTTACTGCCTTTGGTTGCGTAGGTTGGTCGTTGCACCTAGTAGGACAGAATACAAAACATAACAGCATATACTAGAGCCAAACCACCTGAAGATTATTGCTTTTCCCTGCTGGCAAAGTGTGCCGGGGGTTTTCTCACCTTTTGGAGCTCAGGTCTTTGTTTCTTTATTTATGTTTTAGAAGAGGAAGAAAGTAATTAATCTCTTTCCCAAAGAAACGCAGGTGTGTGCTTGTTCCCACCTGAATTTTGCTGAGGGTGAATTCCTCACCATGGTGGTTTTGAGTCCTTGGAAGAGAATAGGAATAGGTCTGCCTGCTCCTGATGTCTGCTGGAGCTGGGCTGTCTGTCTGTCCTGACCTCCTTTTGGGGACCTTATTGGTGGGTGGTTTGCACCTTGGGTGGCAATTGGACCCATGGGTGCCAGGAAGATTTCTCCTCCACAGCATGGATATCGTCTAAGACAATTGTATGTTGATTGTGATGGCACATGATAGTTGTAGCTAATCTAAGCCAGGTTTTGTTTCCTTCCCATCATTGCAGTGCTGGATTCAGTCTTAGCCTCTGTATTACGACTCTGCCTAAAACCTGATTTTTAGTCATAAAAGGAGGAAGTTATTTAAAAATTGATTCAAAACAAATATAGACTTTTCTGCAATATGCAATATCCAGTAGGAAATGCCCTATATTGTATGCTGGGTTTACTTAGAGTAAATCTAGTAAGATCAAACCACATTTTAATATAGAAATTATATTTGTTTTTAAGCTACAGTATCCTAGCCTGCTTCCATTTTTTTAACCATTACTCTTGCTTTTTTTGCCCCTAATCCTTTCTTTGCTACAATGAGCTTTCACTAAGTGTGTGTGTGGGGAGGGAAAACCCTATTAGATTATAACATTTTATGAGTTGTCAATGATATAATGACATTAACCACCTGACTGAGAAGTAAAAACCTTTGTGGTGTCACATAACAGGTCAGAATGGGCTGGTAAGCCCTTGTGAAATAAACAAGGTAAAAAAAGAGAGAAATCCCCCAAAAATATATATTTAAATGGGTGTCTATGGCCCCTCCCTGCTTATTAGACCACCGAGGGCACATTAAATATTTTATACGAAGGTATGTTTCCGTCTCTATAGAATAGGTAGAGATAGACACACACACATACATACACACATGCCTAGACACACAAGTCTTTCAAAATCAGAAAGGTCTCAAATTTAATTGGAATGGAAAATGCTAACTAATTGGCATCCAAATTTGATTTACTGTAGAAACCTCATATTTGTTTGAAACACAACACTGTGTCTTGGAACACAAGCCCAGTCCTTCAAAAATCATACACGAGAACTGGGGAAGAATCAATTAAAGTTGATTTGGCAGATCTGCTTTTGACAAATATAAAGAAATCTCTGATTAGGCTGAGAAGAAAAGAATCCCTCTTTCGTGCTCTCTCTATTCTCTCCCTCTTTAAAGGCAGTAGATGTCAGAAGGGGGTGGGTAGTGATATGCAAAACATGGCCTCCATAACCAAAGTAGCCTGCAAAATTAGGTGTCAGCATGCAAAGCTTATTGATGTATGAATGCGGAAAATGAAAGCCGGCAGTAGACAGACGGGGCTAAAGGTGAGACAGCCACAGTGAAAGCAGCTGTACATCTACGTCAAGGTGTTGCTATATGAGCCTGCTTTTTTCTGGAGGGCCACAGCCTAACAAGCTGTGCCTGGCCATAAAATGATGAAACAATACAATGTAGGCACACACAGTGTGAATACCAAATAAATTGACTCGGACCCCCCCCCATACCCCTTCAAAGTAGGCCTGTGTGTTCATTAATAAATTCATATTCTGAGTTTTCAATAAAAGAAGAAAATGCAGTGTAAACTGGAGTTACTTAGTGACACCCAGCTCATTGCTTTTTATTGTTGCTTGCAGCTACGAAGCCTTCGCTGTGCACTAGTAGAATTTATTACTGTCTGTCTTTGTGGCAAGTTGGAGAAGTGAGCCTTTTGAAGAAAATTGACCCACACTTCATGAATATGATGAAAAATGCCAATAACACTACAAAGACAAAGCTCTTGACATTAGTGTGCAAAGAACTAAGAGACGGTAATGAAAATATTGCAATTACAAATCATATCCCTCCTCCCTGGCCGAGGGGCGTGGGTATGCGGGTGCTGCTGAGGAGCATCAAGACCCTGCTGGATGCGGGCTGGGACACACACACGGATGCTGTTTCACCACCTGGCCCCCTCCACATCCTCCCTGCTTTGAAGGAGGAAAGAGGTGAGAAGAGGAAAAGCGAGCGAAGTGCTTAATCCAACAAGGATTTCCCTCGCAGAAGGTTGCCCCTTCTTTTCTCTGAGCCTGCGTGCGGAGGGAGAGTGGTCTGGTTGCTAAGGCACAAGATGAGGAGCTGTGGGGTCCAGCTTGAGCTTGCCCTTCTTCCATGCTCTTCCTGTTAGCTCCTGGACACAAATCACTGTAAGATTCTGTGCCTCAATGTCCCCCTCTGCAGAGCAGGTTTTTTCCTTCTATGCTTTATGAATGCAGCCTACTGTGACTGCATGCTCTGAGCTAACCTTGTTCTGCTTGTGCACATGCACCCCTCCTCTCATTTGGCATTGCAGTAGTAGTGATAGCTTAAATTAGCATCTTGCAAGCAGGAAGGCCTGTCCTATAGGCTCTGTCCCAGTGATGCAAAAGAGCAAAGAAGCCATGTGACATGTGAAAGTTCTCCATTTGATTTTTGCCTTGGTGATAAGCAACTCCATCAGTGAAAATAAGTAAGGAACAAATAGGACAGCCTTTTTTTCCCTCCCAGCAGCTGATGGAGCATTAGAACAAAGCAACTTCAAGACAAGAAACAGGAAGGCTAATAGAAACTGAGCTAAAAAAGAATGAAAAGAATATTAAACCCGGCAGTGAATGGTTATTTAGGCCTATGTTAAATATTTGCCACTTTCTGAACTTATTATCCGTCAATCAGATTTTCCATCCCCAAGATAAACTGTAAGTGCTAGGCACTTTGTTTATGCATTCTGCTCTTTTATTTATTGTGGTGAGACCTGCTAAAAATCAAATAAAAAGCAAGCATGCTATCTACTAAATTTGCATGTGACAGTCAGAGGTATATCTTGCCATGTTGGAGTACTGGTGCCAGAACAAATCAGTTCAGCTTTGCCGTTCTCATGCTCCTCTTTCCATTTGTAGGAGGTGACACTTCTAAATTAAGGCAAACCATGACTGTTTTCCTCTACGAGGTGTGGCCATTGATGAGATAATCATGAAGTCAACCAGAGTGACTCTGTGGGTCTGTATGAACTAATGGGTACCCAAATACAGGCTACCTGGGAACTGCACTTCCATGTGACCGCATCAGACATGTGCCACTGTGGTTATGCTATGTAGTATGAAGATCCAGATACAGCCCTGAATCACTCAAACCTCTGAATGAATGTCAGGGTATCTTCAGCATCATTTCGACCACCTCTTTTCTCATTTGGTTTCATTCCTCTGTTCTAATCATGAGACAGACCCACCACATCTAAGGAGTCAAAGTGGCTGTACCAGTGCTTGCTGGGTGGCCAAATCCTTCCATAGAGCATCCTCTTTAGAGGCAGCATGAACGCAGTAGGAGGAAATGACTACTTTAGGAAGCCTAAAATGGATGTGGTACTGTTTTCCATGTTTTATAAATCACTTAAAGTTTTACAGAAAAAAGTAAATGGAAAAGGAAAGTGAGCAAAGAAGCATCCACACAGCAGGAGCAGCTACTGTATTACAGGTGAAAAAATAGCAAAATGGACTGATGATGTCTGAACATCCAACCTTCCGAGGCAACTGCAGGTTAGAAATCATTGCCTGTGTTCTTTGGCTTTGAAAACAAGGCTGATGCAGAAAGCTCAAGAGGAAAAAGGGAGACCACCACATAGATCAGAATGATACCAGTGCAAAGAACAAATAAAAAGGACAGAGCCAGAGTAAGCGAGCAGATTGCCCAGCTATAAAAGGCAGTGTTGAAATCCAGGGGAAGGTTTCATCAAAGGCTGGCTTAAGTGCAAAGGTTCAGACCTGACTAAGGAGCAGCTCATTTTTTGTTGCTCTGGAGCAAGACCTGTCTCCTAAGATCTGAGCGAGCGAATGAATGTTGTTCTCTTGCTCAGCTGAATGAGCACAGTCTGGCCACAGATGGGGAATCTCACAAGTAAAGACAAAGCCATTAGATAACATATTGGAGTGACTCCACTGAGCAGGCTGGATGCTGCTCAGTGAAAAAGAAGAGAGAAGAAAACACTGTGTAATTACACAGCCACCCAGTTCTATCTTCTCATTCCTTGTCTCTGTGGCCATCAATATTGGGCTTCTACGCTCCTTTTCAGATGACTTTGCAGCTCATCTCACTTATGAGAGATGTCTCATACACATTAAATAACCTTCCATATGAAGCTACAGGCTTCACGCTGTGGAACTAATGCTGGGGCACCACTTTCCGTTGCTGTAAATGGGGACCAGACTTGTGGTGAGCTGATCCCCAGGTCAAAAACATTTGTTCACCTTGTCCCTATAGCTTATAAAAAGTGACAACAGATAACGGACAATTTATTTATCATAACTGGTTATGGCTAATGATGACTGGAAATCCAGTTGTGACATAGCTGAACCTACCTGTGCTTTAGATATGAGACACAGCTTTCAGACCTTGGCATGTTTAGCATTTCGGGATGAACAATTTATCTACCTGGGTTGATTCTGCTGCCCCCAGAACAGATTGTGGATTAGCATGCCTCATGAAAATCATGCGTGACATTGCTCTTACCTCTATATATTGAAAAAAAATGAAACTGGGTCTAAAAAGCCCTTTGAAGTCAGTGGGAATGTCTCCCATCAGCTTCAGTAGGAACATCTGAACATAGAAATACAGGATTGGAAAGGACCTCTCGGCTTACTGAGTCAGTCCCCTGCTGTCCCCCCTCACTCCTCTCTATAATCCCTTTTCCATTGGTTGTCACTCTTCAGCCCGCCTATGGGCTGATGATGCGCTCAGCATATTGCTGAGCGTTACAGGTAACCATTCCAGGTCAGGCTGGATGTGGTTCTGGGCAACCTGACCTAGTTGAAGATGTCCCTGCTCCTTTTAGGGGGGTTGGACTAGATGAGCTTTGAAGGTCCCTCCCAACCCAAACCATTCTGTGATTCTACATTTCCTGCGTGTTTGATTTGCCGCCTCTTAAAGGTATGAGCAATTCCCAGTACATCATCTTAAAAACGCAGCTGGGAGAATGGATGCAGGTATCTGAAAGACTGAAAGTGGGACAGGGTTATCCATATTCAGTCTATGTGTCTGTCAAAACTCTGGATCTTACAGTTTCCAACAAGTAGCGGATGGGATCCTTCAGTGATCCTGGAAGCAAATAGTGGGGACTGAACACAACAGAATGAAAGGGACCCAGTTTTGTGGCAACGTTTCTGGTCTCTAAGAGTTAAAAATGATAGGTAAAGGGGGCCCGGGTTCCTTGGCTTATTATTTTTGTGTAATACTAAAAGTGAAAAGAAATTATTGAAAGGTATGACTGGGAAGATTTCATGCAATGTGATTCAATGCCCATTATTTAAAGAGAAGATAGTCGAGAGGGCTGGAAGGGTTAAAATTAAAAGCTGTTTCTAAAGCCTGCAATAATAATACAATAGACTGGTGGTAGCCACAGGCAGAATTTACTGTCCTTGGTCTAGTGAACCAGTATTAACCCTTCAAGTGTCCTGGCTGGCTCTGTGCACAGTGTCACTTTCTGCTCCAGTGTATGGATGTATGCTTTCTGTCAGATTGCTCAATTAATTATAATTGTCCTACCTTTAAAGGGATGGCCCTGGGCATACTAGGGGGTGTGGCCCTCATGGGGGTTTATTTCAAGCCATCTCCTACTGTCTCCAACTCAGTCAATGAATCTTACTCATCAATATTTAATGACACAAGTATACCTCCAATTTTTTTTTCTCCCTTTAAATTATTCTTCTAGGCAGCTAGACAGGTGCATTGTCTTCCCATTATGTTTTGGCGACAGAGAAGATGCTGCCTGGCTCTGTGTTAGCATCTAAGAAAGAGGTGGGTAGAGCCACCAAAAAATGGGCATCGCGGACCTCTTGTTCTGCCTCTGAGATGTGACAATAGGCACCTCTCTACAGCTTCATTACTGAGCAGGTATTCATCAGCTTCAAAGCAGCTTTTATCGACTGTGTAGCATACAGGAAGAAATTGGTTTTAAGGAACAGGGCAGGAGAGACATCTCAAAGACTCTTCTTGTTTCATTCTTTTAGCGCAACCTCTGCTGCTCTAAAAGCTACTGGTGACACATCTTGTGCTGTTCACACCTTTGCATACTCTTGGACAAGAACCACATTGTGTGTATTATTGATATTTTATGACAAAGTAAAGCAATTTTAAAACATCAGGCTGCCCATCTGCTATGAACTACTTTTCACAATATTCAAAATAGATGTGTTTCCCTTTCCTGTTTTCATATGAGTGAAATGCAGACCACAGTTAGGTTATGAGACTGGGGGCCAGGAATTTTTCTACTTTTAATCCTGTCTTTGACATTGATTCCTTCATTAGCCTTGGGCAAGTCATTTCACTTGGATATATTCGAATCACCACATCTATAAAATGGAGATGCAGTGAGGTGTCATGGAGATTTATTAGGCTATGTCTGCAGCATACTTTGAAGAAGTCAAACCGTATACACCTGTTAATGAATGGCATTTTAAGATATGAATGAAAACATTTTCTCCTTTGAGAAGCCCAAGTTCTGACTAAGTGTCTTGCAGACCTGGGACTACCAATGCAGTCAGTGGTATAATCACTGGGTAAACTCATCAAAGCAAAATTAGCTGAAAGTTAACATCATGGAAGCTAAATGCCAGTTTTCCAGTCAGAAAATGTTGTTATTGCTGGACATCATCTTGTCCCTATGAAATGAAAAAGAAGCTGGTTTGCAGTTACAAATTTTCCAAGAAGGATTTAGAGTATTGGGGCTCTGGGATGAGTAGATATATAGAGAAATTATATTCCTGCATAATTTGATCACTATGGAGTCAAACCCAAGTCTTGTGTGAGTGTTTTGCTACCAGCCTTGGTGAAGCCAAGGTCTCATCCAACTTTCCAGTAAGCTGTGGTAAGAAACTTGGGGGATTCACTAGCTGACTCCTGGAGAAAGACTTGAAGTGTTTCATGCACCAGTGACTCGGTCTGGTGAAGGTTAATAACCAGTGGAAGACTCTTCAACATCTGGCCTGTAGATGAGATGAGTAACACGAGATGAGCTGGTCCCATTCTGTACTGCCTGCATTGGCTGTGCTAAAGTTCTGGTCTCAGCAGAAAGGCATGTGGCCTTATCTGCCTCACCAATCTGAGCTGCAAACCTGGGTATGAGACATAACTCACCTTTGGCACTGGTCAGAACCAAAACCAGCTGGTGCCAAACTCACTTTGTCCTTACTCATGCTGGACTTTCTGTAGGCAGGAATAACTCTCCCCCATGACTAATCTGTGCGTGACTCACCAGCGGTAGCACAACACAAACCTCGGAGAGCTGTGGGAAGCAAGGTGCACTGAGGTGTGTTTAAAACGAACACTGACCCCACACAGCAGTGAGGCTCATGCAGAACCTCAGCGCAGGAGATGGTTTCTGCAGAGATGGGGCTGCTTGAGCACAGTGTGGTCCCCAGCCCTCCTGCTGCCCCTCTACTTGGTTGCTTCCCCGAGGCTGCCAGCTACCAAACAGTTATTGTTGTTACTCAGTGTCCCTGCCCAAAGATGCTAAATGCTTTCCCTCCTGTTGCGTGTCTGCAGTGATGCAGGGGTTTTGAGGAGACCCCATGAAGTGGTGGTCCTTTGGGGAATGGAAGCAGATGATACTGAGCATAGTCTGAAGAGGATGACACCTAGATTAGGTAACAAATGGGATGGGGGTGGAGTGTTACAAGGAGATAGAACAATGGCAAGGATTATTCTTCTACAAGACATGAAGTAACTCTAAAAAGTCATGGAGCAATAATAAGATCAGGTTCATTTTAGTCATCCAAAGCAGTTTGAATTCATCTCTTCCTTGCCCAGACACTGTTTTAATCACACATGAGTCAGAGGGCACACAAATGATGACCTTGTGCTGGTTCATAGCACACTGTCACTTACAGCACGGTGGAAAAAGTGACCAAGAGGACAATGTAAGGCCTAATGCTGCAGGGCATGGTACTGTGTTTGACCTAAATGTTCAGCTCAGTATCTTCTTAGCCAAGGGAAGCAAGGAGCAGGAGCCTGATCCTGCCCCTCCAGCCATGCACTCTAAAGCATTGCAGCAAAAGGCTCTTCAGCCGTATCTGATTTACCTTCCAGAACACAATGGAGAAATTGGTCTTCAGTAGCTGAGAAACGGGCACATCCGTGAGAGATATGTTCCTGTTTTGGGCACAGTCTCTGACCTCTGCAGCCTGGCATACGATTTAACATAGAGAGCTCAGCTGTGGCTGTTTCCTATGTGGCTGACAGCTTGCTTCTCCAGCCCTTGCTAAACTTGGTAGTCATAACTGAACCCATAATTTCTCCTCGCATGTAATGTTACAAAAATGATGCTTAAAAAGTCAAGGTTTTTCCAGCATGGACTAGTTCTAATATGTTTTTAAAAGCCTATGATGGGGCCTTGCTACCCTCTGAGCACAAAGCAGCTGGGAGTGCTGCAGAGGGAGCTGGCTTAGCCCTGGGGGAATGGGTAAAGAGGGTGTTTCATGTGAGCTGTTTGCAAACCCCTGTGGCTATTTTGAGGAGAGGCTCCAGGGATTTTACACAGTCACGTATATATCCCTTCTGACTTGGAAAGATGGATTCTGGCCAGGGTTTGGCTAAAAAAAAAAATGAGAGGAAGGGCCACGATCAAAGCATGAGCTTTGCTGGTTTAGAAATTAAAATGCAGCTAATGAAATCACCATTTACCACCTCCTTCCAATGCTCTTCTGCCCATCCCTACGCTCAATGAGGAGGCTATAGAATGAATGCAAATGTACCTTGAGTTTATTTGGAACCAAAGCAGTAAGTGCAGACCCTTTGTAATATGAGAGCATCAGGCTCCAAAGGCACCTGGAAATGCAGATAAGATCAGATCAGGTCAAAGAGGGAGCCCTGGCAGCTATGGTCCATGGAGCGTGGTGAACTCCAGCCCAGCTTACCAGCACTGCTCTTTGGTTCTGCACGCAGTCAATGAGGTGCCAGGTCCTTTCCTTGGAGACCACAGCCTCTAAAGGAGGGAAGTCACACAAACAGAACTGAATGTTTCCACTTTCCTTAGTACCCCACAGTGCCCCAAGATGCTGCTTGCTTGCTAGGCTTCAGGGTGTTTGTTTTTAACCTTACGGATTTGATGGTGTCATTTTTACACTGGAAGCCTGTTTCACCGCGCTTCTGGCAACCCCCATTGGTTAGACTTGTTTTACCACATCATGATCTTTTTATGTAGCCTGCATCTGCCAGGAAAACTTTGTCATTCATCATCTTCCTTTCTGCCACGTTCATTTTCAGCCGGGCACAAAACATCCTTTTATGTCAGAAGTAATGCAAAACCTCCTTGCCCGGTGGGCAGAGCGGAAGGGATAGATGGTACGTAGTCCCTACACCATGACACGTAAACGGTGTTTAAAAGTGGGGACAAGGAGGAAAAAGAAGATCCTCAGCATACACAAAGTAGGCTGTGGGACTTCCACTCCCTTTCTCAGTGGCATCCCTTCAAGAGACCTCTGCCCCAGGCAACTCTGTGTTTGCCTATGTCTGCTACTGGCTGGTTCTGGTAGAGAGCAGCTTTCCTTCAGGAGCAGTCCCATGTTTGCAACTTTCAGGGCTGTGTTCTTCCTCCTTTTTCCTATTACTCATCCCGTTACGGATGAGAACCATGTTGGTACTAGCAACTGTGTTTAAACATGGGCAGCTGTGTTTTGGTCACTGTGTTTCTATACCCACAGTGGAAGTGTTCCAGAAATACATAATAATACATATAAAGTTGTTTAGCTGCTGTTCTGTTAACAAGGTGGCATTATCCATGGGTAATTCATGGGTACTTTGCACGAGGAGGAACAGAAGTCCCTCTGATGGTGGTTTTGTTGCACTCTTTTAGTTGCACCTAAAAGAATTTGGAGAAAGTTCATGGGATTTTCCAGCAAACTTATTTGGGTGAGCCTGGGATGGTTAGCAATTGGGGTAGAAAGTTATTGCTCAAGGTCGTGCCTTCACACACAACTCGGAGGACCAGTGATTGTAGTTATTCCTTGCTCAAAGAGCTGAAATCATTTCCTAGTCACAGAGCATCGTGACCATCTCTGCTTTCCGAAACGCTTGAGCAGAGATGGACCATGGTGAGCATTTAATATGTGAGCAACAAGTATGTTGCAGTTGTCTGAAGGAGAAGGATTTGGATTCCTGATTGTAAGTACCCCCTTTTGACATTTTTGTAGTGTGAATGCCTTGAAAGCATTGGGCACATTCCCTTTGGTTTTCACGGGCTCCAGAGGAGAAACTCCACTGAGTGAGTGAAAAGGCAGATGTGGAAGGCAGCGCTCTGCTATTTGCAACTGGAGTCTGTCTCCCTCCTCTGTATCTCGCTTGTACAGAGACAAATATAAATGCAGGGACTTGTGCCACACTTTCTTCATAATGCATGTGTACAAATATTTGCATGCAGCAGTGGTTCAAAGGAGCCTGGAGATACTATCTTAACTGTGGTGCTTTCCCAGACCATTGCTGTTCCTTGCCTTTGTGAATAAAGGCAGTAGTGTCTGCAGTCAGGAGATCTCTCATATAGATTTAATCTGGCTGTTTTCCTCCCTAGGGAGCAGAGTTGAGGATAGCGAAGTTCAAGGTAGCGTGTGTTTGAGTTTTGTAAGCAGAATAGACATGGAAATTTGAAGCCTAAATTGCACATTCCAGTCTTCTTATGGAAATGGTGAGCAAAGAGGAAGCGGAGCCTTTAGTACTGAACATGCGCCAGCTTTTAAATACCGATACAGATCTAGAGGGTTTATTTATAAACACCGCGTGTGTATATGTGCACACACGCACACACATGCTTATACATATACATGCCTATGTGTGATGTTTATAAACAGCGCATAGCATATCTCTCCGCTTATAGATTCTATTGATGATTGCTTTATTCATCTTGTGGCAGACCCATTTAAATGAAAATATGTTCCCCATTTCCTTGCCACTATAAATTCTGTGCTGTTGGGGAAGTAGCGAAGTGCACTAGCTATACATCCATGGAGAAATGCCCTGTTGAGAAGAGGAGTATTATACAGGGAACAATTGACAGCCCTTCACTTCAGTGGGTACATTTCTCTGTACAGCTGCATCACCACTAATGATAAATGAGTAATGTTTGATAGCTGGCTCCGTTGCCTGACAGCTACAGTTTTGGCCAGAGGGCCACGACAGGCTTTAGACTTCTGTTCAAAATGAGTTAAACATATTAGGTATTACGAAGCCACAGAAGCCTCGAGAATGAGTGCTGAAATGAGTTATCAAGGTATGCTCCTGGGTACACAACTTGCAAAGCAGATGTCATTCTAATAATGTGTGATATAGAACATGTCTGGCCTAAACCCTGCTGGATGAAATATGAAGCCCCGTTGGTGATATTTAATACCATTTTATGAGGTGCCATCTTATAAAGACAATGCCCGCCTTATGTGGAATGCTTAAGGTATTTTGCCAAAGGCACTGGGAGGTATCTGAACTAAGTAGAATTTTTATTATTTTATAAGCCTTTACTTTGTAATATTTCTGTTTCTACATTATTGTGGTACTAGCTGCACTAACCCTTTGTCTAGTGAACCTCATGAGCGGTTTACTGATAGATTGACTGATAGCCCCGGCTGCCTGTGGATGGAAAGGCCAGTTCCTACCTAAATATATTCTTAGCAAGAAAATAAAGTAGAAAGCAGACTTCAAAAGGAAATAATGCTTTACAGGAGGCACTCTTGGAAAAGAGGTCCTTGAAGCTATGAGAGCCAGAGGTTTGGGTGTTTTTTAAAGGAGGGAGGCCTGGGAAGGTTGTGAGTTTGTGTATTACAGCTGCAGCCTTCGTTTCGCCTTGAATTCCTGTTGTAAACTTTGACTTCCCGTTGAGATTTCTGGATCCCTTTGCTGATATCCCAAGGACATGCGCCGAGTTGCTTGGTTTAGGGAAGACGATGAATGTTTTCACTCTCCAGTTCTCTCTTTATTTACATATTTTCATTTAACAGTGCTTTTGTGGAACAAAATTGCCTCCCTGTTCAGGTCTGTTGCAAAGTGAAGGCAGAGTGAGCGCAAGTGGTTATTCTGAGCAAATTAGGTATCTCCTTCCTGGGATGCAAAGACCGTGCTGACAGCGCTGCCGAGTTAAAGACCCCAGTGGGGGTAATACTTACATTTCAGTGATGCTGAGTCGGTGCAAATTGGCTCAGTGCTGAGATCCCATCGCCACTGCTGAAGGATCTGGTCCAGTGCAGCAAGGCAGTAGTTTTCTCATCTTCATCCTATATTGTTCTGTATTTCAGGGTCCTTCTATCTAGTCTTCCATGTTTCTCTGTTTTGCCTTTCCCGAGCAAATAGTGCCCATGACCTAGAAAGAAGCCATTCCCCAGAGTGCTCATTGGGGAAGGCTGCTGTGCCCCAGCAGCCACTTTTGCTCAGTGGGATGATGCAAAGGGGCATCTCTTCCAGGGCAGTCCGGGCCCTTCAGTTCTTCTCCCTCACAGATCTGCCCAGTCATGATCCGACTTTATGGACCCCATAACACTGAGTCCCTGTGACTACTCCAGATAAACACCAGTGCTAAAGGAATTACCCAGCTTGGTGTGCCAGTGACCACCACATACAATTTCCATCTTGGAATACATCCCTGTGCTAAAATATGTGGCGGTTCTTATTCTCAATCTTAATGCTCTTTTTCTGTCTCCCCAGCCAAGTGATCTCTTAATGTGTGGCAGTGCTGCCTGATGTGAGGAGGTGTTAGGTTAATTCCCTTTGATAAAACCCTACTAACTTTTTCTTTTTGCCCTTGAAAAACTCTCTTTCCCTTCCAAATGCATCATCCTGTGAGCCCAAGGTTCGCAGATATTCAGATTCATCTTCCTTTATACCATAAACATGCCAGATATATATAATCCATTTGGACACTGGCAAGTGATGACTATCAGAGGCAGAATGGGTACTGAGGGCCCCACAGTTATACAGTAACATCGGCTTGGCAGCAGCTCATTCATCGTGCTAGATGATCTGTCCATCTCCCTGCCTGTGGCTTGTAGCACATAAAATAGAGACAAAAAGTCAGTCCAGATATTTCGTGTGCGATGCTCTTTGCATCTCAGCCCAGCTTTTCCAGCCTCGGTTTTAAACGCACTCGTGGTCCAACTGTCTGCTCGAGACACTGCTCTTTGAGAGAAACATGTCTTAGAAATTCCTGAAAGTCGCTGCTCAGTGTATGACATGTCAGGTTACATCTGCTGTGTCACGAGACATCAGTGTGCTGCAGAAGACCATAATGAGAGGTGACAAGAGACGCTGTAAACAGTTTCAGTCGATGTTTTTGTTTATCCCAGAGCGAATTCCGTGCAATATCACGATCTCGGGGAGAGTTCAGCTTCTGTTTCGTCACTCTGTGGGGATCAGCTGAGTGACCCTGCTCATAACAGCCTTCCAGTATCTGAAAGGGGCTTGTAAGGATGCTGGGGAGGGACTCTTCGTCAGGGACTGTAGTGACAGGACAAGGGGTAACGGGTTAAAACTTAAACAGGGGAAGTTTAGATTGGCTATAAGGAGGAAGTTCTTTACTGTGAGGGTGGTGAGGCACTGGAATGGGTTGCCCAGGGAAGTTGTGAGTGGTCCATCCTTGGCAGTGTTCAAGGCCAGGTTGGACAGAGCCTTGGGTGGGATGGTTTAGTGTGAGGTGTCCCTGCCCATGACAGGGGGGTTGGAACTGGATGATCTTAAGGTCCTTTCCAACCCAAACTATTCTATGGTTCTATGATTTTGGGGGTGAAAGTAGGTCAGCCTTCAAGCCAATGTTTGCATTAGGAACACTGTTTGCTTAGGAACACTGTCCCTGCCCTAGCACACGTGGTGGTGAGTCTGTGCTTGGGCACACCCCAGGCATTTCCCCTCCAGTCCCAGCTGTGTCCCACCACCCACAGATGGGCTCAGTAGGGAATTTCCCCCTTGTCCCCCAGCAGCCATGTGTGCGCACACGGGGCTCCCCGAAAGGACCTATGCGGTAAAAGTCAGGGTTCCCACAGTGTGCCGGGGGATTATTGCCTCTCAGAGCTCTAAACTTGTTTGCAAATCCTCCGTTTGAGCTGTGCAGGTGGCTCATGTTTATCGAGGTTTTCTACTTGGAGTTCATTTCCTTAAAATCTGTCCTTATGTTTGCTAAAATCCACACGGTCCCTGCTCCAAGCTGCGCGAGGCTTTTAGCTCCTTTTCCCTCTAAGCAGTTCTTTTTTTGCCTACTTTGTGGCAGGAGTTGAATAGGGAAATGCACAGAGCTGGGAGATTAAAGATGTAAATTTTATAAACAGAAATCAAAGGTCCTAAATCTTGAGCAAAGAAAAGCCAACATAAGTATGAACATTAAAAAACATACATAAATAGTACTTCAAGGCTGAATGTGTTAAATTATTCAACAGTTAAGTCATAAGTGTTCTTAAACTTAAGTATAAAAATGCCCTTGACAATATTTCATAGCTGTGCATTTCTTTAAAATATTTAGCATTCTCATTAAAGAGAATGACTTTATTTTATATATTAGTTACACTCCTGCTTGTTAATATGAAGGAATTTAGTAGCAAAGAGCATTCTTATGTATATAAGCTGAAGACAATTTACATATAAAGTTGGACGACTATTCACTTTTTATTTATTCCTGGATCATCTGCATCCACGCATAGCTATAGAGCATTTAAACAAATTTGTTCCTTAATGTGTAGTATTAATATCTCCTGCCCCAAAATATCATTTGCTAATGCCATTGCAAAGACAGGTTCATTCAAAGCTACATGGAAGTTCTTGCCTTTGAAAGACTTAATGAACCTTACATTTTTGGTATACTGCACAGTGTAATGCCTATTACATATTCATTGCCCGAATGGAAGATTTCCTTTAACTCTGAGCTTCCTGGTCTAGTTCACTGTAAAACATTGTCAAAAGTCACAAGAGACTTTCGCTGAAAATTGTGACTCTTGATAGCAGGATGTAATGGGGAGGTTTAGAATAGAAGAACCAGTGGTATATGGGCCCAGGGGGAATCGTTCTGACAGACAAATGGATGGATAATACAGTTTTTGACATAATGGGATGAAAAAGTTTATGCCAGAAAGAACTGAATTAAAGTTATTACTTTAAGGAAATTCTGAAGTTCTCGAGACCGGCGGCATTACCTGCGTGCATTTCGTTTTACTGCATCTCCGCATAACAGCTTTTTAAACAGGGTTGCTTTTGAACTGATTTATCAGCTTGCTAACAAATCAGCAATAAAAAAATGGAGTTACCTTCTTGGAAGTAACCCCAGTAACATCCTTTTACAGGGTGGTTATTTTGGGGAGCAGGAGTCTTTGGTATGTCTGGTTTTTAAAGTCCTGCATAATCAGTTTGCCTCTCAACTCCCTTTTGTAACGACAGCAAAACAAAAAGGGGCTGCTATTCCAAGTGTTCCTCCATAGTAGGATATTTCTCATTAGAATAGTAGGAGATTGCACAGAGCTATGTTATTCTGTATACATTTCTTTTTCTCCCTGTTTTGTGAACTTTGGGAATCAGCATCTCTGTGATCCCAAAGCCCTGGAGAGGCACAGAAATGGGCCGATGCAGAACCCATTGCAAAATCAAGGCCTTTAGTTAATCAAGGCTATCCACAAAGGACTGGACTTTTCCCTACTTGTTATTTTTAGGTGATCACAGGGCTGACATGTCAATCAGACACATTTTTAGGGGTCGGGGCACATATGCATGAGTGCACCCAAGGGTTTGACCACAGGCCTCTGAGGAGGGGATAGTACAATATCAGCCTCTCCACCCCGGATCCTCTGTTGAAGCTATGTCTCATTTTAGCTGGCAGTGACTAAGCCAACAGCTAAAATGCAGAAATAAGGACAGCGAAGAGAGGCCTCATAATGGCAATGATGAAAAATGTGTTAGCGCAGAACAATGAAGTGATGGTAAATCTAAGATGTAGGCACCAGTCACCACTTGTACCATGCTGTTGTCAGAAGGGTGTTGAGATAGCTGAGAGAGCAGGCTGAGAAAGGGAAGCTAATTATACCACATTATTCACTTCTGCTCATTAGGTATAGTACAAAGGCCCTGCTTTTTATGTGTATGTTGAAGTGCTGAGGACTACAGGAATAGATAACTTAATGTTTCTTTTGTCTCGCTAGTGGATCAGTTCAGACAGAAAAATCATGTTTTCACAGACCTGCAACTTTCCATCTTCCAGAATTAGGGATTTCCTCCTGTGTCACCCTAGCAAACAGAAGAAGGGAACTCCCTCTCCGTCAACACCCAGCAAAGCCAAACTAAACTAAAGCAAAGCTGTGCCCCATGGTTATTCCTCACCCAGCGCCTGTGCAAGGGTGTGCAAAACAGTTTCTGCCTTCTCCCGTTTGCTCAGCACAGGCACCTGTGTTGATAAGAAAGCTCTTCCTAGTTAATCCCTCTGCCCCACATACCCTCAATAGCTCCACGGACAGCCACAGCCTACCCCACTGCTGATACCCGTCCCCGAGTCATGCTGTCTCCTCATGCTGCCACTCGTCCCTCCATCACGCTGAGATCACAGATAGCCACCACTGAGCTTCCAATGAGTGTCAATGAAATGAATTCAGCTGTTTGACGAACTTCGGGCGGTATGATGCATAATGCGTTCCCACTTAGACATTTTACCTGCCTCTCAATCCTTGTATTGTGTTTGCATCTGTAAATGAACCATTAGGAAACGATGAATGGGAAGGAAGAAGATTAGTTTATTGGAATTATTTATGTATGAGAAATACCCAACTTTCAAAATTCATGGCTCTTTAATGTTCACGTCACAGAGAACATTAAATCTAAGAGGAGAGGGCCAGGTATTGTACTTCCACACTAAGGTGAATTAAATCAAATTTGGGCATTGAAATCTACCCTTCTCCGTGATGAAAATTGCCTTGCTCTTGTAATTACAAGCATCACAAAAGTCCCTGCTTCAGTGAAATACCCTGCAGCTACACAAAAGGATAGACTGGAGAAGCACACATCTACCAATAAGTGGCACTGAGCATCTACTCCATTTCTCACACAGGTTGGCATATCTCTCAGTGGTCCATCTGGTAGAATTGGATGGCATTTATCAGGAAATAATCCAATTGTGGCATGCCAAAACCTGAACATGAAAAGTACTTGTGCCTAGTGTCAATCATTCACCCTCTGACAGTTCAATAAACATCCTTTCTGTGATGGTTTTCAGGAACACTGACACCCAAAATGCTGGAAACAATGCCAGAGATGGAAATGACAATGCTTCTGTGAAACATCAAAAGGGACCGACACAACCTGGCATGGATTTTGCCAAGTGTTGCTTAGCAATACAGTGCGCTTGTGGGCCGCTGGCGTGTCGGGATTAGCTGTGAAGGGAGCGATATTCACACCTTTGCTGAGAACGCATCCTTCCCAAATAAAGGAGCACAAAGTAGGGAAGTGCAGCATCAGCAAGAACAGGGGATGCCATAATTATAGGCTTCCAAAAAGCCATCTGCCCTCCCTAGCTGTCTTCCTCAGGCATGGAAAGATAAAGTGGCTCATCCCAGCATCACGAGGACACGGTTCTGTCCTGCTCAGCTCATGGTATTGGAGGGTATGAGGAGGTTTCGCGGTCATTTCCTCTCGGGACTGGGATCAGAGGGGTCAAACTTTGCTACCAGCATCTCTTGCAGGCAGAATTTGATCCAGACTGGCTTGGCTCTGGCACTCTGGGAATGGTGTCAACAGCAAGGAAGAAAGCCTGAACCTGGAAGTGGGAGAATACCCAATATCCCTCCTAATGAAGTGTGAAATAGGGCAGGATTTTAACAGCATAATTGGTGGTAGTAGAGAGTGTAAGGAGGTCTTGGTAACACCACACTTGTTCAGTCGCTGGATTTCCATAGTGAGCCCCTCTCCCCAGGTGCCTGGATGCTGCCCGTGATCTGCAGCTGCCTCCACCCCATCCCATGAGGATGAAAGCAGCACTTCCAGAAAAACAACAAGTGCTGGGTGGCCGGAGGGAAAACCAACCATTCCGTACTGCGAGCACCACTTTGCCACCGAGGAGGAAACTGAGTTGGGGGAAGTGAAATAACTTGCCTGGAGCCACCGACAGACCTGGGAACTAAACTCTGGGCTCCTTCATGTGCCAGATCCTGGAGCAGAGGCTCACAAGGTCTAAGCAAATTGCCTTTTATCTGTGTGCCTGGTAAATGGGAGTGGGAGGAACGTCTGCATATCAAATAAGGGGGTTTTGTCCGTCTTGAAATTCCAGGTTTTTGGATCCAGGAATCAGCTCATGCCTGCGGCATATAAACTGCCTTTTTGGTGTGGCGAGGACAGACCTGCAGGTCCAAACGCAGATGTGCCAGCCAAGCCTGTCCAAACAGAGGTGCCGGGATCTGCTGCTCTTCCAGAGCTTGGAGGGAAGGAACTGCCTGGGGAGGCACTTGTGGGGCAGCACGGGTTCACCTCTACCCCTTTTGGCTCAGGGCTGTCTGGTCTGTAGGCACTGTGGTGGTGGTGAGGCTGCAGATATCATGGAGAAGGGGCTTTTGAAGAGGCACAGTGCTCCGAGCAGAAATCCTGAGGTGAGCAGGTTCTTATATATACTTATGACAGTTTTCCAGGGAGAAGTGCAAGCTAACTCCATCAGTGCCTTTGAGCCTTGACTTGTTAATTGGCATTACTTCTAATTCCCAGCTATATTTTAAGGTATGAACCTAAGGAATTTTAAAGTCATTATGTGGGTGAGGGACTGATAAAAATAAATCCTTCAGGTTTGAAAGTGGCAGAGAGGGAATAAAAGGTGTTAAGAAATCCAGGAGTTTTCAGCCAATTGGTTCAAAAAAGCATCCGGGTGGACTGCAGCTCCTGGAGAAAGGTCACTGATACTACTCTGGGTACCTCTTTTTATGAACTTTATGCATCACATAAAATAAATTTAAAGCAGTTTAATTTAACAGTCTAATTAGTCATGGCTTTTTCATTTTGTCTGTTTAACTATACACAGAACAAAGAGAAAGACACAGGGCCAAATTCAGAGCTGGCACAATGAGCCCTGCAAGTCAAGGAAGCGGTTCCTGCTCATCCAGCACTGAATGCAGGTGCCGGTGGCCAAATTCATCCCTGGGGATAACACCCCTAATGTCTGCAAATGAATTTGGCTGCCAGGAATTAACTCTCCGCAGAGCAGATCTTTGGGTCTCGGTGTTCAGAGCTTGAGCCAGGCGAGATGAAACTCTCAGGAGATATGGTTTAAAGATTCGAGATGGTTTGGAACAAAACTCCTCTGTGTGCTGGCTTCGTGAAGACTCCTGCAAGCATTTCGCTTGCTTCAGCCCACTTAATTTACATCCCCTTTTGCTTTAAATTTCAGTGTTCGTATAATCTCAGGATCTCAGGATCAGTTACAGGAGCACACCCTGCACTGGAAATGAGTGTCTCCCTGCTGCCTTTGATGTGGTTATGCTGGTGAGGCCATTATCCTCCTTCTTCAGCTCATGTGCACAAACCCACAACATTAACCAGGTCTTGGTGCAGGAGCACAAATGGATCCACGTTTATGAAGGTGATGTTTCTGAGCAGATTTCCAGCTAATAAAGTCTTAGACCAGCTAAAACCTACACCTCTAAGTCCATAGATTCTGGTATTTGGGAGTGATCCCACTGCCAGTTTTCATTAATAGAACCATTTATTCTTCAAGTGTTGTATATTCTAGAGATATCTTGCATATTGTTGAAGAACTCATCTCTTATGGGTTGAGGCACAGCTCTTATTTATTCTGTGATGTCCTTTTGCAAGAGTGTGTACTATACACAGGTTGCCATCTGATGCTGGAGGAACACACCAAGGTGGTCCAGCCATGTGTCACCCCAACCCTGAGTGACACAAGCATCGCTTCCAAATGGCTCTTCTCAAAGTTCCTGCAAGTTACCCTTTCCCAACTAAAATTAACTACAACAAACAACATAAGCACAATGAAAACCCTCAAATTTATCTTAAACCACCTAATAATTAACTGTGTTCAATTAGTCTCCAGGGTGCTCTGTGATGCTGTGTGGTCTCCCTCGAGGCACCTCCAGCACCACAGTGGTGAGTTAATGAGTTTTGGTTGTGTCTTGTCCACAGATTCATCTGCCCCACCACAGTCCTCTGGCCCTGTGTTCCTAGGAAGAGCATCCCCTTCTCAGGACTTTCGCCCTTTCTCCCCTGTAACACATTTCCAAGGTAATGTGGGGCTTGGCAGGGTGCTACCCATGTCCCCTTCGTGGGCACCCCGACTGAGCAGGGTACAGGTCCCTGTATCTGCCACGTAAAGCCCAGCTCTCTGACTTCATCCTCTTTCTGGTGGGTCTGTAGACATCAGTGCATCTGTTTAAGTTACTCCCGTTTCCTCTGAAGCTTGGTGTCACCAGGCCATCGGGCCCTTTTGCACATCTTTTTCTTACCTTAAATGCATGATTCATTTCTCTTTTGCACAACAATAGCCTTCCCAAAAGTTTCTTGTGGTCTTGATTATACTTTTATCCCTCTTTTCTTCAGGTTCAGCCAGCATTTGTGCAGACCCTAGACCTCTACACCATCAAGAAATCGCATTTTCCTGTGAAATGCTGCACAATCCAAACAGCAAAACTCCCCAGAGCGAGTCCTGAGTGTGAATGAAAGGGACCCTGCAGATGCATCCAGCAGAGGAACATCCTTGGCATTAGCCCAGCTTCCAAACACATCTCTGCAGGTAATAGGAAACGTTCTCTTTTTATACCTCTACAGAAACACCTGTATGTTGGGATGAGCCGCTGTATCAGCTCCTGCAGCCCTGCTCTGCTAGGATCTTCCCTACTTCTTGGAGCATCTTTGGGGTTTCCTTTCCTGTTCCTACTGGTGAGTGTCCTGTGTGCACTTGCCAGACATCCTTAGCTGACATCTTTTGAGATTTAACTTTTAATTTACTTGTTGCTCCCGGGGCTATTTTCCCACTGATACCACTGGGGTTGTCCTCACACTGACTTGTGCACCATTGCACTAAACCTCTCTTCTTCCTCTCCAGACTGGTGCCAGCAGGACCCCAGAGCTGCTGCTTGGCTTTCCCTATGCTCCATCATGTCATGTCCCTTCTCCTGTAATGTTTCCCACACAGTAGACAGTTTACACACTGTTTCCTGCAGATTCCAACCTTCATGGCTTTGTGCCTTCCTGCCTTGAGACTGGTTCCTTGCAGCACTTTGATGAGGTGTCTCACAGTGCAGCTTTCCAGGAACACTGTTCCGGACACGATTAATTCCTTTGTGTGGCAAAATCTAATTGTTTTATCAAGGGTTTCTTTTCTGAGTTTCCCAGTCTCTTTCCCCAGTGTTTTGCCTCAAATCCCAGCCATAATATGTTCCCTCTAATAAGGGACTCACACCTGAAAATTGTGGGATGAGAACCAAAACCTCCTCACATTACTAACAGCCCTTTTTTGGTTTCAACTGGAGTTTGTAACAGGTTATTTTCTTCTATTGGAAAATTAGATACTGACATATTGCATATCTCAAGGGAGTGGAGGCTGAGAGTGTGAGGCCAGGAGAGGGAAGCTCAGTCAGTAGAAGGCTGAGAGAATGGAGGCTGAAAGACTGGAGGTCCTGAGAGTGGGAGGCTGAAAGAATGGGAGGCTCAGTGAGTGAAGGTTGAGAGAGTGCATGCTGAGAGAAGGGGAGGCCAATAATGGGAAGTGAAGAAGATAGAATGGTTGCTCTAAGAGAGTTGATGCTGAGTGGAAGGTCCAAAGAAGAGAAGGTGAGAGAATTGAGTCCAGTACTGACAGGCTATGGTATGGAAACTGAAAGAGTTGGAAGCTAAGAGCAGGAGGCCAAGAGAGTCGAGGCTCCAATGAGTAGGAGGCTGAGAGTGTGTGAGGCCAAGGGAGCAGAGGCTCTCTGCATAGGTCTAAAGAATAGAGGGTGAGAGACTGGGAAGCTGAGAGAGTAAAGACCCAGTGAGTGGGAGGCCGAGACAGTGGAGCATGAGAGTGAGAGGCACAGAGCGTGGAGGTGAGAGGATGGGAGGTCAGCAGTGACATGCCAGGAGAGTGGATGCCCAGTTTGTGTAATGCCCAGTGTTTGATTAGGAGCCACAGACAATGGAGGTTCAAAGAGCAGGATGCCAAGAGTATAGTCCCAGAGGCTAAGAATGTTGGAGGCCCCATAAGTGGGAAGTGAAGATGGTGGAATGCCAGTAGTAAAAGCCCCATGGATGAAAGGGTGGTGGTGGGAGGCTGAGAGACTTGAAGCTGCAATGTGACTGCAGCAAGTGCCTCCCGAGGGTGTTGTAAGCTGCTCCTCAGCTTTGTTCTTGCTGTTTTCTTCCCTCAATACTCAACTCTCTACTCAGTGCCCTCTGGCCCCCACACGTGTGTGATCCCTGATGGAGGGGCAGGGTCTGCCTCAGCCTGCTCGCTGCAGCTCCAGCCTTGGAGCAGGTTTGCTTGGCTCCAAAAGGCTCAGAACTGGAGTTATCTCTAATCAGGCAGCATCTGAGATTAATTGCGAGGGCTTTTCTCTAGCCACCCACAGAGATAAATGCAGAGGAGCCAATTTGGTAATTGCCCTGAGTCTGGTGCACTTCTGAGCTGTTCCTTGGCCAGGATAAGGCTGGGTGAGGGAATATTGGCTGAGATGTGGATTGAATGATTACCACTCCCCCAGCTGATAAAGACACCAAGGTGCTTTTAATAGGGCAGAGCCAGGGAAAAAGGTATTAGAAGGAGACCAGGTGAGAGAGGTGGGCTTGGAAGGCATCAGAAGGGTTGTCATAGGTGAGCACAATGATGTTATAAATACAGAGGGGAAACCCCTACCTCATCTTTGCTTTGATTCCCTCCTGCTTTCAAACAGCTTCGAGCCTCCTTGCTGGGGTTTCCCACTGCTCCCTCATGCCAGAAAGAAGGAGAAGCCATTTCGATCACTACCCTTGAACCAGCTGCACCTCAGATGCAATATCATTACAGTGACCCATCCATCTGATGAGGCCATTACCCAAAGGTGATGTGCTTTGGTTTGGTTTTGGTACCCAACAGCGTAGTCAGGTCAGTATGGGACATACGTTGCTATGTCAGTGAAGATGCTGTGGTGTAAACAGAAATAAAGGACTGGGCAGGAGCGGAGATGCCATTTGAAATGCTTTGGAGCTTTACTGGCTGTGCAGAAGTGGAGAGGGGAAAAGCAGCCTTGGCACCTGTTAGTGGCCATTAGAAACTCCCATGTTCTGCTAATCTGTGCTCATAAAAAGGCCATCTGCTAATGCTCAAAGGTCATTAAGTTACCAGCCCTGTTTACTCCTCCTGCACTGCTGGGCCAAGCCTTTCTGAGCAAAGAGGGCTTAAATGGTTATTATGGTGGCGCCTGCTCACGCTGCTGCACGGTCAAAGGGTCTGTCAGTATTTTCATTAGAAACCCAGACTTTCGGGGCTTTTTAAACTTGGCCATTAAAGTGCCTGCTTCTCCCTGCCTGAGCAGGCTCTGGTGCAGCCTGGTTGGTTCCAGGGACACAGGGAGTTCTTGCTTTAAGAAATCAATCCAGCTTCTCTTTTAATTTGAGGAGTTGAGAAGTTCAGAAAGATTCGGTCCTGGGTGCTCTGCTTTAACTCAGCCATGGCTGTGCTTTGGAGAGGGAGGTTTTGTGTTGGACTGGGTTATGGTGAAACTGCTTATTGCTTTGATGTGAAAAAATGGAGCAAAGAACGAAAAAGTGTATAAAATATAAGACCATTTTATGTGCAGCTCTAAGGGGTGCTTCTTTCCGGAAGTGTGGGGCTGTACTGGGTGTTACAGGAGTTAAGCGGTATGGTCTGCCTGTATACGTGACACTGTCCCCAAGCAGGCACCGTTTGTGTCTCACACAGTTTGGGCACTATGGGTGTATGGGTGGGTTGGGGAAGAAGCTGAAGCCTGAACTCTGAATTGCCTTGATTTTGAGGGTTTAAGCCAAACCCTTAAGGTTACATTAACATAGTTTTCTTGTGGTTAAATGGAGCTATCAAAAACTTTGATAATTCTTCTTTCCTTCGGAGGCTTCCCAGCGATAAAGTGAGATGTAGCTCCTCAAGTTTTCATCCTCCATTTCTGGTAATGACGGCGTCTGTCTCATAAAACCCTGCCTTTTATCTTCCCCAATTAGCCGAGTTGCTGCACCCTTGCGCTGTGAAGTTCCGAGTGTGCTGCAGCCTCTTCCAGAGCTCAGTCAAAGCGCCCTCTCCCACTTCCCTGAGGCCAAACTGTCCACAGCACCCACCCTCCGATCTCTGCTCCCATTGGCATTGGTTTAATCTTTTGCTTTCTGTATAACATAAAGGAGAAACCTGAGTCAATGAATAATGAAAGCTTGTTCAAAACCTGGACTCTTACAGTTTGGTCTCTGCTGCCTTTTATTTTAAGTGGAGCTTCTCTGACATATCTACCTGTATTTTTTTTCTTTGGTTAATGTATTCAGACTTTTCCCTTTGTGGATTTCATGGGGGTTTTTATCCAGGTTTTAGGAGAAGTTCACACTGATGTCTGGGATCTACTTGTTCTTTGGGTTGTTTGTGTTGCTGTTGTGACTGCTCCAAGGCCAGCCAGGGACAGGATGCTCTTGTGCTGGCAACTGTGTGTAAATAAGGAGTATGGAGTGCATTGGAGAGCCCAGAGTCATGCAAAACAGAGGGAAGGGGTGTATCTCTGTAAAACCAGCCTTTCCAAACTATGAAGCAGAACTTAAAACCCAAAGCCTCCCTAATTCAGCAGACGTTTTTGCCAGAGCCCTCTTCTTACCAGCCAGTCCTTCTTAAATCTATAACAACCCAACAGGTAGTTAAAATAGTCCTGGCTAATTGTAACCAGGACTTCTGGCTTCTTCTGAGCTATTGTTCTGATTAAATACCACAGCCAAAAGCTTCAGGAGGTATATAGACCAAGTAGTTAGTGTAAGAACTCAAAACAAGAACAACTACAGGCCTGGCTTTTTTCTTTATTTTCTTTATTTTAATTTTTATTAAACAGCAATAAAAGCAGACCCTGGGTCTCTGCTGCAGATGTGTCTGTCATGGGCCAGATGATCGGTTGGTCTAAGTCAGCATTGCTGCGTTGACTTCATGAGAAGACTGAATTACAGCACGTGTTACAAGTGGAGGTTTTAATTCAGGTTTTCTTGAAGCACATAGAAGTGATACAGTTCGTAGAGCCTCTTGTCACTGTTCTAAAGTGTACTGTTTCAGGAAAGGTCTTTATTTTAACACACAGTCTTTAAAAGAGAGCACCTCTTCTTCAACGGGCATGTGGTACAGCAGCTAGACATGTTAAGACAGAGTGGGTGTAGCATAGAGCACAGCATCCTCTCACCCTATAATAGCATAGGAAGCCAAGCCTGAGACTCTCTGGGACAAGAGACTGTTGTCCTGTGATAGATATGGTAAGGCATTTGGAAAGGCAGGGACCAGCTATTCTCGACGCTGGAGTGGTGGTAAATGCCATTTTCCTTCCCCCTTCATCCCTCTGTTTGAACCAAGTACTAAAAAAGGTGTTTCATATTTTTGCAGTAGTCAGTACTCAAAATATTTTGGTTCCTTATAGGTACTGACACAGTCTGCTTTGGTAATAGGGAAGCAAACGAGGAAAGAGAAAGCGCAGGCAGTTCCTGGGATGTCCAGTTTAGCTGAGGCTATAAAGGGGAGAGGGCAGTGACTGCTTGGGATTCTTGCTCAGATCACACAGAGAAACTGTTGGTGAGTTTTGGAGTTGACAGAAAAGATATTTAGCCTGAAGAAGGGTGAGGGATTTGGCTCTGCAGATACATTTCTATTTAACTGAATTTATTTATTTGTTTGTCTGTCTCTTGCTTAGGAGTGTTGGGCAGGTCTGCTTCCTAGGATTAAATCATATCCCAAACCTTCCTGGCTTTGTGACAATACAAACATTATTGGATTTAGTTCCCTTCTGCTTATCCACCTCCCGTCTTCCAAGATCCCCATTATTATTATAATAATACCCACACAACTCCTGCTCTGAGATCAGAGAGGTTTTCAAGTGCGAAAGCAATCAACAAAACATACCTGGTCCTTTTAATCTCCTTTAATCCCGCCATGTGGGACTATCCCGATAAATGATCACGTATCCAAAAATTCTTTCTCTGTAATGACATTTGATTTTTCAGCTCCCGGTTTTCATGAAACTGTCTCAGATATGAAAGAAGATGTACTGGGACCTTCTTATGCCATCAATAAAATAAAAGTTGGGGTTGAAAAATTATCTTCTGGAATAAACCAGAATAACAAAAATCCATCATTATCTGGGTTTCAGAAAAGGATTGTGTTTTGTTTAGCATTTTAGTTAGAAATGATGTATGACTACATCATAAAACACTTATATTAAAAAGATCTTCTCACCCTGAATTCAAAATATATATTGTACTCTCTTATCATCCAGTCATTTTAGAGTGAAAGTTAAAAATGCCCATCCTGTGGTAGTAGTCGCCGGTATTCTATCTTACAGCTGATATATTCTTCCAATACTTTTACTTAAAAGGTCTATTACTTGGGGCTTGCGAGTGTAGGCATTTATTTTCTTATTGAAAATGGTAATGCTGTGGATAATGGTTTTGTGTTTAGATGGGCATTCATGAATCTCCCCTGGGTTGTTGAAGGTCAGCCCAACTCGGTCTCTGGAAGTTTGGGTTGTGTCTATGTACCTCGTGGAAGAGGGGAAAATCTTTCCATGGGGTACAAATCAGTGGAGAGCAGGAGCTTAGTGTTATTTTGCCAAGGCATGGTCTACGTTTTCTATTGGGTTTTTTGGTGCATATGTTGAAAAACATTCAATTCTAAAGAAAATCAAGCATTAGCAGATTAAAGGGTGGCCCATGCCATGGTTCAAAGTCTTGAGGGCTTGAGCCATCCAGGAGTTTTCACAGAAATCCCTGCATTGGGAACAGGCAATACCACACAAAGCAGGACTCTGCGACACCCCGGTTTGATGTTGTAGAGATGAAAAGTTTCTCCTGCCTGAGGCATAAATTTTGGCTTGAATGAGAGAGCCTAACCCTAAGGCGAAGACGTTGGGACCCAGATTCCTGTTACTGGTTTGAACCATGCAGAGCAGAGGCTTATAACTGACTTTATCATGTCCTAAGCGAATGCCCTCACCACTACAAAAGTGACTATTGTAAGGGGGAAAAAAGGAAAGGGCATTTTTTTTTTCTGGTGGTGAGTTTTTTGTTTTGTTTCATTCTGGCTTTTCTCCTAAAGAACCTGGATCCATGCGGAACATCAGCAGCTCTGAAGATTCAAGGTTTCACAAGGATGGAAAAAAAAAAAACCCTTTTCCTATGCATTTGATAAGAGTTTTTGATTCAAGTCATAGGAGAATGTAAGGCAGAGTCGGGTAAAATCAGGCCAGTTGCTTTTGTGGGAAAGCGGATGCTGGCAGAGGAGCGCAGTCTGCAAAGTAACTAACCTGAGCGCTCCTCTGGTCTGCAGAACAATTTACTGAAGGGGTGGTTAAATAGCACAGATTAAGCTCATTAATGGTTCAGATATTTGCTTGGTTTACACAACGCTGTCCAGCAAATTATATTGATGCTTGACAGAATTATTGTCATTATTTATTTTGCTATAAGCCAGATTTATAGATATTTGTAGCTTTTGTAAGACTAAACATAAGAAACATTAATAGCTTTACTAATTATATCACTGCTTTAGAGATATAAATAGTGATAAAAATGCCAAGTAAAGTGAGCTAGTAAAACATTTTAAGGGGAATTTTAAAGTGAGTTACTGATTGATGATCCCTTGGGTGAGTCTTAACTTTTGAATGTGAGAGTAGCGCTTCCTACTAGGGCATGAGTGCTTTTTCCCTCCATCAACTCATCGGGGAGAGACGGGGAAGAACAATGGTTGTATTGAACGACTGATTATTAAATCAGATTGCATAATCTGAAAAATATTGAAATCCTATAATAGCATAAACCGAGGCTGAACTTATTACAGCACAACAGGGTTTTTTTTCCCACCTTTACCTTGTCCTCAACCCCCTCCTCCCTCCTGAATGGTTTATCTGCACTTCTTTGTCTCTTACAGCATGCTAAAATTGAAACCTCTTCAGAGCAGGGGGTGCTTTCTCTCTCTGTCTTATTACAGGCATATACAGGCTCTTCCACAGCACATCTCTGATGAGGAATTTGGGGTCCTAAATGATATGAATAATAATTTTATGGCTGTTACAAGCAAAAAGAAATCTTTATTTGGTAAACAGTGTCTGTACAGGGCTCTATGGAAATTAAAGGTCTGTTTTTTACACAGCTGTCAAACGAAAACTCTCTTTTCCTACCTATTGATCCTGGTTTTGCTGAGAGCACCCTTTTAAGGAGGGAGATAATGAGTGAGAAAAGAGTTAATAAATGTTCAGCCCTTGGTGCAAGCATGAATGGAAATCCATCATGGGTTTAAGTGCTGGATGGGCTCAGGAAGATAATCCAAGACTGTCTGACCACGATCGGTGCCACTGTGAAGAAACCTGCAGGGCCTAGGAGCTGTGGTCCTTAGGGATGGTGTGTGGTTCCCTGCTTGTCTCTGATATATGGCTCTGCAAAGCCCTGAGTTTTACTTTTCACTGAGTTTAGTAATGACCTGGTTGAAACTCCCTTGAAGCTTGCAGGAAAGATTGGCAGTCTCTAAAGGCCTTTGGATCAGGATTGTTGTGGTGATTTCTTGGAATTTCCAGTAGGAAACTTCTCCCAGGTGGGGGAGAAAACAATTTTCTTCATTTTCCTTGCAATTTCTGATTAATTGGTCTTCCTAATACTGCTGTGAATAGCATATTGTGGAGGTAGGCAGTCCTCAGAAGGGAAAGCTGGGAAAGATCCGCAGCAACATCTCATTGCTGTTTGTTGGGATTAGCACAAGGGTAGGGGATTACAGGCAACTCTTTAGAGCAGACCATACCGATGTTGCGATCATAGGATCCCAGACTGGTTTGGGTTGGAAAGGACCTTAAAGCTCATCCAGTTTGAACCCCTGCCATGGGCAGGGACACCTTCCACTAGAGCAGGAAGCTCCAAGTCCCTGTGTCCAACCTGGCCTTGAGCACTGCCAGGGATGGGGCAGGCACAGCTTCTCTGGGGACCCTGCGCCTCAGCACCCTCACAGGGAAGAGCTTCTGCCTTACATCTAACCTAAATCTCTGTTTAAGTTTGATTGTGATGAAGATGGGCAATGTGATCCTGAACCAGTTGAAATCCTCTCCTTTTGGGCTGCCTCCTTGCAATATGAAAACAGACCAAGCAAATGACAGTAAGACTTGTGTTCCTCACTGGGAAATTGGGATGATGCATCTCCTCTGAGGCCGGGAGAGCTGAAAGTTTGGCACTGGCACCTGGCTCACCCATAGCACATGAATGAGCATCTTGGCTGTGCCAAGCAACTGGGAAACCTCATAGGAACAGGCTTTAGTGGAAGATTTCTGGAGTTTCTTTCTAGTCATGCTGTAAATATCACAGGGGCTGTTCTCCCTTTGATCCCAAGCTAGAGATGAAAGGGACAATTCACACACATTTCTGAACCATAAAAAACATGTGGCTTGACATTGGTTCCAGAAACCAGCCAAGATGTCAGATAATCTTATTTTTTTATGAAATACTTGAACTGTCTCTTCTTACCATGTCATGAAGCTGTGCCATAGCCATAGAAAATAAGCCAAGAGAGTGTGCTGTTGGGCTTAACTCTCAAAATGTGGGCAAAAGGAAGAGCCTGTTTGACTTAGGTCAGCAGAATTTTATACTTACTATTGAAACTCAAAGTCAAATCATTTCATTGCTCCCTTATTTCTACCTTCTCTAATATACTCTGTAGCTTAAATTCAGGATCTTTAGATGGGAGGTTGACTTTTGTGGGTTATGAGTATGGAGAAAAGGCTTCATGTGTGGTTCTAGCCTAGGAAGGGAAAACAAATACTTTTAATGAGTGGTCCTGCTGCAGATGGGAGCTTCAAGTTGAAACCTGATCAATCAAAAAACTAAAGATATGGGTGTTTCTCCAGATTTTGTCCCCAGCAGTGTGAACACAGCTGTGGGGATTACACTGGTTTCTCTTCCTCTTAGTGCTTTGGGTCTGTATCAAACAGTTGGTCAAGAATGTGCAGTGGGTGGTGTAGGTTACAGTGTCCCACGTGCCAAGAGGTCTTCTTGAGAGCGCTTCTAACTCCTCCAGTATCTTTAGATGAAAACTCACTTCAGGGAAATGAACTGTATGTTTCCAACTTTGGAAGCTGGAAACAGACAAGACCTGAGAGAGGGGAGATTTAAATGAGACATTAGGAAGTTCTTCCCTGTGAGGGTGCTGAGGCACTGGCTGAGGGTGCCCAGAGAAGTTGTGGATGCCAGTGTTCAAGGCCAGGTTGGACACAGGGGCTTGGAGCATCCTGCTCCAGTGGAAGGTGTCCCTGCCTGTGGCAGGGGTTGGAACTGGAGGAGCTTTAAGGTCCTTTCCAAACCATTCTATGGTTCATTTGCTTCACCATATGCACTGTTAAAGTAGAGTATCCTACTTTTATGAGCTTGTTTGGGACCATTGTTCCCCATCTGTGCTCAGGTTCATGGGTTTCCTTTGCTTTTACTCTCCTACCCAAGATAGGTCTTTGACTTGAAGGTACTTTATACTTCTTGGAGATACCGCAACCTGGTCAGCCAGCCTAAAACTATAAGCTCTGTCAGCCCCTGAGTGTAAACTCCAGTTTCCAGGTAAAATCAGAAATTATATTGGCCTTCTGCTGATTTTCAGTAGAAATTATTAAAACAAATTATGGGGCTGAAGAGGTTTTATGTTGCCAAGAAATACCAGTTCTGAAGTTTCTGACGGTTAATGACTGTCTGTATTGAGAAAGAATACAGCCCAATCTAATTGTCTTGCACCAATAAGGATACAGGTTTGGCAGTTGAGTGAGATTATGTCAGGACCAGGCAAATAATGTCGATATTTTTTACCTCCATGCTTTTTTCCAGAAAAGGGGATGTTGCATCTTTAATTAAATGTTATATGAATACATTTCAGATAGACCCAAACATAGGGCAACTGTGTTTCCGAAATGCTGTTTCTACATTTAAAAATGTATTTGAAATGTAATTTAAGGAAAAAGATAATAGAAAAAAAAAAACCCTAAAATAACTCGAAACAAGCCAGAATATAGTAGCTCATCATTACGCTAATATATCAAACAATATGAGCTTAGCTTAATTATCCCCTTTGAGAGTTGAGAAAACTAAGCACAACCTTCAATTTACAGCTGTTTGGTGCCGGGAACCTGAATTATTATTTGAGAAGAAGGGAGGGGGGAAAAAAAGTTTATTTATTGTGACCTACACTCAGTTTTTATTCATCATGGAAAATCTGTATATTCACAAATGAGGGCTATTCATCTGCAGACTGCAGCATTCTTCAGCTGTCCGGGGCTGCATCAGCCGCACTTCTTCAGCTTTTGTGTTCATCTCGAAGCCTCTTCATCCAAATTGTTCATCATCTTGATGGCGGAGCTTTATCTTGCTCTAGTGCAGCTGCATTCCCCTTATCCAAAGTGCTGAGAGATACAAGGGAGAGGGAGAGAGGAAGAGAGAGAGAGAGGCAGAATAGAAAAGAGAAAAAGGAATGGCCAGTGCTCATATGAGGATAATTTGTAGTTTCTCAATAATAATAATAAAAAAAAAGGAGGACAGGCTAATTACTGGCTTAACTAGGGCAGCCTGTGGATCCTCATGTCAAAAGGACTAGCGTAATTATTTGCCATCAAAGCACATTCATATTGTGGTACAAAAGAAGGGCCTTTCGCAAATGGATCTCACTAATAAACAGGGCTGAGAGGAGCATTATGTGTCTCCCTGGATGCAAGCGCATTAACACAGTGACATGGAGCATAACTCTCAGCCTGGAGAAGAGGGAGGGAGGGGAGAGGAAGAATGATAATTATCCCCCCTCCCCATCTTTCCTCTCCTTTTCCTTTGTGTTGGGCTAGCAAGCCGAACGCGACCCGCTGGAAGGCCCAAGGCAGGCTATTAGTGACCTCTGAGCATTGACAAGGTGGCTACACTCTTAAAAGCCTGGCTCTCCATGTCAGGAGGGTAGCAGGAGCCCGCGAGAGGAGCTTTAAATGGTCCAGCAAACACTTCAACCTTAAAGACACCTGGAAGGTCATGACCAATTTAATGTAGATGAATCCGGCATTTAGAGGGCTCTTTTGAATCCACAGACAAAAGTTGTGGGTTTGGGGTTTTTCCTCCCCACCCCCTTTATTCTTATTATTTCATGTTGTTTTTTTCACAGATCTTAGCTTAAGAGATAGTGGAGAAAGAGACTTGGTTCTGGGGACCGCTTCTGCAGTCACTGAGGCTGCCTCAAAGGCTGAGGTTTTTCATTAGGAAAAATAAACAGGATTGGAAAGAAAGAGGAGGGATGTGCATGTACCTTTCAGGGATGTCTGCAAGCAGTGATGCACTAACAGGTTTCAAACTCAGATATATTGCAAAATGTGTGTATACAGAATCATAGAATGGTTTGGGTTGGAAAAGACCAATGTATCATCCAGTTCCAACCTCCTGCCATAGGCAAGGACATCTTCCACCAGACCGGGTTGCTCAGGGCCCTGAAATATCTATATATATTGACATATATTATATGTACAGAGGACTGTTTGGTGTTTAATACTCTAGCTACACCAGACTATTTACTAACAATGCCCATTGCTTGCCAGACACAGAGTTTATCTGTTGGGCTGCTGTCTGGCACTGGCTGCTGCCACTGCAAGCCATCATCGAGTGAGCTCATCACTCATAATGGATTAAAAGGCTTTGCTGTGAGCTCAGGAAAGCTGCTGGGAAATGGTAGGCACAGTGGTTTGTTTTTTCCTACCCTCCTCACTGAGTGCAACCTCAGCACTCCAGTGCTTGGCTACATGGAATCCCAATAGGTTTTCCCAAGGAGATCCCTTCTGCCCCTCCTCATCCTCTTATCAACAGGAGGCACAGGCTGCAATGGGGACAGTCTGAGCGTAATGGGGACGAGCAACTCACCCCCAGTGCTCCTGGGTGTTGTTTTCTTTTTGTAATGCCTATTTTTAAAAGAGCCCTACGTGGACATCAGTGTTCATGTTGCAACTTTTATTTTGTGAAGTATTTGGGGGTCTGCCTGAGTTATGTGCTATAAAAGAGCTCTTCTGGTATTAAAACAGTGAACTGGGATAGTCCTTTCTTGTGACAGCCTTGCCTGACACTGCAAAACACAGGAAGAAGAAAGGTGTTTGTGGGAGTCGGGACTGCATGGCACATGGTGACATGAATCCCTGCCTGCAGCCACATGTGACTGGGATAAAAGGATTTGGAAGCCCCACTCCTCTGTGTGACAAGGGGCTGAAAGCCAAAGTCGTTTCCTTTCCAGCACTCTTCTAGGTCACGTTTAGGTCATGCTACAGAGAGGAGCTCCTTTTCTTTGTCATAGAACTTGGGTCATTGCTGTGTCACGCTGTTGGGCAGTGGGAGCTCGGGTCTGCACTCACTGTTAGCATTGCTGGCCCTGCGACGAGCTCACTGTACCACTGGGTTTAGGATGAGAGTTGCCACCTTGTCAGCTTCATATACTTAATCATGAGATAATGATGAGTTGGGTTTAAAATTTGTGGGGTTAAGCCAGTGGCAGATCTTCTCTTGTTTCTTCCCACCTACCCTTGCTTGATAACTTTAGGAAGGAGTTGGATGCTTCCTCCGTATTGGTCTTTCCAAAGAAAAAGAGCAGCAAACCTGGGCTTGAGGAGGAAAGTACCCAGTAGGAGATCCTTTAGTACAGATCACAGAAAGCTGATGCCTCGTAAAATGATGCATAGTAAAACTTGATGCATAGTAAAACAGCAAACATTGGCAACACAGGAGTAGAGATGAACCCAGGCAGGGGTTTGAGGCTGGGCGGTGTTTCCAGGACATAGCCAATGCCTGTGACCTAAAAAATCCCAAATATTCACCCATCCAGTAGCTGTACAACCCCTCACCCCCAACAGGCAGTGCTGGAGGGATAGGGACCCCTGGAGCAGCCAATAGCAGCAGCCTGCTGCCAAGGAGACCTAAGCTGCTTGTGGTGGTCTCAGTGTTCTCTTGTGTCTTTAGCCATCCAGTATCTTTTCCTTTTGCCTTTATTTCCCTGGATTTTAGACAATTCTGCATACAGCAAGTTTTGCCTTTACAGGAAGCTGTAACCAAGGGCTTAACGGCAGAATTAGATCCACTGAAGTATGGATATTCTGGAGGATAAATAACATAATTGATTTCACCTTAAAATAAGCATCTCTAGGAGAGGGATTAGAGAAGCCAATTCTATAAACCTGGGGGAATGGGGTTTTCTGTATCCTAAATTAATCCAGGTGAACTTTCCTGGTTTAGTTGCATCCAGCCATGCCAAGGACTCGAGTGCTGATCTTAGCAGTAAAGACATTATTAATATCATTACATCAATGTAAAGAAGTTTATAGAGCTAGCATTTGTTTAAAGAAAACCCTGAAATCCTCTGTTAATGATGGCTTTTTGCTGTCAAGTCACTCTTTTGCAGTATTTTATACACTTATATAGTGTTTATGAACCTGGGTATGTATTTCTAGCGTTGCCAAGAATAATCACAGACAAATACAACGGTTGCAGGGTTTCTTTCCTTATGAAATTGTATTGCAGCTTCTAAACCCAGAGCTGGCCTCCAGCAAGGGACTGTGTCCTCTTAGACGAGAAGTGTGCCGCTTGAACTTTGCTATCACATAATGCTTTCAAGGTTGCTTGTCTAAAGTGACTTAATTTGTACTGCAGAACTCGCCTTGTACCCGCACACCCGCCAAAAGCCGCGGCGAGCCAGGGCAGCAGGGCTATTACTAATTCTTTATTAAAATCCCTTAGGCACACACAGAAGGCCCAAAAGCAGCTTTAATAATAGACAACATACAGCACATTTTTCTTGTATTGCCATGTAATCAAATCTAAAGCTCCTGTTCACTTTCTTTGTTTTACCTAGAGGACCAGCTTCCAATTTAGTTGTGGCCTGCACTAAACTGATTTTTCATTGTAATTAATGCCTACTTTGGCCTCAGCCACTTATACAACTTTCCATTAGAGGTTTGCAGCCATCCGCAGAGGATTTCACCAAGTTACCCTCCCGATCCTGCTGCACTTGCAGTTTTTGTTAAGCTTTTTTTTACTTTATTATTATTATTTTGCGAAGAATGTTTGAATTACGCAGCCAAATAGGTTCCTTTCTCCCTTTCATTTTTCTCTCCTTTCTAACCCCCTCCCTCCCTTTTTCCCCTTGCCTGCTGCACCTATTAAAGTGGTTGGGCAGGAGTCCAACTGGAAGGAAAGCCTTTAAGTGATTTCAGAAAGGGCTAGTGGAACTTATTTAGGCCTGGGGTCTGCTGTGGTTAATTTTCAGTCTGTGTTTTGTGCTGTCCATTTCCTCTGAAATACTACCTGGGGTTTAAGGTTCCTCAGCACAGGATGTTAATAGGCCTCTGCAAACATTCAAAAGGCAGCTTTCCCACCACTAACCTTAAAAAGATTGTGGCACTGGGCCCAGGGTCAGATTGAATAGATGAAAAAGTATATGCTGTGCTTTTGCTCGCTCCTTGGACCTTTCCCTGTTGGCTCGCCTGACATTTTCAGTGACTTTTCTTAGTACCTTATTTTCAGCGTGCTTCCTAGAAAATTCTGCTTATTACCTGCTCCTATCCCCCACAACAGCATTAATAAATCGGGAAGCACAACAATTTGTAACTGTACTTTGCTGACTTGTTGGACTTTTAGCTTGCAGCCTTAAGGTACTGCTTCTTCTGTTCCTGATGAACCAGCTGAGCCCCTTGCTGTACCACCCATACCCTGTTGCTGCTACCCAGTGCACTTCCCCACACCATGTCTAGGATGCTCTCTGTAGACCTTCTGCCTCTTCCCAAGGAGAGCATCTCTTCTATGAGGCTAAAGCAAAGAGTTAATGGCCAATTGTGTGATCCTCTGCTGTACTGGCTGTCCTTCCCAGCACAAGGAATGTGGTTGTGGGAGCTCTGGTGTAGGATTTGAGGGTTTCTGGGGTCCCACCTTTTGCAGTGTTCAGATTTGAGCACTGACATTCTTGCCTTGCTGTGGCATTGCTCAAAAGGAACTGAATGGTGCTGACTCTATGCGCACCCTCCTATGTAGTTTAAAGGTACAGCTCACCTACCTATCTCACAAACAGTGAGATGCACTCACCTAACTATTAATTGTACCTGAGAAATTAAGCAGAACTAGTGCCAAAAGGTGTGGTGTGCCCTCTGGTCTGTGATGGCAAGTTATTGATTGGACTGTTAAATGCACTGTGCTAAGGGATCAGCTGTGCTGGTCTTCTTTATGTAGGTGAATCTCCTATAGGAAAGGAGGTAGATGCATTTAACTTGATTTGACTTAAGGGCTTGCTTGGGTGCGGTATGTGGATTTTAGCAATGTATTCTGTTCCCAGGACTGAGGAGAGATGGATGTGATACCTGGGATCACACAGCATTGTTACTGTTACTGTGATGTCCCCATCTTCGTGTGGGATGAGTAAGAAGCAGTTCTTTGTTTCATTTTTCCTCTCAGAATAGCGGCATTTCTTCCTCGATTGACAGGGGAACCAAAGTGGCATTTGAGAAGAGTATGTGCAGGCACCTTGATGTCCCAAATGTGCAGGTAATGGGCCACAAACTAAGCCTTGAATCCCAGCCAATGGATTTACATCCCTACCTGAGCCAGTTGCCCTTCTTGGCTTTTGATTATGGTCCATAACTTGATTCATCACTCTCAGACTCATTTTCAGGCTCTGTCCATTCTTGCACCTCTTGAAACCCGAAGTGTTTCAGGTGAAGCAGATGGAAAAGGATGACTAGACCAAATGAAAGACAGTGTTTAGTGTGAGCTGGTGTTGTGAGGTGCCACCATGGGTATTCCAAAACAGGGATATGCATGGTCCTTTTTCTGTTGTAGGGATCTCTCTGCTCACACCTAGCATTATGATTTCCAGAGCTACATTCTCCACTAGCGGCCTGCAGCACCATGCCCCTTCTGCACATAGAGAGGCTGCAAATCCCCTGCTGTACCTGTGCCTGCGTGAGCACCTCCCGCAGAGAAGCAACTGATATTGGTCTAAACATATTTGTGTATCTCTCCCTGACATTTGCTCTGTTAAAAGGTCAGGCTTCTGCAGCGGAGACAAGAGCCGTCTTCCTCATTATCACATATTACTGCAAATTTCCATTCCCAGCTCCAAAGTTTCCAGTGATTTCTCTGCTGCTGCAATCCAGCACAAAGTGCCATCAGCCAGACTGGAAACTCTGCCCCGAACCGCTGCGGTGATGCTCAGGGAGAAAAGCGATGACTGTTCGGGCAGTAATTGGGAAAACCCAGTGAATTTCTTGTGCGGTAAGCTCCTTGATTGCAGTGACAACTTGGGAAAAGAGGTGACAAATTTCACTTAGAAATGCAAGTCTGCAGAAAGAAAGGGCCATTCTGCAAAGAGTCATTCATATTTTTCACTCTTCCTGCAGAAGCTCTGCTCTTGGTTTCTCTGTAATCTCTGAGAGTAGTGCGGGAAGAGCAAAAACCTGAGGCTAAACTTCAGCCCGTATTCTTGCGCATAGGAAGAGGATTCTGGCATCTGTTTGGCTTTAGAACATCAGGAAGCCAGACTCGGGAGCAAAAGAGGGGGGGAAAAGAGGTATATTTTTCTTGTTAAACTAAGATCTTGCTAACGGGAAGATGCAGGTGCCAAAATAAAAGCATGTCTGACATTGAAGTTGGGCAGGCTCTTTGGGAGACAACTTTGTAGGGTTGTCTGCTCTCTGCTTTTCAATCAACTCCCCCTCCCAACCTCAGGCACTGTTATATGTGTCTTTATATACAAAAGGGACTGCAAATGTTGGTGGGATAGCATCATTGTAGAGTGAACAGATATTGTTCTGGCTTTTGGTACTCACTTGGTTATGTACAAACATAAGCAGGCCCAGGAAAAACATTTGCTTGGCCAGTAGATGACCTGGCTGGGAGATGGATGAGCATCTTGGAATCATAGAATCATAGAATAGAATCATAGAATAGTTAGTGTTGGAAAGGACCTTAAGATCATCCAGTTCCAACCCCACCTGCCATGGGCAGGGACACCTCACACTAAACCATCTCACTCAAGGCTTCATCCAACCTGGCCTTGAACACTGCCAGGGGTGGAGCATTCACAACCTCCCTGGGCAACCCATTCCAGTGCCTCGGCACCCTAACAGCAAAGAATTTCCTCCTTATATCCAATCTAAACTTCCCCTGTTTCAGTTTTAACCCGTTACCCCTTGTCCTGTCACTACAGTCCCTGATGAAGAGTCCCTCCCCAGCATCCCTATAGGCCCCCTTCAGATACTGGAAGGCTGCTATGAGGTCCCCACGCAGCCTTCTCTTCTCCAGGCTGAACAGCCCCAACTTCCTCAGCCTGTCTTCATACAGGAGGTGCTCCAGCCCCTGATCATCCTCGTGGCCTCCTCTGGACTTGTTCCAGCAGTTCCATGTCCTTTTTATGTTGAGGACACCAGAACTGCACACAATGCTCCAGGTGAGGTCTCACAAGAGCAGAGTAGAGGGGCACGATCACCTCCTTCGCCCTGCTGGTCACGCTCCTTTTGATGCAGCCCAGGATACGGTTGGTTTCTGGGCTGCAAACGCACACCGAAGCCGGCTCATGTTCATTTTCTCATGTGAATGGCTACTCTCTGAGTTTCCAGATGTTTCTTCTGACTACAAACATGCTGTAAGGTGGCCACTCAGTGGTGGCCTTGGGAGAAGGGATGATAAACTGCTGACTTAGTAATGTAAGAGTGAGGGGAAGGAAGGACCTTACTTACTTTGGCCTCAAATATGGGTGAGACCTAGGGAGCTCTTCTACAACAACAAAGTCAGAAGAAGAAACACCACACAGCGCAGTTTTAATGTACATTTCTTTTTCCCAATAGCAGCCACAAAGGAAATATTCTTTGGAAGCAAAGTATTTTTTTCACATTCTTCCCCTTAGTTTTCCTGCTTAATGTGGTGGTGACAGACCACAGAGCTGCAGTCAGGGAAGGCAAAGTCCTACTGGTATCTACTCTTTAGATATACAGAAATTACAGATTACGGTGTAGTAATTTCTTCATGAGTGGTGCACTTCCCTGCTTGGCTCTCTAATGCAGTTGGGGACCCACTGGAGAAAGGGTTCTCTTTAGGATGGGCTCCCACCAGAGCAGGGTGACTCTGCAGGATGATTTCACCATGTTCCTACCCTAATAACCCCTCTTATGTATCTCCCTGCCAGATTTGGAGCAACAGAAACACCCAACCAGTAAAACTATTTCACGTCATTTCCTTATGTGAAATTAGGACCAGGCTGGACCTTTGCATTTTTGTCTCATAGAGTATATTTCTGGGCTGCCTGTGACATGGCCAAAATATGTTTTTAGGTACTTGGGGAGTCCCTGTTGATTCATTTGTAGGATCTTTGAATACAATACATTGCACCCGTTTTTTTGATGTTAATTCAATAAAGCAACAGCAATTTGAATTCTTTGCCATTGAAGTAGTGGCTGGAGAACAGCTGTAGTGTAACAAGATGAGGATGACCTCCTTTTATCCATTCTCCTGTCTTGCCGCTATAGAAAGTTAGTGCTAGCTTAAACGCTACTTGCCGTTAATGAAAAACTCCTCTATTTTTATTAAATTCCAGAATCACCTCAGCTAGCATGAAAAACAATGATATTGGATTTCTTTTTAAAATTAACAATGTATGTAACACAGGAGGAAAAAAAAGCTGACATTTACTTAGTGCCTGGAAGCAAAGAGACTGCGAGGCGGACGGCAAGCTGCTGCGCTTCCCTCCTTCCTCCTGCAGCCTGCCTATGCGGTTAGGAGACGTGGGGCGAGGTGGCTCGGGGTGGATTGCACAGTTAGGATGAAAGCCAAGAAACACCACCACTATTGCTACCTTTCGCCAGTAGGAGAACATCAAGGCTCACAGGGAGAAAACAGATTTATTTTAGCAGCTGGCCTGGATGCCTGCCAAAGGGAGAGGGAACTCAGAAGTGAAGCTGAGGATCTTGGATCAAGGATGTAGGAGATGTGAGCTTGGGGCTGGGCAATCACCAGCTCTGATCCGTGCCATGGCCAGGCTGGGAAGGCACCTTAAACCCCCTTCAGATGTCAAGGGGGCGTTCGCCATCCAGCTGATGTAAGAAGTAGAGTCACAGAGCAAGGAGCTGGCTTGTGAGATGAGAGGGGAGCTGATAAGAGATGTTACTCTGATTTAAGAGTTTTAAGGCATGTTTGTTTATGGCATATAATTATGGAGTTAGCATTTCTCCTTGGGTTCATTTCAAACTTCACTCTCTTTAGGGAGTTTCTACTGCAATCAGCAGGATTCTTTATAAAAGTGAAAGAAGGATGTTGCTTCATACCTGTTTGCAGGCATTGGAGAGGGTGCAGTGTCTTGTAGGGACCTGCTTATTTTAGGCTGGTAAGGTCAGGGAAAGGGGCTACTAGCCTATCTTAGGCTGGTAGTGCTATCTGATTAACAGTTTGGAGCCACCTGGAAAAGAGCTTGCTTTTGAGGAGAGTCCACACATCACCAGGAATGGACTCTTGTAGGGAAGCATCCTCATTGCCTTCCTAATTCATTCCTGCTTGCTTTATCCAACATGTATTGCTACTGGATTATTGACTATGTGATTTCTTTTCTTGATGTGAGCCGTAATAGAAAAGGCATTACTGTAAAAGACAGAAAATAAAGCAGTGTGTGTGTGTTAGACTTGTGGTACTGTACTATTGCATGTAGCTAGTGCATGGCATACCCATTGTCATTTAGGGCTTGGTACCCACCCTCATCTGTGGCTTGGAGGATGCTCTGGATATGTAGAGCAAAGGTGGGACCAGAGACCTGTGCCAAGGTGTCTCTCTATCCTTGCAGCCCTTTGCTGTAGGGAAATATTGATGTGTCTGGGGGGCCTGTACAGAAGCTGCTTGAGTCTAATGGGGGTGCGTGCAACAATTAAATGATGGCAAGCAGGACAATCCCTCATGCTATGTGCTATAAACTGATCTGCCTGGAGTTGGGAAAAGTCATCCCATCTGCAAACACAGATGGACACTAAGCATCCAAGGGAGACAGCACAGAAAACTCTAACATCAGTGGCACAGATCTGCTCCTAGCACTACAGTGGCTGTAAATATACATGCTCCCCTTCCACCCTGGTTCTTCAGGTATCCATCAGGAGCAAGATTTCACTGAGTCATGTGTCAGGTTTAAATTTCTCCCTTACAAGGAGTGCTTGTGAGAGGGTGCTACAGATTTCTCCTGTTACCTACCTCTGGTGTTCCCAGTTTTGGATCAGTTTGCTCCCAGCATTGAACTCCTGCACATGCCAAACACAATCAATGATGTCTTGATAAAGACTGAGACATCCATGCGAAGGGTGCTCTGTAACTATATGTGATCAGCTGTTGGGGATTATAAATAGCCTTAAAGCACCTCCTATGCCGCCATAGTAATAAATAAGAAGTGCATATTTTCGAAAGGCTTTTACTCTTAGAAAAGAAAAAGATATAATAGCTTTTTTTTTTCTTAATACGCCACATAATTTATTCTGACAAACAGATGTATTTTGTTGTTGCCATTATCATTTGACGAAATACTTTAAAGCCAGTCCAAGGTGGTGCATTTTCAAACATCATGTATACAGTCCATGTAGCAGTTAACGAAATTGGGATGTGCAGCATAGAATGGTCATTATTTTTACTGAAGAAAAAAAATCAAGGCACTAATTACTTACAGACAAGATACTTAGCACAAACAGATAAGCTTCAAAATGAAAAATTCTCGGTTTATGATAATTATGTTCTCTGCTTTGTTTTCAGAGACTGATAATTTGAGGCTTTAAAATCACCAGGAAGCCATTAATTGGAATTCTTCAATAAAAAATAAATTACATAGAAGTTCATGATGAGTTGTAAAAACACAGAGACTGTATTATGCAGTGAGCGACATTGCTCTACTATTTATAGGCATGCACAGCTATGTAACAGCAAAACTGTAAAGGATTTGAGATGTGCAGATAGCAATTATTCACGGATCCCAACGATCTGCAGATATTTCAAATGACTGCTTTTAGCAGATCAGCTATCCAATAAAAGCAGGGCTTTATTTCCAAGTGGCACTCTTCTAACATGTTGCTTCTTGTTTTTGACATCTTCGGTGACATTATTCTCCTGGAGCCGATTATAATGAGAAGACATAGAAATCCACGTATTGGAGCACGTGTTCCACTCCATGTGCGTCTTTATGGATAGGAGTTGCGGGGATTTCTCTTATGAAGGGTAAGCATGGTCCTTCCTCTTTTACCGGGATCAGATCCTGAAATCCATAGCAGCTGACCAAAGGAAAGCATTTGATCTCTCTTTCTTACCCCATTTTTCTGCTCTTCCCTTGTTCTTTGCTTTAACCTGGAACCAAATCCTTGGTGGTTGATCTTGGGAAAGCTGGTAGAGCCAGTTCAAGGACTTAACGATATGTCCAACAGCACTGGTCACATAATTTCTCTTGGCTTATGAAGGAGCTGGACTGAACCCTAGTTAGATTTTTGTGAGTAATTTGGGGGATTTAGAAGGTGTGCTACAGAGAGCTTCCATCCACCCAGGCCTCTTAAAGTGTCCACTGCTGTCCTCCTAAGCACATGGCACAGCAGTGCTCCAGCAGCTTTCCATCGAGAGCAAGTCTCAAAAGGATGGTAGAAGCAGCAAAGTGCATTGCTTTATTCAACTTTTCTCCCTCCTTTCATGGGTGAGTCCCATGAGAAGACTCATCTTTCCCCTTTCCTGAGGGAGAACTGACATCTCTGCTATTGCTTTGGATCCAGGCCTGAGACTCCAGACAGAGCTGCTAATGGGCCCCAGTTAATTGTCTGACCCAGAGGGTGTAAAATACTGTTATATTCCAGCTATGCTCTTTTGTGACCACCAACACCCCGGGCTGCTGCAAGGAGCTCTTTAGATAAGGCAAGTAATAAAAGTGATCGTAGGGATCCTTGACACATGCCACCTAGAAAAGGAAACAGAGCAGATTTCAGCTCATTCACCAGTGAGCTCAAGGGGATGCACAAAAGAGTGAAGTGGCCTTGGCAGAGCCTGGCCTAAAGTTACACTTCAGTAAGACAGAGGAAGTATTTCCTGAGGACCTGATCAAAGGCTCTTTCTCTTCAATGCCAATATAATGCCTTCTGGCTGCCAGCATATGCAGGTAGCCTTCAAGGGCTTCATGTGAGTTAATTCTCACAGTATCAGCAAGCACAGCATTGCCAACCATCTTGTTTAATATTTTGTGGCTAAAATTTAATCAAAGCTGGTTGATTTCTTCCCCCTGTTTGTTTAAATCTGAGTTAGTGTGATCACAAGCAAGGCAGGACAATGTGAGTCCAGGGAGACAAGGATAATGGGAGACAATAGCAGAGGGTCTGCAGGGAGACCACTCTGGTGTCAAGATGAAATGACAGTGTCAGGAGACAGAGCTATACAAAAGAATAAGTAATATTTGGCCTCTTCTGGCGCTTGAAGAGTGTTGTAATTCTTGGAGAATAAAACCTACCATACATCATCCAAAATCAATTGATAAGAGATCTCAGAGAGATTAAAAACTCTTCCCTCCCATTCATTAGGAAAGGTGGCTTCTGCCCAAAGCCGATTGTTGGTGTGGGCCAACTATGATAAATGCTCTCTTACCCACCAAAAGGAAACACTTCTTAATGAGCTATCATCTTGTGTATGTTTTAATTTCCAGATTGCTGCAGTGGATATACAGTTGCCCAGCAGTGACAGTGCTGCTCAGAGGCATGCGACCCTGGGCGGTATTTTAGAGTATAGGGTTTTTGTAGGTTCATAGACCTTTCTGATGCCAAACCAACCCCATGACCTGGGGACAGGATTAACTTGTGTATTATAAACATTGCAACAGAAAAGTATTAATCCTTTTGGTGTATTGATGTATTGCACTATTTACAAGGAAGTATTTGCAAGTTAGTGTGAGGCACCTAGGAATTTGTGGGATGTAATTGCAATGACTGGGCACACACAACTCCTGTTTATTCACGAGGCAGTTATTGATGCTCAGCACCTTTGAGGATCAGGACATTTCTCTGTGGGGAAAAGCTGTTTCCCAATGGGATGGTTCCTCCTGTGCTCCAGAGCTCAGTTGTGCCCTGTTTCTCCATGTGTGGCTTAGCCTAAGGAATGCCCTTCTACATTCCCCATGCTCCTGGGAGAAGGCAGAGATCAGGACATCCCATGAAGCAGCCCTACAGCAGTGTAGAGGAGTTGACAACAAGGACCTGTGGAGCCTGCCTTTGCTTTCCTAGTGCATCCCTGAAGTTCGCAGCTCATCACAGAGCCAGTTCTTGGACCTGGAAAAGCCTCATGTGTCCCATCCTGTCGCAAACCCCACAGCTCTTAAAGAGCTTTGGGTGACATTTATCCTGTGTCTCTAAATCATTCTCAGTAGAGTGGCACTTGGGCCAATGACAGTGATGCTGCAAAGGTCACTTGATGGACCTCAGTGCTCCGTTTTGTTTACTTAGTTTATTCAGCTTGCAACGGAGACAGGACATGCTTAATACATTGGCAGCCAAGCTCCAGTTCCCAGCACCTCCTCGGATTAGGGCGGTTATAGGAGGCGTTAGAAGAAATGGAAGGCTTTCAGCATAATTTTTTTGGTATGTCAGAATTTCAAAGGATTTCTGCAATTTAATGAACTCATTTAATAGGCATAATTGTCTTGAGTACATGTGAGAAAACTTCTGAAATAGCAGAATTAGGCATGCTCCATTTTGTAGCCTTTCAATGACCTCCAGCAAACGTGTGACCCAGATATGAGAGCCTCCTGTCCACTTGCATAAACATGATGTTTTAAAAAGGCGAGGAGGGGGGGCGAATAAAAGAATTGAGCTCTTAATGGCACATGGACAGAGACATACTGCAATTGCAAAACAAATTCAGGAGCAGATAGAGAATTGCCTCGAGACTCTGCATGCCAAATCTCAGCCGCCTCCTGAGAGATGGAGGTTTGATGGCCACGGACCTTTGGTCAAAACTGCTCTGGATTTCCTTACACAGGGGTTCAAATTGGTAGTAAGATGCACAGAACTGCTTTAGGCCCATGAAAAGCTCTGGTTTAATGCCTGAATGATGTCCAAGCTGTTACACAGCGTATTCAGGATGCATTATAACATAGGGGACTTTTTATTTCCTGGCCTTGATGGAGGCTGTGTAGGGGTTGCAGAGGCAGAAGTAGTGGCCATGCCAGGCAGTGAGGAGGTGGTAGCTGCCTACTCCACCTGAGACCAGCCCTTCTATCATATGCACACTACTTATGCTGCAAGAAAAAGCTATGGTTTGAAACACCTCATTAATTAACATGCATTTCTAATGTATCATTAGCTCACTATCACATGCCTTTCCTGCTTTTTCGATCCAGGGGAGCTCTATGGCTGGATTCTGACCATGGGCTTCACCCATACATGCAGAGAGGGGCGAGTGGCTCTTGATTAGTTTAAGCCCACCATTACCATAGTAACGAGCCCTGATTGACAGGACTCTGAATTAATATGCACACTTAAGAGGAGAGGATGGGGGTCCTGCCAGGCGCGCCCATGCCAGCACACATGGGATAACACCACCGCTGCTGGCCCTGCTCATCACAGGCTGCAGCTCCAACATCACACCTATCGAATCGCCACTTCCCGCATCATTATGAGTCAGGTTTAATTAAAAGCAGGAACTAGCAAAGTGTTGCTGGGATTTAAAATTATGGGCCGTTAGTTATTAACTGCTACAAATTAGGTAGATGCTGTTTCAAGGAGAGCAATTTCCACAGAAGGCGCTGGTAAAGCGAGCTGGCGTAGGGAATCACACAACTTTCCAGCAGGGATTGCCAGCATTCTCAGAAAAGCTCTTTTTTGGCCATGTCTTGGGTTTTACGCATGACCAAGATTTAGCATTGTTCATGCTTGCTTGCAGCAATGATACTTTTCTGTCTATGAAAAGTCATTTTTCATTTTAACAATAATTCCCAGGCAGGAAAAAACATGTCCTGGTTTCTCTACTGAGCCAAACACTGAAACAAAATATTGGGCCAAATTATGCCTTGATTTTGCAACTTTAAAATCTGCCTTTGCAAGTTAGTGCTGAATTTAGTTCATTCGCCTCAGGCGTTTTCCATGCAATAAAAATTGTGTTTCTTTTTTCTTTTCTCCCTTTTTTTCCTTTTTTTTTTTTTTTTTCCTCCTGCCATTTGAAGAAAATGAAAACTCAAACGAGAATGAAGTCAATTGTTAGGTTAAAATTTCCTGTACTCTTGGTGTCGGAATTAAAACCACACAGAAGGCTTGCTCCGGGTATCTTGCCTGGAAATCTGCATTATCATTGCGGCTAAAGCTGCTGATGCAGATGAGGCACTTTGAGTTGTAGTAGCCAGGCATTAAGAAAAGCAAAACCAGAGCAAAATGGGACTTGGAGACCTTAATACTTCTGTTGAGCTGTTTAAAGGGAGAAAGTGGTGAGCTGGTCTGAAGATTTTCCTTCTCCGCTACTTTTGCTGCTTCCGCAACCCTGCAGGGGAGAAGAAAACAGTCTTTGAGCTATAATAGGTGTAAAACTAGGCAAATTCAACAAAGTTTTAGTGAGTGAGAATGGAGAGCAGCGTTCACAACATTTTACTTGGCAGTCTCTTTATGGGTACTCAGACGTGCAGGCTGGGAGTGTGATACACAGAGACAGATTGCTCTGTGCTGGAGAATGGGGGATTTAAGGTACCACGCATAACACAACTTTCATTGGGATTAAAAATGTAGAGTGCAAACCATGGTCTTTGGCACAAAATGAGGAAGAAAAAGCTCTTCGGCACCAAAGTTTTTAATCTGGTAAAAGCTATCACAATATCTGTCATCGATGGCTTTTTAAGACGCAGTAAGGCTGAAGGCCACAACTTACACATATCTTCAGAGTAGATACATCATTTCCCCCACCAGAACTTAACTGATAAACTGCATGTGGTGTATGTGTGTGTATATATGGGTGTGTATATGTTTTCCTGTGACTGTGGGACATAAAGTAGTGAGAGAATGTAAAAGCTCATTATTGTTTATTGTCAAGTGTGGCAAAGGAGCAGAAATTAAAGAGGATGGGGGGAAGCGAGCAGCTGTAGCTGTACTGACACCAATAACTTTTCATGAGGGCGAGTTGAACCATCAGGATGTCATACCCTCATTCCTGCCCTTCTGAACTTTCTTCTATAGATCACGCCGAAATAGAGAAGTGAGAGAAAGATCCTTCTCTCCCCAGCGGGGCAGAGAGGAAACCGGCTGCTCATGCAAATAGTTCAGATGAGAAGTTGAACACACACCCTGCTCACATCCGCAGGGACAGCCGCACGTTTCGGAGGCGGAAACAGGTATAAAGTCAGAAGTACATGGGGGAGAAGTGCGGCTTCCTCATGTCCACTCATGTCAAGTATAAATAGCAGTATGATGAGGCCCTGCCAGTGTGCTGAGTGCAGTGGTGGAGACCCCAAACATGAGGCACAGGAGGAAGGAGCTCCATAGGAGCATCCTGGCCAGGCGGGAGCTCAGCTGTCCCCAGCCACAGGCAGGAGCTTGATGGGTTGTGCTCTTCCTCTGGGCACATGGCTGATAGCTCTGCCTGCAAGAAGCAATGAGCTACATCTCCTGTCGCATCCCTGCTGCCGTTGGCTGTGGGGAAGTTCACGCTGCTTTGGCACAAGTTGCCCTATGGGACCTATGCAGGGAGATGTTAATGCTTGCAATGTTTTGTCCTTAAGAGCTGGCAATGAATATCTCCTGCATGGTGGGGTTGGGCAGGGACAGGAAGCAACAGCAGACCTGCTGCTGGGGCTGCTGGCCATGCTTCCAAGCTGGCCACGGGGGTTTCCACCAGGCTCTGTGTTGCAGGTGCCAGATACAGAGAGGACACCGCAAGCCCCAGTACCTCTTCAGACTTTTCTGGTGTCTGTCTGCTACTCAAGTGGCAGTGGTTGAGGTCCCACTGGGCCCAGGAGACTCTGACACATGTTAATGTGTGGCGTTGTGTGGTCTAGGGTTTGTTTTCTAAAAGCAAAATGAGAAGTGAGAGGCAGCTGCTCTGCTCATAGACCTTTGTGAATAGATGGCCCCAACCTGCTCTCTTGGACAAAGAAATAGGGTAATTTGTAAAGCTCAAATTCCCCATCATGGTACCAAAAGGCTGCCTTTTCACTCCTCTTAAAATATGGAGATAGCAAAGGATGCTCAAATGTGGATGATACCCAAGTGTATTTTGCTTTCTTGGATTAAAACAAGCCACCTCTGAAATCAGGTTTCTGCTCAGGTCAGGAAGTGCTGCCTCTCAGCTCCCAGAAAGATGGGGAGAGGCTTTTTAGCAGGGCTTGTTGTGATAGGACGATGGTTTTCAACTAAAAGAGGGAGGTTCAGGCTGGATACGAGGAAAAAATTCTATGCAATGAGGGTAGTAAAACACTGGCACAGGCTGCCCAGAAAGGTGGTGGATGCACCATCCCTGGAGACATTGAAGGCCAGGCTGGATGTGGTTCTGGGCAACCTGAGCTAGTTGGATGGGGGTTAGACCAGATGAGCTTTGAAGGTATCTTCTAATCCAAACCATTCTATGATTCTGCTTGATTTCTTACTGTGGTATCTCAAGGTCCCAGCTAAGACACAGGTCCCACTGTGGTACCAGAACTATGCACACCCCATTGAAGAAAAACATTTGCCATGTCGCAGAGATTCAGGTTTAAATACACAATGGTGGGAGGAGAAAAATGAAAAGCAAAGTGACTCAAGGTTGTTGGGATGGCTGGTGGCAGATAGGGGAATAGACCTCGTCTGCTGAAGTGGTGGACTCAGGATAAAGCCATTCTGCATGTCTTTGGTCCTGATCATATGGCCACTCAGCCTGTGCAGGCTTCCTGCTAGCATTAAGCAACAGCAAAGAATTGCTTTCTTATGTGTGTATGGTCAGTCTTATTGTTCATATTACAATGAATTATAATCGATTAGGAGGTTCAGCTGCATTGCACTGACGTGTGTTGAAAAGCTGGAAACACCTATATATCCAGAAAATGCCTGCATTTCCAGGCAGCATCATCGCTGCTCGATGGCTAGTTCACCTAAGCAAAGGAGATACTTTACATGAGTGGCTGTGTTATTTAAAAACATGAAGATCTCTTGTTTTACATGAAGAGGCACGTGTTCAAATGGGGAAGCGGGCACATAATATCCGCTGAAAGCCCCTGGCAGCCGCAGTGTCATTAGTATCTCTGCAAAAGTTTCCCTGTCTGCACTCCGCTCACAGGGCTTGGTGACAATTTGTGAGCAACGCTCTAAGGATGATTTTAGTAAGCCCAGTTCTGCCTGTGCTTTCCAGACCTTAATACTCGCACCTCACCAGTCCAGAGCTTGCTGTTATTTCATGACATAATATGTCCCAAGAAAAAGTCTTCCTCTATTCTGTGTGTTAGCCCAGAGTTTGATCACCTGCATCTTTTTTAAGGTCTCCAATGGTATTCAGATAGTCCAGTGACTTGTTAAACAGTGAGGGGTGTCATAAACTTTGAATTTCCACCCATGCATCTACTGACATTGGGATTTATTCTTGACTGTGACTAGTTCAAAGGGAAGACCTGGTCTGGGCTTCCTCAATGGTAAATATTGCATAGCCATAGCTACCTTCACTTTAGCAGCATTCAGTGTTTTCTGCAGTGTTTTGGTTTATATTCAGCATTTCTTTTCCATCAGCACTTAGGCAATCTGGGTCCCAAGCCTTGCCTTTAATACATTTTAACACTACACTACTAGGTTGCATCACCTTCCTGAAGTGAAAAGCGGTGAACGTATTACATCTATTTCGTTTATTACAAAAATCCTTCCACAATCCTAATGGCTGCCCAGATCTTTTGGGGAAATCCCTGCTCACACAGCCCTCAAAGTGCAGGTCTGTGTATTTTGGTGATACTCCATCACATCTGTCAGTGTTCACCCCAATGCTCTGAAACTGGGGACCATGGAAAACAAAGTCAAATCCTACATCCAAGTGCTGAGAGATGTCCTTCTGGGAAGAAGCATTCAAATGAGGTGCACAAACACCACAAAAACTGGAATGGGGCAGGAGCCAGGGAGCAGTAGCCTGTCCCTTGCAAGAGAAAGCAGCAAAGAATGAGTTGGTTATAGGAGAGGTAAAAGAAAAGCTGACCTCTGTGATAAGCATGGAGATGGTGGGAACGCTGAAGCAAGGAGGTAATTATCACAACTCTCCAGGATGAAGTGGGTACAAGAGCTAACGTAGCTGAGCAGTGAATCTCAGCAGCAGAAGAAATGGATCGCGCACAGCTGCAGGGGTTACTGCTGGAGACTGTATCAGAAAGAAGAAAAATGGATATTGCCTGCAGAGGGACTCGGCACTTTATTGGGCTTCCAGGAGAAGTCGGCTCCAGCGTATGCAGGAATTCCTGTGAAGGCGATTTCCCAGCTACTTTAGATTCACTGCAAACAGGTTTCAAGTGATAAAATTCTTTGGGGGATATGGGTTATAATGACTGCTCCGTTTTAGAAGAGGAAACAAATAGTGCGATGTTGCAATGTTTTAGCAGGGAGAAAGCCATTGTTTCCAGATTTGTATTAATGATACGGAGTAGGAGGAGAATGAAGAGATGACAGCGTTTGTAAATGAGGGAAGTGATCAAAGATCAACGGCAGTCCCAGGAGGAAGGGTGAGAGCAGTTGGAAAATACTAAATTTCAGCTCCGATTCTCATATCCCTTAGGATATTTTATGAATCTATTTTTTTTTCCTGTAGAGTTTTCTGGGCATCTCAATTTAAGACAGTGCATTGAGCCTGCATACCGCTATTATTTGGCCAGCAGTTAAATCCAGGTTCAGCTGCTAATAGTGATGAGCCTGGAGTCAGTAGAGACAGCAATACTCAAGCCTTGTGAGAGACAGCCAGCTGAAGTTGTTTCAAGACTCCTGTCATGAGCGCAGCTCTCTCCATGTGAATGATTCTGGGTATTACTCAAACTTGTAAGAACAAACTGAAGCATTTGAGCTGCATTTTTAAATATAGCCACATGAACAATGCTTTGGAAGGAAAATAATTCCTGTCAAGAGGCATTTATATGCAGCACCAGGAAAAAAAAATCCCAAGATCTGCTCTGGAGATCTAGATCTGTAGGCAAAAAGATGTAAAGTAGGAAATCCCAAAACACAAAAAGAATTATGTTGCTCAACTAACATTATATTTCTTGCATGATAATAATTACAAACAGACGCAGCATTTGATGGTTTGCAGACTCATTTCTCTTCTCTACTTAGTTCAGCTAAAATTTGTACAGTATTCCCCTTCATTTGTGGAATAATTGACTTGTTCTGATGACATCGCTCGGCTTACGATCTCAAGCTGAGCGCCATCTCTCAGTCGAAGCCGGATGTCTCTGTGAAAGCAGCACTGTGATTTCATCACATCTTACTGCGTTCAAAAATTGCTGTTGAGATGCAATCACCTGGGCTGTGCAGAAAGTGACGCCAGATGAGCAGAGGGGTTCCTTGCACCCTTTATGGTGGCTGAAACAACAAACCCCGTGACTCTCCCCTTTACACAATGTCTGTAGCGATGCCAAAACCAAAAGTGTTGGAGAAACAAAAGTCTTGAAGAATTGCATGTCAGGGAACAGCAGGAGAAGACTTTCTGTTTCTAAAGCTGCGCAGGCTCTTTGGAGCGACCTGCTCCTCTATGACCGCCGGCTGGGCTTCCTGCTTTTCTTTTCCTTCACCTACTCCATTGCCTCATCTTCTCTGTTTAAGGAGAACTTCAGCTGTTGACATGTTCTTTGTGTGAGTTTGTTCACTTGTTTTGCGAGGCCGTTTGATGCCTTGGCACAGCGTTAGCTATGCTGTAGCTGGGCTTTGCCCCTGGGCTCCTCCTCAAGCAAAGCTCTTGTGTCTCCACCGTATCCCGGCACCTGCAGTACCTTCCTGTACTCCTGTACTGTGCCTCCAAATCTCCCTTATCTTGATCAGCCTTTCTGTGTTCTCCTTTGCAGACCTGGAGGAGGACTCCCCTGGAGTCACCATGGAGTGAGCAACCTGTCTTTATCTCTGAAGGGACAGGTAGATGACATGTTTTTCAGGCTTTTCATGTGACAAGAAAATATCTGCCTGTGTATGTAAGCTGAGTCACCTTCTGCCTGCAGTTGCAGTCCTTGTCATACACAGTCTCAAGTATTATTCTTGGCAATAATGTCTCATCCAGCTCTGCCTCTTCTCCCTGGTGATCGTGCACTTTGGTTTCCCATCTTTATCAGAACGGGCAGCTTTGTGCTTAAAACCTGCTTTTGTTTTTGGCGCTTTCTGTTTGTGTTGGGCATTTTTTGATTGGGAAATTGTGTTTCCCCTGTGGACCATGAGGTTTGGTCTGTGTCTTACTGCCTGGTTTTCCTGAGCAGCTGGTCCCAAGCAGACATGGGAGGTCACCTCTTGTGTGTTTGAAAATTCACAAGAAATACGAATTGGAAAAGAGATTCTAAGATACTACATGCGCACAAAGAGTTAGAAGAGAACATAGGGGCATTTATAATGCTCCATACAGGTCTTAGTTATAAATGTTTCCATGTGTTAAGCAAGTGCCACCTTAAACCATTCAATCACTCTGTATAGGCTGCAGCTCACTCAACAGCAAAGCTTAGGCCTGTTGCCAACCTCTCCTCAGTAGACAACACAGGATTGCTCCATCATATTCACTCTTTTCTCTCATGCTGCTGTTTTCCAGCCTTCTTGGCCAGGCCCCTTTTCCCCAGCAGAGCAACTGGAAGCAACCAGTACCTTACTTTGATTATTAGTCTCAATTCATGTAGTCATTTCCTGTAATAAGGTGCGAATCTAAACATTAGTAGAGCTTCAAGAGCTTTTCTGTATGGGTGGCATATACAAAAGTCATGGATGACTTGGGCTAAGCTCCCATGGACATCTTGTCTGGTTCTGTCAGCAGAGCTACGCCAGGGAAAACTTTGGCTTTGTGCTGTAAAAACTAAACCTTGACCCAGCTGTGAGAGAGGTGTCTGTTTGAAATGCCCAGTGATGCAGTCAGATGAAGCCATTTCAGTATTGACTGAAATACTTAATTTTATCTGCACTACTACGAACATATTTTCCTCTCAATTACAAGCAATGGGATAACCCAGGTTGAAGATCAACCAGATGGACTCTCCATCCTCAGCTGCCCTCTAATGACAGGGCTGGTAGACAGGACAAGCCTTAACACAGGCCATCATCCCTACAGCCTTACACCTTTGCCCTTGGACACAGGGGGAAAATGAACCAGACGCAATTGGCTGGTGGTTTGGTTTTCAAGCCAGAGGAAGCTGGAGTCTCCGTCGCCAGAAGCCAGTCAGCTGCCAGCAAAGTATCTGCATGAAGATTTGCCTAACATCTTCTGGCTGACAAACTGCATTATATGTCTGTCCCTGTGCCCAGGAGTAAGCATCCCAGTTTTCTACCTCAATACGCTGTGTCATATACAGACAAAACTGTACACTTCTCATGGTGGTGGTGGTGGTCTCCAAGCTAGGTCCGAGACAGAGCTGATGTCAGGGGCCTGCCTTGAGAAGAAGGGGAAGGAGCTCTGTCTCAACTACTGCTGCTTGGGCAACTTGCTGACACCAGAGTCCTGAAAAAATTAGCTTAGCAGCAGGCAATATCCGAGCCAAGAAAAGGCAGATCAGCAGCTGCTGGAAGCAGAAACTCCTTCGCAAGTTCTGGTCCTCTCTGTTATCACCCAAGCTGCTTTCCTGACTTTTAGCAACAGCTTTTTGTTAATTAGGTCATGCGTGGCCATTGTGTGTGAAGTGCTACACGATCCAGTAGGAACAGTGTTTTGTGCCGGAGTCTTTTCACTTCTTAAGTCTCGCATTTTCTTTGCTCTCCAGGTTATGCTGAGACAGAAGGAGGGACTTGGAGAGGGAAGATTAACCTTTCGCTGGCCACAATTCGTTCCCTCTTATCATGGAGGATTTGGCAACCCTCCCCCCTCCCATCCAGCCTATCTGTCTGAATTGCTGAAAGCATAATGCTCCCATATGAGAGATAAGTAAGTGAGCTCTCTTTCTTTTCCATAGGGATGAACTATAGTGTATGCAGATTATTAGGAGAAGAAAATAATATCAGAGAAAGGTGGCTTTCTTAAAAGGCATCGGTAGCATTAGTGTCATGTGTGAAACACCCATTTGTGACAACTGTACAGATCTTTCAACAGAAAATTGTGCTGTGCTACCTTTTAAAGTATGAAATGCTAATTTTGGATTTACAGTTTTTGAACTGGAGGGCTGTATTTTGCATGGAATTTTGTTTAATTTCCCAGTGAAAAAAGGCATTTGAAACACAACTGCCTACAGCCAACTGTCAACAAAAATCAACTGTAATAACACGCAGCCTGTCACTGATTTATGTGGTGATGTGGTAATCTTCTCCATTTAGCTGGATATTTCTTCTTCATACCAAATAGCTGAAAGTCTTGCTAGACATTTATGAATATCAGGAGGTACTATTAGGATGATAATGGGGCAAGATTAAAGAGGTGTTCACTAGTTCAAAGTGCCAGTTAAAGAGACAGAGAATTGAGAGGTGTAGATATATATGGCCCATTGGTATAAGTGAACTTTATATTTTCAGAGTTGCTTAAGATTTGGGAGACGGCATATTGAGATCCATCTGCCATGAGAGCATCTTTCTAAAGGGAAACTGGGGGGAGCAGCTATACACATTCCCCCCCCCTAAAAAATCTGCTTTTGTTTAGCAGGGGATGGGTTGACAGTCTTGAAGATGAAGCAAATGAGTACTGGTGATGTTAGGGCAAAACAGGGTGCTGAGACTCTTCACCCTTTTCTCTGAAGGTCTGAGCTTTGGACATGGTCACTTTGCACCAGGCTGTGTCTCAGCGAGAACTGGCAAGTAAGATATCGCACGCTGCGTATTACAGCTAAGAAAAGTAGTTGGCCTCTCATAAAGAGCTAGAACTAATGCAGACAAAACGATGCTGCAAGACTTGAGCTGCAAATAAAGAGACAAGTTTGTGTTTTACAAAAATGTATAATTTACCAGGCATTTCATTATGCTGTATAAAAAGGCAAAAATGATAATTGAAAATAAATGTGGCTGCCTAGCTACAGTATATGCTGCCAGCGTTACTGTAAATAGAAGCGCTTTCTTGCTGAAGATAGTTGAAATTTTGATACAACTTCTGTCTGCAGATTTGTGTAATGTATCTCGTTAAATTTGTTTCAGTTTGGGTATTTGTTGCAGAGAAGCAGGCAAAATGTGAAGCTCTGTCTGTGTATTTCTGTATTGAGGGCTTTATATGACTACATTCATTATTAACACCGTACTCTGCAGATGCACACATCTGTAGAGTCTGAGAGAGGATGCATGTTGGTGAGTGTATTTCAGGGTAGGCAAAGTACACCAGATACCTTTAAGTTTGCCAAAGATTTTCAATGGCAAACTCCTGTCTTCCAAGGAACATGGTTACAAACACACATTCACCAAAGCACTGTTGTAGGGCTATTCTACCCTGAAGCAAAGGGAACTTTGAGCTGCCGTTTTTCATAGGCAGCATGCAAAGATGGGGCTACTTGGGGGTGCTGAGAATTACTGAAGAAGGAGAAAATGGGTCCATGAATTGTCACTGCTTCTGCTTTGAAAGCTTCTTTCTGGCCCCCGTTGTCCTTTGGGTAAGAGCTGTGTCCTAATGTCTGCCTGGTGCTCTCTACATGCAAAATGGGAATCTTTCCCGGGGGAGTTTTTTTGGGGAAAAAAAACCCTCTCCTGGATTGAGATATTTTCCTATGAGACTTTTAATTTCTCAGTAGAGGGAGCAGCAAATGGCTTTAGGCTCACTTCATGGTGTCTGCTCATGTCCTGCAGCAGCAAAAGGCTCTGCGGGTTACCCAAGTTATGAGTGAAGCTACTGAGTTTCCATTAGCTGTGGAATTAAGCTAAAAAAGCAAAGGTAAGAGGCCTTGCCTTGACAGAAAGAGTCTTGACACCACTAAGCTGGCTTTGGAGGCCACAGAGGTAGGGTCAGAGAGAAACAGCAAGCGCAATGAGTTGCTTGTTGGGACTCCCATACCACAGATCCCCCAGCAGGATGGATGCAATAGGAACACCATGGACCAAGCACTGGGAAATAAACTGGTCAGAAGGAAAATTATATTTACATGTGTGTGTTTAGATCCAATGTTTAGAATTATCTTTTTTTTTTTTTAAGGTTTAGTTTCCATTTGGACTCTTTTTTTATCTATAGACTCAGCTGGGCTGCATTGTTCAGACAGCCATGGTTGTGTTTGGATGGGTCAGGCCCTCTGAATTCACTTGGCCTTCAAGCAAAAAAACTCATCATGAATAATGAAAGAAAAGGAAAATAATGCCTGAGACAGAATGACTTTAAAAATGATTACTATCTATTCTTTCCCTCATAATTTGCCTCCAGACTTTTCCCTTTTCAAGATAGCTTGCCATTAGCAGTTGAACTTTCAATAGTCAGTACTTTGATAGAACTGGTGCTCTGAAGCCAAAGAGAACATTAGTATTTTTGTTATTATTATTATTATTATTACTATTATTATTATTATTTTATGAAATCAAGGTTCATTTTGACAAGTTCAAAGCCCCAGATGAATACAGGAAGGGCCAAGTTCTGCCCTCAACCATATCTAGTTTGCTCAAATTGGCCACTTGAAACACAGCAATGTTTGCCAGAGACATACTAAATTTCTTGAGACTATGGAGGTTTAAACACCACTTTCAGGTTCCCATCCAATAACTGCTTATAGAAAAGCAGGTCTTGTGCAGAGCATCGCAGAGGGGATTTGTGGTGAGAAAGGAACAGGATATATCAGGGATGCAACTGATGGCCACTTTAGTAGCTCAGCTTCTCTCAGGGGCCGCCACTCAGATTCCCAATGCTTTGTCTCAGGCAGGAGATTTCTTTTCTCCAAAGGCACTTATTAAAAGCTAGTCCAGGTAAATGCTGGCAATAAGCAAGCAAACCTCTTGAGCCCCATGTCCACAACTTGCCAGGCAAGATGATGCTTCTCTGTGACATTAAAGAGAGATAACAGCTGAAGTAAATATTGCATGTTTTACCCTTTCTATTTAAAATAACAACAAGAAAACACTGTTTTTGCAATTGCATTTAAGTTCATTTCCAGCACCTCACATCCCCAGGCTCTAAAGGCTCCCAGCTACCTCTCGTTAAAGGAACCCTTTCCTATAGAGCCCTGGCCAGGCCACACTCCAGGTCCCTGGCCATGATCTTGAAATAACCCAAACTAGCCCCACACCACTATGTAGGATATGCTGAGTCAGGGCTGGGATGGATGCAGAACAATTATAACCAATGAGCTGAAGGAAGTTAATTAGTATATTCCAGGCACCTGTGGAGCTCTTTCCACAGCAGTTTGAGCTTCTGTTTTCTTCCCCAGCACACAGTTCTATTTCACCTTGCTTTGCCTTCCGTCTGAACATCCGGCCACATGGATGTCATTCATTGTCTTGGCCTATCCTGAATTTTGGGTAAGTCTTTATATTATTCCTGAAGTTTACAGCTTTGTAGCATGACAATGCTTTAGGTTTTGGTGAGATGAAGAGCAGAGATAGTTTTATGGTTGTAGGACCTGAAGTTGGTCCTTTCCATGGCAACTGCAAGGTGGAATAGTTGCTTGATGTGAAAGATGATGGGTTTGTCTTTTTGTGGCAAGAATCTAATAATTGCTTTACTTTTTAAGCCTTTTACCCACATGTGTGTTTATTTCTCATTATATGGTTCTGCTTTGTTGGCATGTTTAACCTTTAGATACCTGTACACATGTATTGCCTCTCTCGTGACTCTTAGCTGACCATCTGTGGATAGCAGCAAGGTTTTGTGGGAATTGGTACTTCTTAAGAAAGTCAGATTCTTTGATTTCCTGTCAAAATAGCGGATGATGATTTTGTTTGTAATGGTGAGATGTGCCAGTTCTGTGAGCATGATGGTTTGTGCAGTACATGAAGTCAAAGCTATTAACAGTCTTCAGTCAGGCAATGCTCTGCTCCTGTTGAGTACATGGGGTTTACCCCTGGTTAAAACAGGGATTGCCCCAGGTTTCTGCTTTATCCTTTTCCTGGTGTGTCTGGTCCTGGAGGAGGGTTGGGAGAACAAAAGGTGCATCTTTTCTTCCAGGGCTGCAGTTTCAGAGCAGGGTTAACACAGGCTTCAGGTGTCCCAGCTAAACTCATTTGCCAGCTTGTGGTCGCAGCTGAACTCCATTACAACACCGAAGGGTAAAGGATGGCTGCAGAGTACTGAGTTGCTACTAGAACTTTCTGTGCCTTTTGAATCGGGCTCTGCATTAATTATCTCCACCTGTGCTAAGGGGTGGAAAGAGACCTTTTAATGTATGCCAGGGGATAAAGCTACTTGTGTTGCCCACTGAAAGCATAGCAACCACAGCTTAAATAGCTGAACCTGTGTCAGGTGCCCCATTACTGGCACTTTAGTGGCTCAGGGGAGCAAGGCTTATATGGAATAAACCCCCTCCCCAAAGAAAATCCCTCTGATACTAGGGGTTTCACCTGCAGCATAGAGCAGTCTGGGTTTTAAGATGTAAAAACACACTTGTATATTATCTGCAGATATAATTGAATGTATATTCAAGTCCACAATAGGTACACCTGGGCTGCCTCCCTGGCATGCATAAGTATTCCCTGCATGTGTGTGTGTGTTCCCTGCAATCTACACTACACATTAATATGACAATCCATATATTGTTTTAGGACATGCTGTATGCAGACAATGCTCCAGGTACTGAATTTTTATATACATATATATTTTTTGTAAACCCTGAAATATGGCTGATATGGTCCACTGCAAAATGAACCTATATTGGAAATGGCAAAATTGTAATGTAAAATATACTGGGGTCAGTGGGGTGTGATGTTTTTTGCATACATTTTTTCTCTCTTGACCCATGCCATTCTCCCTCATATAGGGGGAAAAAAGCTTCATCTCACACAGAAATGTGATGTCCTTTACTGCCAGAGGCTCTTGCTGTTTTAAATGAGGAAAAAGCACAATGCATGAAGAAGGAAAATTAAAGCATATTCATTTTGGAAATTAGATACGGTGTCAGGAGACTCTCTGGAAATAGCAGGGTTTGAATGGAGCACCAGACTACAAGACAGTTCACTGAACTTTTGACCACTATTTATACTATGGGAGCTTTTGAAATGGGAAGACAGCAAAGTATTTTATAGCTGTTTAATAGCAGATTGTGGTTTTTACTAGACATTTATCTTCCCTTGGAGTGTATATAAGATAAGTAAACATTATGTAGTGTAATTGTGTTGTGTTGGAAGCACTTTAATTTAGGGTTGGTTTATTTTCCCTGTTTGTGGTACATCTCATCTCAAGCAGCAGTGCTGCCTGCCTCTGTGAGTGCGTGCACTTGCCACCCGAATGCCTGACCCATCCTGGGATCTGAAAGGGAACTCCTGGGATCTAAGGATTGATGGCTATGTATTGGGCAAAGTGTTACATCTAAAGCAGGGCTGGTTGTGGCCCTGGGTGATTTGGGAAGCTCATGTAACTTCTAGCACCAGGCCTGACTTAATCTCTCTCTGATTCTATATAATGAAACTCAGTTTAATCTCATATAGGGCTTCAGTCCCCCTTTAACATTCCAAGTACACTGAGCATTACACCCTTCCAGGGTTGGCAGCTATCTCATTACAATTGCAATGATGCATCACCAGGCAGACATGCATGAATGAAACACTGTTTGCAAAACCAAAAATGTGTTTGGGGTATTTTTAGGTCCTATTAACTTGGGCTGTTGTTCATGGAAATAATGTGGAAAGATCAGAATTTTGATGTAATCCAGAAAATGTTGTCTCGGAGCAGTTTTTATCCCTTTAGTTAAGACTCTTCTTTCCCTTCTCCCTTTTCTTTCTGTCTACGTAAATTTAGCTTGAGTTGGCATGGGGAAAGTTGCACCGTGGCACTGGGTGTCAGTCTTCTGGGAGGGAAGTGCTCTGGAGAAGGAGCTGCCACCATCAAACAAGCCATCTCCTGTAGCTGAAGGTTTAAATGGAGTTGTGCTATACTGTGATAGCTGCACATGGTGCTATTTCCATTTTATCCTTTTTTTTTTCCCCTGGAGATGGTTATAAAATGGGTCTGTTAATGCTTAAAGCTGTGAACACGACAATAAAGCCTTTTTTTCTTTTTCTATTTTTATGTGATATTTGGAAAGATTTAAGCTGATGGACATCCATTGTGTAGTCCCTTTGTCTGCTGTTACTTAGCCTTCCATACAGTGTAGCCTATGTGGGAAGGAAAAAAAGATTCTCCTTCTGCCATGGAAGATGCTTTTCTTCCTTGGACTAGAAGCTCCTCTCCTATCACTAGCCAGTAACAACCCTTCTGTTCATCCTTATGTCAAAGCCACACTACTGAGCTAATAGAGATCGCTGACAATTAGAGACGAGCTGAAATGATTTGGCAAACTCCGGGTGCTTGTGAACCTGAGGGTGTTCTCAGATCCCTACAAGCCTGTCGGGTGTATTGCCAGCCGTGTGCTTCCCACGTCCCCCGTCCTAATAGGGAGAGCAGTTGGGACGTTGAGTCCAGCTGGGCCCGGAGGTTGGAGAAGAATGAGAGGGGGAGTCTATCAAGATGCAGCTCTTCCCTGCTGAGAGATGCAGCTCTTCCTTGCTCTTCCCTGCTTCCCTTCCTGGCTGCTCTTTGTTGCTTCTCCTTGCCAAGACGTCCCAGGCACTGTCAGGTTTCTTCTCCCTGTGTGAGATGGATGTGACAAGATCCCAGGGTGGCTCTCTGTCTTTTGCTTGTGAGTAGCTAGATGGGCCATATCTGGAGATGCCACTTGAACAGACAAGACAGACAATGCGTAAGATAATGTTTTAAAAGGAACACAAATTCCCTATTGGCAAATGCCTCGTCAGGTTTTCCATTTGGTTTGTTTCCTCCTTTTTCTAATGGCTTTTCTTTGTATTATTTTTTTTAACTCTGGTCTTATGAAGCATTTCTGTCCTGTGCTCCCCAGTTGATTAAGACAATATCATGAAATACCTTGAGACCCTATTTATGCCTGAACCTTATAGGGCAAGTGGTAATTTTGGATGGTTTCCTTACTTTTCATTCAGTTTTAGACTGTTTGAATGTAACAACCTGAAACAATATCCCAAGTAACCATTGTTAAAAAAGCAACCAATATTAGCATACTCCAAACACATGTCATCAAATTTAGAGTATGTAATGAGATGGTCTATCACTAGAAAAGGTGACTGATTGATGGCCGAGCTATGGCCAGCAGCTTGTCATCATGATTTCCACCTTGAAAAACTGAATTTACCTTGCATGCTCATCACAGACCTGGACCAGCCAAGAAAGCTTTGCTCAGTCCCAACTAAGCTATTTGTGGTAATATGGAGAGAAGTTGGTTCTCCAGCCTCATTAGGGAGCTGTGCTGCAAGAAAACTGCTTAGGGAATTGTTGTAAATCACTTGAATCCCATGAAACTGAAATGGAGAGGTGTATTTTCATTATATTATTTTATTTTTTTAAGGCCCCAGGGTCTCTTTCATCATGGTATGGAAACCTGTACTTCAGCCTTTCCATCTCCCAGCGTGTCTATTGTGAGGACTTTGGAAGTATCTTCTCCTGAAGCCCAGTAAAGCTTTTAACCTGCACCATGTGCAAACTTATGTCTATTAAATAGGAGTTGTGAAGAGCATCAGGTGGCCAAACCCTAGAAATTGACAAGTTTTGATATGCGAGCATATGCAATATATATCTGCCTAGCTTCTAGAAACAAAGAGAGGGACCATGCTGACAGTTAGATCTTTATCCTACATGACCAAACATGCTTTGCTGTAGAAAAACGTAGAAAACCAGACCAGAGCAAAGGCACAAAGGTAATCAAACAGGAAAACAAATGACTTGGCCTCATCGTTTGCATCATAGACCATGTGAACAAGTTAAACACAACTTCTTTGTGTGCATGTAGAGATAACAGATCCACATTAATTTTAGAGCTGATTGCCATTCTTTATTAATAGAAATGTAATGCAATGCCAATGCCAAGTCCTGCCAGCCTTTCCTTTTTATCTTCTTTTTCAAACACAGACAACATTGAAGGTCTGATTGTTGTATCCCCTATTTATTTGGGAGCTGGTTGTTAAGCCAGGGGACAGCAATGGCACCTTGTCATGGCTGAGGTGATGATGTCTTGTCAGCAAACACTGTAAATAGCACTTGGAGATTTTTTTTCTGAGGCTGAAAATAGTTTCTGTAGAATAATGCTAATTTAATATAGTTTCATAAATTGAAAAGAATTGAATGAATGACAGTAGATTTGTGAATAATTTGCAAATTGAAACAGTGATAGAATTCGTCAATGTGTTCTCTATTAATAGTTTGCTCTGCTTTACATAGCCACCGAGCAGTCTTGGTTCTGTTTTTTTTGAGGAAAAACTGGATGCTTCTTATTATTTTTGTTATTTTAGTGCTCTTTTTGTCTATTCTAAGAGCCATTGTTTACTTTTGAAGTGAATGAAAGATGAATCCAGGTTATGTTTTGACATGACAATGAAATTGTCGATAGAAATCAATGACTTGTCACATGATGAGTTAGGGTCTATAAGGCAGCCTAACAGTGTCCTTATATCTTCAGCCTTCAGCATTGTGCTTCCCTCCTTGGGAGCCAAACAACTGCACTGTTATAGAAAGGTGATGTCATCATTAAGGGGATTATAATGGAGTTTAATAAACCTGGAAGCTGAGGCATGGAACTCTAATAGTGGCACCAGTGTTACAAAGCACTGTATTGTCTATAGAGCCTGGTGTTTATATCTGCATTTATTGACCCTAAAGGGGTAATATAAACAGAAGAGTTAGAGGTCAAAGAGCTCACCTTCAGCAGTTATAGATGGCCATTGAGCAGAGCAGGTTAGCACACTCTGCATTGAAATAGCACCATGTCTCAACTCTGTCCTCCCAAGGACTTCAGCTCAATTGGTCACAGTTACTTTTTGACGATTGCATGGGAATGGTGACAGGACTATTTAGCCTTGGGGAATGTCAGTGTTGGAAACCCACGAACACGTTGGTGCTGTGGTTATGTATTGGGCAGGTGCCATACAAACTGGGTGCTGATGGGCTCCCGAGTGCTCCCAGAACGCTCCTTCCTGATAAAGCAAGGCTGTAGCCAACACTCTTGCCTCTTTAGACCATGCTTGACGTTTGCAGCCTGTTCACTTGGGGCAGATGGGTGCTGGTTGTCCTGTGTGGCTGCCTGTGGTCCAGGCATATTACTGCAACAGGGAGGGTAGGGGTGGTTGGCCTGGCCTGACCAGGAGAGCAGTTTCCCTCATCCAGAGGGGTGGTGCATCCCTCTCACTCTCCCATATTGCCCTCAAATTTGGCCAGATTGTAAATTATACAGTCTGGCTTCAGACCCTTTCCGGAACAGAAGTGCCTTCAGTTTAAGCTAGTTCAGCCCTGGAAAGAGATGGCCCTAAACAGGAATCATAATTGTTATTATTATTTATAATTAAAAAATAGAGAACACCCCAAAGAACATGATTTATAACAAGATACAGGAACAATTTATTCTCTCTCTCCATGGATTAGAGGGGTGGTACTTGGAGCAGCTTGTTAAACAGAAGTGCTTGGCCCCTGGCCTTGCACTGCTGTTTAATGATCCACTCTTCATGTGCCACCTCTCTAATCCATGGAGAGATAGGTACAAATTGTATCTATAATGTTATATTACTTAACAGTATAATGTATTATAAATCATAGAATTGCATCCCTGCCTTGTAATTGGTGAGATGTGTTGCATGAGAAATCCCCTAATTCAATATAAAGTGGTTGCTCTTATGCATAACTACCTTTCTGGATCAAACCAATTCAACCCAGAAGTGGTGAAGGGAAAGTTAAAGCTTTTTTAATTAAAAAAAAGGCAAAAATATGACTTTAGCATGGCTTTATGGGCCCCTCATTGGCTTTATGAGCTCCTGCCCTCGAACGGCTGTTTAATAGCCCCCTGCTCACAGGGAGCTTCACTCTGCAGCAGGAGCTGGTCTACAGCATGCCCTCCCTGTTCCCGGAGGATGCTTCTGTGCCCGCCAGTCTGTTTGCACCAGGATTTATCCTCACATGTGGTTGTGGATCTTCCCCTGTGCACCATTTACAGTGCCTGCCACGGTGATGACATTGGAGCACTCTTGCACATAAGGTCCGAAGTAAACCCATGTTTTATTCCCCCCATCAAACAAAGCCAAGTCCTTGTCCTTGACTACTGCCCAGCAACAACCACGGCTTCAAGGGAGACTTGAAACTACCCAAAATATCCTTATTATGTAGCACTTTATCAGTAAAAGAAATATTTTTCCTGACCCCAACAGTAATCCACTAATGTCCTAAAGCTGGTTGAGTGATGGGCTCGCATGATTTATTCCATGGAGTTGCAACTCCAGATGCGTCTCCCCCCAATAAATAACTAACCTTTCTTTAATAAATAATAAATAAACCCTGAAGCCATTCTAGACAAACTATGCTTAATTAAAGCCTGTGACACTAAAACAAGTTACCTCTCTTTTCAATTAGAAAATGCACTTGTGCCAGAAACAAGAAAATTTAGGATTAGGAGTGTCTAAATGCGTGATAGGAATGGGCCTTAATGAAAGCAAATAAAACAGCCTTGGTTTTAGCAAAGCTTGGTTCTGGGATCAAGGGCTCTGTGCAGGGATGGCAGGGTGAAAGGTCCCTAAACCACATCCATGGGCGCTAATAGGGCTGCTGATGTTGAACTTGCTGGACAAGGTCCTGTTGATCTCATATGGTTTCCAAAAGCGCTGGAGACCAGCAGTCAAACAGGTATGCAAACCCTTCAAGCCTCTTGGAGGCAAGAAGTCTGGAAACCTCATACAATCAGTAACTTCTATTATTTGTTTCTCTCTGTTTAGTTTGGGCCAATCCATAAATATTTAGGAAACCTCTCATCACCCTCCTCCTGCAGTATTTCACTGGCAAGAAGAAATTTGGTAGGCTTGAAATGAAGAAGAAAAGGAAATAAACTCTTTGGCCCTCCTAATGACTTAAGCTAGGACAAATCTGCATTGGGGTTACAGGGAGAACAAACTGGTCTCATTTTAGGAGGAAACATTGTGGGGTATGTTAACAAAGTGAAGCTCCCACTTGGCCTTTCCCATCTTCTCCTTCAGCCATGGGGCAGCTGGAGTTACTGATTCAGACAAGTTACTTAATGTCTTGTGCTGCCTTATGTAAAATGGGAAGGCAAAAAATTCCCTTTGGGAAGTGAAGGTGGGGAGATGGAGGGTTGTTTCGCCCTTGTTTTACATGCAGCATCTCCTCTGCAGGGTGATACCCTTTACTAGGTGTTCTGGAGATGGGAAAGAGCCGAACTGTTTGTGTTCAAAGTTTGCCTTGCTTAGCAAATACAAAACAGCAAGAACCTGAGATAATACTTCTATTTGCAAACTAAAAGCATTTAATTGGAAACTCCTGGGGGGGTGGTGGGGGGGGATGTATATAATTGATGCTTGTTCTTGCAAAAGACATAAAATCTTGATGCGCTGATTCCTCAAGCTTTTTGCTTTTGAATGTATTTCTGTGAGGTGCAAAAATGACACTAAAACTCCTACTGAATTTTATTAAACGCTTTTACTAAATAAAGCCAGCAGCACGATGACAGTACTTTTCAGGGCAAAGAGATGAGACTGTTTTTCAACTAGTTTTGTTGTTATATTTAGGTCTGTGGTACCCAGGTTTCCTTCCTGCTCGAGTTGTTTTGCTTTCACCGAGCGTGAATCGTCTGCTGTACAAATGTGGTGCTATGCATGTGCTTCTCATCTCCCCTCTCTCGGTAGTCTTACCTGCTCTTATAAGTGAAAGCCTGGGGTGGGGGAGCAAGAGAAAGAAATAATTCATTATTGGTTTCTCTCAAAAAGCCCCAAATAATTATGCTAAGGGGGGTAAAGTATTTGTCTCTCTTATGACCAGCTTCAGTCCCCCCTGTCCCCTTCCAAACCCCCACAAGCCTTGGGGTACTGACTTTTCCTCCTCATTTTGGGCAGGGGCTGGGGTTCATGTTATCCCTGCCAATGACCCCAGGCAGATAGGAGGCTGCGTGGCAGAGTAGGGCTGTGCCATGGGGAGTGAAGGGCAGGATGAACCAAAAATAAAGAGGAAAAATGCAAAGCTCTCTTCTCGGCGAGCTTTAATCAGTACTCGCATCCTACGTTTGTAAAATGACTGCCTAACGGGTGAAAAAAATCCATTTCTCTGGCAGCAGGCACTTACTCTTAAATCAATGCAACACAGTAGGGCTCGCTTTTCTTCTCCTTTTCTGACTTTCCTATTTATTTGCTTTATATGACAACAAACTTGCCTCCTTCTGGACCAAAGCGAGAAGTGAAGTGCTTTACTTCCCTCCTTTCCCCACCCTATGGGATTATCGTGAGCAAGGTGCAAACACAGATTCTTTTTGTGGAGTGTTTTTATATGCATAAAAATAGTATGTAATGATTTCGAGGATTAAAGTACGGTCGGAAACTTTTTAATACGGTATAAAATACTTGCAGTGAGTGTAACCCTCTCTGACCCTCCACGACCTCCATCGTGAACATACAATAGCTATAAATCCTGGAGCAGATTAAGCAATTTCCCCATAGTAATGTGTCTATTGGAGTTTCAAATAACGCAGAGTAGCCTGAAACATTTGGATATTCCAGTCTGTATCCCTTCTGTATGTAGAAAGTTGATGGCAGGGCAGCATCCTGAACTTTGACTCCTTGTAAAAGTTTAAATTGCTGCCCTGCTGGGCTGAGGGAATGCTAATTACTTTGTCTCATACAATACGTCCAGACTACTTATTTAAAACAAAGTAAAATCCCTGAAGACACAGCTTTTTGCATGCCAAATCTACTGCAGTCCCCCCCCCCCAGGACACACCAAATAGCAAGGCCTGTTTGCATACAGCAAATTTGCTATTTAGCAGCCTTGAAGAATAAGGTAGATCTTGCACTGCTCGTGTGAAAATTCAGTGCAGCACTTGCCTGGGTATTGCCCATAGCAGCAGCTGCAGCACACAAAAGCTGTGCATGTTTCTCCTTGGGACCGCAGAGTGTGTCCCCAGACAAAGATTGTCTCAAGACTGAAGCTATGCAGTGAGTAGAATTTCTTGCAAGCAATTAGGAGGCTTTTCTGTGCTTATAGCAGGGTGGGCACTAGGGGTATGTCCAAACCGAGGACAAAGCTATGAACCAGGAGTGAGGGAGGCTGTGTCTTCCAGGAGATGCTCAAAATCTTCACTGCTTCCTACGTTGCTGGAGTCTAATAATTATTAACATTTCTGTAATAACAATATTAATTACCAGGGAAGCTGAAGTTCACTCGTGATTGTTTGGTTCCTTTCAGCAATCATTAAACACAATTAAAAGATCAGAAGTGATGAGCTCCTGGCAGTGATGTTCTGTATAGGGGCTGCTGCTGCAGAGTAAGGAGCTGTGGGCAAGAGCGGCTTTTTGTGGAGTTCATGCTGCAAACGTGGCATCAGTGTATCCTGAAGGGAAAAAGGACAAAAAGGAAAGAAATCCCCAAAGATCACAGAGCTTATAAGTAGGGATGGACAAATCACTCCAGGAAGCAAGAATCTGAACAAATGTTAGCCCCCAGCTCTGCCTAGCTCAGAGTTGTTCGCATGCAAGCTCACTCAAGCACAGATCAGAGAGTGAACTCAAAAGATTGTTGTCTACTTGGACTTTGAATTAGACCATAAATTAACAACCTAAAGTTTTTCTGAGCTTTGGTGGAAAGCACAGGGGTTATGCTTCCATTTATTCTCTCATGGACCTTGAATCAACTAGAAAGTCATAGAATCGTAGAATCATAGAATAGTTAGGGTTGGAAAGGACCTCAAGATCATCCAGTTCCAACCCCCCTGCCATGGGCAGGGACACCTCACACTAAACCATCCCACCCAAGGCTTCATCCAACCTGGCCTTGAACACTGCCAGGGATGGAGCACTCACAACCTCCCTGGGCAACCCATTCCAGTGCCTCACCACCCTAACAGGAAAGAATTTCCTCCTTAAATCCAATCTAAACTTCCCCTGTTTAAGTTTTAACCCGTTACCCCTTGTCCTGTCACTACAGTCCCTGATGAAGAGTCCCTCCCCAGCATCCCTATAGGCCCCCTTCAGGTACTGGAAGGCTGCTATGAGGTTATATTGTTTTTTTTCTCTATATACAAAGAGCAAATTTTGCTTATATTCAGCCAGAATAAGCTTGTCCTACACAGTGATGACAACTGGGATTTAGCACTTGCGTTGCTAAGCTTTGGGGAGGAGCTGTGGGTTTCAGTCCGTGTTAAATGCTTTTGGTAGAAGATGTTCTTCCAACCCAGTGTCTGGGAGAGCGGCATGGTTCAGACCAATCTTATTTCCTCATGAAGACAGTCTTGGAAATGCTCCCTGCAGTTGGTACGTGTTAGCACGTCAAGACAATAGCTGGGATGTCTCAAGCTGGACCCTCTCGGTACTCTGGGGTGATGCTATGGTCCCCTCAAAGGCCTTGCAAGCCCCATTCCCCTGGTTCTGGAGCAGTCGAGGCTTCATGATACCTCATGACTCTCGCAGGACCATGTGAAGGGATGAGCAAGTGCACTGCTGGCATTGGGAGTATTTTGGAAATAGGTTAAGTGAAAGACATTCCTAATGTGCTACCTACCAAATGTCTTTATGTAAAGAATATATTTATGGAGGGAAACAGCCTGCAAATAATTAACTGGGGAAAGCAGGCGGGTGAGGGGGGAGAGTTAAAGGATTTCATAATATTTCAGACTGGGTAAAAGTGTCACCAAATCAACAAACAGGGTTTTCATTAGGAAAAATGTGCTTAATTTCAGACCAGGGATGTGGAAGTGCCCTGAGAGCTGTTCTCGGGGAATTTTTAGCCCAATCAGAAATGAGAGAAGACCACAATTATTAGGGGAGTCTGTTCTTCAGAGAACGCCAACCCAGTTTTGCAGACCCAAGAGGTCTAAACAATCTCAAATCAGGTCTGGCTGAACAACTATTCCTGTCTCTGCTGTCTATGCCAAGTGAGATGTGAGGTTTCCTGTTACTGTTTTCAAAATCAGCGTAATGTTTAACCTTTGAGATTCTCCTGAATAGAAAGACAGGGGAGGAGCATGATTATTAGGGCTATCTGCATTGATGAAAGGCTTTAAAATCTTTGCCCACAAGTAAAGCTTTACTCCAGAAAACTGGCTGAATTTGCTGAGCTACTTCTCACACAGGGCAGGGCTGCGGGATTTGGGAATGTGATGCATCGAGAGGACTCGGTGATGCTTGGGCCACAATTTAGCTGATTACAGATGTGCAAAGCACACATCTGAGCATAACATTAAGAGCCAGAATGAAATCAGAGCACAGGCCCCAGCTCCTCCCAGGAGTTGCTTATGAAAGGTCACCCTGTAGCTTTTCCCTGCTCATGTGTGGTACTAAATACGGAGCTGGCAAAGTCTTTGTGGATGCTGTGTCCTCCACAAGCAGATGCACGAGGATGCGCTCGCATCCCACTCAGCACAGATATTGTGCAGGTAATGACTGCTTGTCAACCAGCGCTGATTCAGTAATGTACCCATATCACAGGCAATGGCGTGGTAGTACTGGAATTAACAACTCGGTGTTTTAGATTACTCCCTGGATTTATTACCTTCTGGGAAAAGAAGTTATTTCTAGACCCTCTGCCAACCCTCAATTTCTAGTAAATGAGAATATACTAGTTCTGGGACTTTATGAAAGGAAGGGGGGGGGAATATAAATGAAGGGAAAATGATTTTGACCTGAGTCGGAAATTCAGACAAAGGATTACCCATGTTGTTTGAACAGACAGTGCATAAACATCACCTTCTATTAGGAGGAACAGAGACTTGCAACATCCAGGAAACTACTTTATTCACAAAATAAAACTAGGCCCGTTTCTGCTTATTCAAATACCACCCACAACTTTCTGGGGAAAGATCATATGCAGAGCATATTTGGAAACATTATTAGGAATGCATAAAGTACAGTATTAGTCAATTTTATATGCTCAGTTGCATGAAATCTGTGTGTTTAAAAAATACAATAATTTGCATTTCATGGCTTTTGATAACCTCAGGAGTGCACTTGAAATTCAGCACATGCCCACAGCACCTCCCAGCTCACCCCATTTTTAACTGAAGACCAATGGTTTCTATTAAGGGATCAGGCAGGGACTCTGACAAGCCAGTCAATAACTATGTGAGGTTACTTCATTAATGCTGTAATGGCTGATAGAGTGAGAGGCAAAAAACAGGTTCCTGACAGCAGCAAATGAAAATGATAGAGATTCCTGAAGCAACGCGCCTTTCCTTTGTCATTGTCTTTTGCTTGGCTTATTCAAAATGTGGCATTTATGTATTCAGCCTTGATGAATGTTGCAGGCTTTAAGTACTTTTTCCATCTCTAATGCAGTGCCGATTGCACATTGTTCTTTCTTTCTCTCCCCCTCTCCCTTTTTTTTTGTCCCTTTTTTCCCCTCCTATAACCTCTGCTGTCAAGGCTTTGCGGGCTGAAGGGTTGCAGGCACTGGCTAAATAGCTTTTTTGCTGTAAACGGTGAGGGTGACGGGACGATGTATCATGAGCGCTGCCGGGGTCATGCAGTGACTGGGTGGCGGAGGCTGGAGCTGCAGCAAGGTGGTGCAGGAGGCTCCAGGCCCTTGGGCAGGAAAAGGTAGCGACCCACTATCTCATGTGTTACTGGGCTGGTTTATGGGATGTCGGTGGTGCTTAAGGAAATGCACTGTGGAAGTAATAGGACAGGGGGGAATGAGTTTAAACTGAAAGAGGGGAGATTTAGATCAGACATCAGGAAGCAGTTCTTTACTATGAGGGTGCTGAGGCTCTGGAACAGGGTGCCCAGAGAAGCTGTGGCTGCCCCATCCCTGGCAGCGCTCAAGGCCAGGTTGGACACAGGGGCTTGGAGCAAGCTGCTCTAGTGGAAGGGGTCCCTGCCCATGCCAGGGGTAGGAACTGGATGAGTTTTAAGGTCTCTTCAACCCAAACCAGTCTGGGATTCTATGATAATTTCCCTCTTGATCCCATCCCTTGATGGGGTGTCCCCTCCAGTGCCTGTCCCAGGGTGGACCCCAAAAGGATGTCACATTCCTGCTGTTCCCCCAAAGTGGAGTCATGTGTGGAATTTGAACATCAGGATAATGGGGCTGGATAATTTAGCTTTTTTATTACATATAAATGTCCACATTACCGTTGGAAACATGATACCCTCACAGTTTGCTTTCGCTCTTATTTTATTTCTTTTAACTATTTACGGTATATATTTACAGTATATTTACAGTATAGGTACGTAGCGAACAAAAAACAGACTAGGGACAGTATAGGCCCCCTGAGGAAGCTCTCGGGAGAACTGGCTACCCTGAATTTGGCAAAGGCTGAGGTTCTCAATGACTTCTTCGCCTCGGTCTTCACTGGCAAAGGCTCTGACTGCACCACCCAGGTCTTAGAAGGTAGACGCGGGGAATTTGGGAATGAAGACCTTGGGCCCACTGTAGGAGAGGATCTAGTTCAAGAGCATCTTAAGAACTGGAACGTGCACAAGTCCCTGGGACCTGATGAAATCCATCCACGGGTCCTGAAGGAGCTGGTGAATGAAGTTGCTGAGCCACTGGCCATTGTATTTGAAAAATCATGGCAGTCAGGTGAAGTTCCCGCTGACTGGATAAAGGGAAATATAACCCCCATTTTCAAGAAGGGGAAAATGGAAGACCTGGGGAATTACAGACCAGTCAGTCTCACCTCTGTGCCTGGTAAAATCTTGGAGCACATTCTCCTGGACAGCATGCAAAAACAACATGAAAAGCAACAAGGTGCTTGGTGACAGCCAGTATGGCTTCACTAAGGGGAAATCCTGCCTGACCAATTGGTGGCCTTCTATGATGGAGCTAAAGAACTGATGGACGGGGTAGAGCAGTTGATATCATCTACCTGGACTTGTGCAAAGCGTTTGACACTGTCCCACACGACATCCTTCTCTCTAAATTGGAGAGACATCAATTTGATGGATGGACCACTCGGTGGATAAAGAACTGGCTGGATGGCCGCACACAAAGGGTTGTGGTCAATGGCTCGATGTCCGGTTGGAGACCGGTAACGAGTGGTGTCCCTCAGGGATCGGTGTTGGGACCGGTCTTGTTTAACATCTTCGTCGCTGACATGGGCAGTGGGATTGAGTGCGCCCTCAGCAAGTTTGCCGATGACACCAAGCTGTGTGGTCCGGTTGATACACTGGAGGGAAGGGATGCCATCCAGAGGGACCTTGACACGCTTGTGAGGTGGGCTGATGCCAACCTTATGAAGTTCAACCATGACAAGTGCAAGGTCCTACACCTGAGTCGGAGCAATCCCAGGCACAGCTACAGACTGGGCAAAGAAGAGATTCAGAGTGGCCCTGCAGAGAAGGACTTGGGGGTGCTGGTCGATGAGAAAATGAACATGAGCCGGCTGCAGTGTGCGCTCACAGCCCAGAAACCAACTGTATCCTGGGCTGCATCAAAAGGAGCGTGACCAGCAGGTCGAAGGAGGTGATCCTGCCCCTCTGCTCTGCTCTTGTGAGACCTCACCTGGAGCATTGTGTGCAGTTCTGGTGTCCTCAACATAAAAAGGACATGGAACTGCTGGAACAAGTCCAGAGGAGGCCACGAGGATGATCAGGGACTGGAGCACCTCCCGTATGAAGACAGGCTGAGGAAGTTGGGGCTGTTCAGCCTGGAGAAGAGAAGGCTGCGTGGAGACCTCATAGCAGCCCTCCAGTACCTGAAGGGGGCCTATAGGGATGCTGGAGAGGGACTCTTCATCAGGGACTGTAGTGACAGGACAAGGGGTAACGGGTTAAAACTTAAACAGGGGAGGTTTAGATTGGATATAAGGAGGAAATTCTTTCCTGTTAGGGTGGTGAGGCACTGGAATGTGTTGCCCAGGGAGGTTGTGAATGCTCCATCTCTGGCAGTGTTCAAGGCCAGTTTGGGTGAAGCCTTGGGTTGGATGGTTTAGTGTGAGGTGTCCCTGCCCATGGCAGGGGGGGTTGGAACTGGATGATCTTGAGGTCCTTTCCAACCCTAACTATTCTGTGATTCTGTGATTCTGTGATTCTATGTTTTGTGCCATTTTAGTTTTGGTCACAGGTCCCTTCTGCAAATCACTTTTCTTTATGCCAGGCCAACCAGAGGGCCAAGGCAAAGCTTAGTTGTCACTCCTTGCAGAATGGGACACCTTCATGTTTATGCTATGTAAAAATGCTGCAGATTTATCATTGCTCAGCCTTTCAACAGATGGTGCTCTAGGTGAAATACACCTCCTCGTACTTGTCAAGGTCACCTTATGATGAGTTACAAAAATATTTTGTTTTTTATTGTTCTATTCTCATCATTATTCCAGCTATCTCAGCCATATGTTGAGTAGTTTTGTTAAAAACAATCTATTCCTTTCACAGTGTGTTTGCAACACCTGGTAAATGCCTTCCCATCCTCTGGCTTTTCTATTCCAAGGCAATCCTTTACTTGCCTAAAACCAGTTTGTTTAAAGCCAGCTTCTGAAGATACTGTTACTGAGGCTTAATTCAGCGCAGCGTTTAGGCATCTGCTTATCTTTAAATAGTCCCCCAGCAGTTACATTGCAGAGGAATATTAGACACATGCCTAACTCTCTGCTGACTTGAGCCTAAATGGCCTAAATATCCAAATAATTAGATTAATTTGTGGCTTGATAGTGGAAGACTTTTGGCCTAGGAAATGAGAATGCAAAAAGTATGTAAAGCAGTTGCAGATGTTTATTTCCCAGCTAACTTGGAAGAGACTAAGGCAAGATGTTGATGCTGGGCGCGCGAGTATGCCTGAACGTTGAAAGTGCTTTAAGCTCCTTTAAGGAGTAGCTTGGGTATGAACCAAAGCTTGATTTGAAATTGTTTCTGCAGCAGGAGCAGAGAGGCTCAGAGCTTCCACTATTTATTTTTTCTGAAGGCATTGGTAACTTCGGGGATTTTCCCATGTTTATGGTTTAACAAGGTGAGAGCCAAGTATGCTGTGGTTAATGACATAAGCATCGAAAAGTAGGGATGCGGGAGATCTGGACTCAGAAACCGCCTTTGGGATCTGGGGCTGCCAAATGACCCCCTCAGCAAAGAGGGTGGCCACTGCTTTCTCCAGCTTGTCCTCTATACATCCTCTCCAGCAAGGAGTGCTGTTCACCATGGGAACAGGCTCCAGGAGAAGGTCCTTGGGGGTTACAGCACCCCTTGTGATAACTCAGTGTTTATCTGAGAATTATATGTCCAAGACAGTATCCACCCTCCTCCTATTTGGATTATACAGGGAGAGGCATCTTATGGGGAGTGGCTGTGCTATTGAGTTAGTGTCCTGCATGGGGCATGCAATTCATGTTTTGCAGGCACCTGTTTCTCCCTGTAAACTGGAAAGGGAAGCCTGGTTTGGAAATATAACTGGTTTTTAAGGTGCGTGGTTTGAAATGTTATTAAACTCCCTTGAGGTGGAAAAGCCCATGCTCATCTATATTGCAAAATGGTTTTCTATCTTAACTGGCCGTGCTCTGAGTATTTTCCACCTATATGCTAAAACAAAGCTGTGTGGAAACCACTAACGTCTTCCAAGAAGGAGGAAGTCTCACTTGGGACTGATAGGGTTACCTGCCAAATGTTTGAAGTGCCAATTTCCAGCCAAATACACATCTGTATGGTGTGTGCTGAATGCACTCTGTGTGGAAACCGATGTCAGTCTGTTGCCTCTGTGGGATGTTAGAAGACATGGTGATCTAGCACAAGCCCATCGTTGGGTGTGCTCTGTGGTTGCATCTGCTGTTTTAGCACGTCCCTGTCGGCCTTTGTGCAACCTACTTCTCATGAAGCTGTCAGTCTGTGTTCAGCCCTAAATTATTCCAGCTTCTTTCAGGCCACTCTTCCCCAGTCTGTTTCCAAGATGGGAAAGGCTGTGATTCCTCCTGGTGCAGCCAGAATGGGATTGGCATGTCCCCGTCACTGCGAATACTGGAGCTGTGTCATTCCCTCTGGGACCCAAGTGGCCCAGTGCAACCTGCTGCGGAGCTGGGGTTGAGGACTGTCCCTGGATGCAAGCTGCCTTCCAGGAGAGGAACTGCTCAAAGAGTAGTTGTGCAAACAATGCTTGCCCTCCATTAAGGTAACACCCTATGGGGAGGCAGCTCCAGGAGGTGCAATTTGCACCTCTTTGCACACGCAGAGGTGTGAATTGAGTGAGGAAGCTACCATGCTGTGGTTCCTGCATTGGGAAACCACCGGGACTGTTTTCCACCAGGCAATAAGGAGAAAGGGACAGTCATTTTACAGACTCTGATAATTCCCATCCTCACCTATATTGCATTTTTGGGTCATAGCAATCTGGGAAGTAGGTTTATGGGTGATCTGGTACCTCCTGCCCTTCTTCTGTAGAGTGGGACCCTACGATGGGGTTGGGTGGAAGAAGCGGTGGGCTGTAGTGACAAACCTCACTTCTCTGTCTTCACTCTTTAAAGCTATTAAAAGTAATTTCTGTTGAACTTTTGCTTGGTATTTGGATGCAAAATCATGTTATTTTGAAAGGTAGCAAAGATCTGAAATTATTAATACAGGTCGGCTCTATGTGCAGAGCTGGTTTTCGTCATTTTTTTGAAGTTTCAACTTCAGGAGCAACTGGAAAATGCTTTTCTGCAAACTTCACAGGAAAAATTGCACCTATTTTTCCTGTTCATATCTACTGTATGCTCCAAGCACAACAGAAAGCATTTAATGAGCTTGATGAATCCATCAATTAAAGAAAATTTCATATGCTTTCCATGATCTGATTATTATTTCAAGGCTAAATTCTATTCAATCCATCCCAGTAGTCCCTAGCAGATATAATACTGAAATAGATTAATTGTTATGGGGTATATTTCAAAAAGAGATATGAAGTGAAAGGCATTAATGCATGTATTGCAGAAAGATAGGTGCATGTTTAATGCTTTCACAGAAATGACACAATCCAAGTGTTTTAAGAACCTTCTGCGAATGAGGCTGCCTTTAGTCATTTTCTCTATTAAACAAAAGTTCGTGAAATTCTTGCTAGCAAACAAAAAACTATTTTAGGCCAACACAATACATCCTGAAAGATCCAGTTTGCCATGCCAGTAGTCTTATTGGCTGTGATTTGTATATTAAAAAGACTTTAATTGCCCAGGTAACTGCCTGCACCTGCTAAGACATTGAATATTAGAGCGCTTTATTCTAATCTCCTATAATATAGGGCACACTTCACCCATAAAATTATTCTCTACACAATTATAGCCCCATTTTGCTGAGGTAGAAGTGCAACTTAACTGTTTGGTTTTATTCATTATTATTAAAATCATGCAAATTAGGACCACTAGGTAACAGTTGTGTGGTTAACTACTCAATAGCCTGGTCACTGCTTTTCCTTTCCACTACAATTACAGGGATGGAAGTGTGTGTTACCTTGCAGTTCAGGCTGTGCTGAGTGGGAAGTGGGGTCTGGAAGAGGAAAAGCAGCGCGGAGACCCCTGGGATAACTTCTCCACAGTGGGGTGGCCATTTGTTTGAAGGCCATTTGTTCTGACTGCTGAATCATGAGCTCTGAGTCTCACCCAGTTTTCCAGAGTGCCAGGCATCCTTACTCACACACCCCTGATATCTCCCTTGAAGAGTAGCACTGTATTCCCTATCTGCCTTTTGCATCTTTCATATCATCCTGTTTCGTCCTGTGCTGCTCAGTGCCTTGTTTTGCCTATTCAGATGTCACTGGAAAGGGAGTTAGGTGTAAAATTGTCATCCGTTTTCTGTAAGCTGCTTGGCTTTCTCATACAGATTTTTTTCCCATTTAAGTGGGAAATTTGTGATTTCAAAATGTAGAGTTTTGTTCTGAATTGCAACAAAAGCACAAAGTTGAAATTGCCTGTGAAAAACACATTTCTGGGACATGCTATTTTGAATTAGTCGAAATGTTCTAGTTCAATAAATCAAAAGGTTTCATTCCAATTATGTATTTCTTTTATAATTAGGAATAGAACGTAAAGGAAGAGTTCAGAACAACTTTTTCTTTTGCAATGAATAATTGACTTGTGGTGTTCCAATGAAATTTAATTTTGGAGTTTGTCTCGCCAAAACACCGTGGTTCAATTTTGTTTTAAATGAAATCATATCAAAACGTGCTGGCTCCTGCACGGAGTTCCTATCTGACAAAATAGCATTTCCTGATGGAGAATGTTTTACCCCAATTGTTCTGACCAGCTCTTGCCTGTGTCCCCCAGTCTCTAAATGAAATTATGGTGTTCATTACTCTCCCCATTACATCCTTATTGAAAGGATTCCAATCAGCCGAAGACGAAAATGCAGTGCTCTGGAGCCCTGGATACTTTACATAGTTCTTAATTGCAGCTAGGAAATACAACACAACTGGTCTGCACTGCAGATACTGGCTCAAATTAATCTCTGGAGTTACTCCAGTTCCTTTAGTGGAATTGCTCCAGGAGTAAATTTGACCCCTTCTTTTCATCCAGGTGGGTTTCTTTAGATATCAGAAGGTAACTGTGTGGTCAAAGGATTTATCACTCTCGCAGACAGACAGCTCCTGCAGACCCCCAAGCATGTTGCTGTAATTATCAGGGTGATTTGCTTTATTTTGTCATATGTGAAGGAGGAAATAGCCATTCTCTTTAGGCATGTAACCCAGACACGTATGTGCTGAATGCATGCATATAGGTGTTGGGGTGAGGATCCAGAACGCCTTGGGTTCAGGGCAAGTTTCCACCCAGCATTGGGCTTACACCAAGGCTCTTTGGCAATGCAAGAGGGTCTCAGAGCAGCTGTAAAGGACCTGAAATCAGGAGTAAATGTATCTCTTCAAACAGCTACTGACCAAAGGTGAAATCTGTCTTTAGCAAATCTGGCTTGTTGGCTTCTTTAGGAGCAGGAGAGTTCAAGACCTCTCTGGTGAGGAGTTTGGATAGGCAAGAAAGCTACTAGAGTATGCATAACAAGTTATTTGGGATATTTTAAAGAGTAATGGGATGATACTGAGCTAAGGAAAACTTAGTGATGCTGTGGAAGAAAAAATACCATCTAGTGATGCGTGGACTGGTCTCCCAAGAGATCTAGGAAAGCCATGCCACGCTGGCCAGTGAAAACCGTGCTGGGAATAGGCTGAAAGGAAAATATTTTAGTTGTCAGCAGGATGGACAAGATGCCCTATGGGATTTTTAGAGTGATTCAAGGAGTATTTGTTTTCATGTTTTGTTTTCTAATTGACCAAAACATATACAGCAGAGTCTCACAGGACTGTGCTGAGCCAAAACTCTTGCTGAAGTCGGATGATGAAATGTTGAGCCTGGCCTGTTGGAAAATATCCATGGGTGAAACTGTAGGAGTTACAAAAAGCAAGAAATCCCCTCCAAAATGCTCATTTTGCTGTACATCCTCCCTACAGGGGACACGTGTGTAATTAGCAATTGCTTCTAGTAAATGGCTCTCTGATCATGACAACAATCCAATTTGAAGGGAATTATTGTAAAAACACAATTTATGGATGGGCCCTTACACTAACAAGTGCCTCGTTGGTGGAATGCCTCCGTTTGCAACCAAGCATTTGCCAGCCATCATAAAGTGTTGGCTTTATGGCTCATCTGCCACGGGCATCCTATAGTGTGGGGAAAGAAGTGCTCTCTTGAACATGGCTGATTTTCCACACTATGGCATTTCATGGTTAACATACACCACAGTGGTGTGCATGGTCTCAGTATACATTGGCTTTGAGGGATCCAACCCGTGAAGAAACCTCTTAAAAAGGACTCTCATCCTTTTTTTTCTTAAAGCACTTAGAGTAATATTGTCTCTTGGTGTGCTGCTGATGTAAAGTTCTTATTGTTAGATGTCCCACGGGAGAAATCCCTTTTCTTTCTCACCAGCTGGAGTGTCTGGGCTTGGCATAACTGAGGAATGAAATCTTTCTCCAATTTACTCCAATCTTCATGAGACTTTACTACATCTTCAGGCCAACACAATCTCTCCAGTATCCCAGCATTACAAAGGAGGATTCTTGGCTTCTGCACTGATGATCAGCCTCTCCTGGTTATCTCATGTCCCTAAGGTACATGTCCTTGTCCTGCTCTTTCCCTCAGTGGTTGCATACACATACAGAACCAGTTTAACATCCTTGCAATGCCAGCGAAGAGGGGTTTTGACCACCCTGGCATGGAGTTTTAGCCCGCTCAGGGCTAAACCCAGTCACTGAGCACCAGAAGGGAGGAGGATACGCTGTAAGTTTATGCTCTTTTCTTACTATTATTATTCCTTTTCCAATAAGATCATTACTCTGTGACTGTATCCATACCTTGTGAATCAAATCTGCAGGCCCAATGGCTCCCTGCCATACAGGATGCTTCCCTCTTGGTCTGGTTTCTGAATCATAAATACTGCAAATTGTGAGGAAATTTTATAAGCAAACAGGTTCCTACCTGAACTCATCAGGACAATGTTATGTTCATATAAACTGCTACTTGTGATGATGGGGTATATGGTATTTCTTTATTGCAAGCAAAGGAAAATGAGCTCAATAAAATTGGGATGCTCCCAGCAAGCAGAGTTTCCTTTTAAAATAACAATAATAATTTAAACTCCGTTCTGCTCACCTGAATTACAGTCAGTGGCACCATACTCAATTTGCTTCCATGTGCCCTCTTGTGCTTTGAGGTGCTTTCCAGACCAAATAGGAGAAGAATATGACCTCAACTCAATCATCTTTAGCTTTGGCGTCTCAGCAAGTCCTGTTTCCAAATCATAGAATGGTTAAGGTTGGAAAGGACCATCTAGATCCAACCCACATCATCTAGTTCCAGCTTCAAAATGAACATAGAAACTGTGGTGGCTTTGCTTCCCCATCAGGACTAAGCACACGGGAGGCAATTTGGGTTGAAAGTTGCAAGCAAATCACAAATGTCAGAAGCTTTTTTGCAAGCAATGTGTCTGTGATGGGTGAGGAGTTATCCCAGCCCGTTCCATCTTGGGGATGGGCTGGAGGTGAGCATCTTGCCCCACTGAAGGATGGCTTGTCTGATGCTAGGATCTGGCTCTGTGGGGCTGTTGCCTCCCAGCTTTGCCTGCTGACCTCAGTGCTTTTATCTGGAGTAACCACAAGTGCATTTATCACACAACTTTATGAACAGTGAAGGTTTATTACATTGTGCTTAAACCTCATTTAACCTTTTCTCAGGAAGCGATGCTTAAAGTGGGATTGCAGGAGATTGCAAAATCCTGGTGAGCTACTTCCTTAGCTCCCCCCCAAGACAAAATGCAGGTGCAAACCCCACATCTGCTGCCTTCATTCTTCTGCCATGAGACAAAATACTGCAGCCTGGTAAGGATTTATTGAAAGACACAACTTTAGGTGGATTTTACTTATTCTTTATCTTTAGATTAATTCCTGGTTCAAAAATGTGTGCACCTTCCTCTTCTATGGTGGCACCCACAGCCCTGACACCCCTCTGTGCAAGTGGCCTTGGGGTAGTCCTCAGGCCTAAAGACCTCTTGCGAGCTGTCACTCTGCTCGAAAAGCTCTTCTCCTGGAGGAAAAAGTGAGAAATAGAAAACTAGAGCTGAATAGTACAGAAAAATTCCTGGCAGGAGCAGTCCCCAGGGGAGCTAATGAAAATCCTGCCACTTGGGAGGGATGTAACAACTTGACTGAATGAAGTTCCAACCTAAAGATAGCAGTGGAGCATCCTTCACAGGCGAGAAAGCAACTTGGGAGATTCCAAAGCCGAGTGGTCTGTTTCCATGTGCAGTTTCAGTAGTTTCTGCTCATGTCTTGGATAGGCCTTTAGTGTGTTTAGTGTTTGTGCCACTGGGGAATGGAAAAGCATAGCAAAAAAGATGTGAGAGATGAATGTTTAGTGAAATTCAGGAAATCTTAATTCTGGTAGAGGAAAAAACCCTCATCTTTGGTTTCTGCAGAGCCAATAAATCTAATACATACACATATCCATAAATTCTAACCACACCAAGCCTGGGTTGCAAAGCAGAAATCCCCTCACGTGTGGTCATACTCCCTTACACTGCTGTTGATACAGAATTGATGCCACCACAGTGCTGTGTAAACGAGGTAAAGAAAATAAGGTTTTTGTTAGATTTTTGTTACAATTTTCTTGATTTTACTATATTTTTTACTAATTTTGATTTTGTAGTTATGTCCTGCTTGGGTTGGGATCAGTTGGCTGATGTGGTATCTTATACTGATGTATTTCTTTTTGTTCCAAAGCATCCTAAGTGCTTTGCAGTAAATACTGCAATTAGTAGAGGACAAATGAGAAAGAAAGCACTAGCACTGTTTGGGTCTGCCAGTCCAGTTTCCTATGAACTCAGGGTTTTCCTGCCAGGGAATATCCTGATATCCAAGCTTTATCTGAGCTTTTAGCATCTAGACCTGACATCCCCTCCATTTTCTCGAAGATCTTCTCACATCGATGCTCATAAACACAAAGTTTCCTCAATGTGGTCAATGAACACATTTCTTGGGAAGGCTGAACCTCTGTTAGTTGCAGCCAAAAATAAATACTTGTAAAAAGGTCTTCCAGGTTGGTGGCAAATATCATCAGAGATTGATACCAACGATTTTCTGTAGCTTGGGATGAGCAGAGAGGTTGTAGTAGTGGCTCTGTTTAAGGTGGTTGGACCAGAACGTGCTGCTTGCAAGGCACTCAGACAATTAAATCAATAATTTACCTCGTGGCACATCTACAATGGGTTGAGTCTTCCCAAGTCAACTTCGAGGTAAGCAAGAATGTGCCATAACAGTATGTTTCTGAACCACAGCATAGTGACTTAATTGATTTACTCTTTATTCTTTTCAAAAGACAGCTGAATGTCAAAGGTCTTTCTTTTGTGAAGTACTGGAAAACCCGTTGTCAAACAACCTCTACTCATTTAATAATTTATCCCATTTTGTAAAAGAAAGGCAGCTGACACGCAGTAAATCTAGTCCATGTTTAAATTACTGCATTGAACAATAATAAGAGGAATGAATAATCTAGTACATCTATTTAAAATTAAACATATATGAAACTGTTTTTTTCCAAATGATCACCAAGGGCTATAGTTTAAAGGCAGGACAGAAACCAGGAACAGAATGAAAATGCCTCACAGTAGTTTGCAAGTGGCAGCAGAATTATTTATTCTATTTTTTCTATACATAAGGAATAGAGCTAAATGAACAATGTTTAAGCATGTCAGAATTTCATCAATTTTGCATGAGCGTTCACAAATATCCTGGTGGGGGTAATTGCTTGCAAATACATTTAAACTAATGATATGTTATATCCTTACTTGATATAAAACTATTAAAAGATACGTTATTGCATTTGACAATGCCATGAAGCTGGGTCAAAGCTTAATGACAGATTTCTGCATTCGTAAATTAAGATACACTCTGCTGGAAGCAAATATTTTGTAAAAATAAAAGCCATCTACTATGAAAGTTTGATCATTGATCTAAGGTTGCTCTTTGGTTTCTCCAACCACTGGGTTGGCAAAACTAGAGGGAAGGGATGTTCCTCTGAAAACCCCATGAGTCTGTTCCTCGTGCAGCAGGACCAAAGAGGCTTGTCAGGGATGTCGTGTGGTTTTAGCAGTCTGATTGGAGGCTCGAGGAACTAAGTTTATGCTTCAGCTGGTGAGATTGCTTGGGTTTCCTCAAGGAAGAGCTAGATGGTTTACTTATCTAAAGTTGAGGCCTTTTAAGCTGGGAAGGAATTCAGAAACTGATTCTATCTGGGGAGGGACTCTTCATTAGGAACTGTAGTGGTAGGACAAGTGGTAACGGGTTAAAACTTACACAGGGGGAGTTTAGATTGGATGTAAGGAGGAAGCTCTTTACTGTGAGGGTGGTGAGGCACTGGAATGGGTTGCCCAGGGAGGTTGTGAGTGCTCCATCCCTGGCGGTGTTCAAGGCCAGGTTGGACAGAGCCTTGGGTGAGATGGTTTAGTGTGAGGTGTCCCTGCCCATGGCAGGGGGGTTGGAACTGGATGATATTGAGGTCCTTTCCAACCCTAACTATTCTATGATTCTATATCATCAAAAGACTCTGAGGAAGCCAGTAATAGTGAGGTTAGTGTCTTGAGTCTGGCTATGTCCTCTCCTTGCTCAGATGCCCATCTGAGGCATCCCTGGTTGGTTTGGTGTGGCAGGACTGTTCCACAGAGCAGCTCCATGTGCATCATCCGCTACTTCGTGGTGTTCCTTATGCGAATTTGTGACCAGTGTGGCACTATGCTGGTGAGTGATTTCAGTTGTTGACTGGAGATTATAATAAATATAAAATGTTAGAAAATAAAACGTCCACAGGATGCAGCCAGGCAGCCTTCAAGAGGCAATGGAAAAGTCTTGGAGCTGTGCAGACATCTGGGAAACAATGTGTTGTCCCAGGAGAAGCCATAGCGTTATTGACTGGGTAGAGTTGGAAGCAACCTACTTCCAACCCCCCTGAAATGGGCAGGGGCACCTTCCACTAGGGTGTCACAACCATAAGAGAGATACTGATAAGCATTTCCTAATGGTTTCTGTTAAGTTTGAATTCTGTGATGATGTGATGGGGCTACATGGCTGTGTGCTATATCTGTAATCACAAAGGAAATGCATGCCTTGTGAAGGACAATGCATCCTGCAGAGATACCACCGATGCTAGCAGCAAGTAGGGAGGCAGCAGGAGTAATGATAAATATTGTTTATCCCATCCAGAAAGATGCCCCAAACTGCTGTAATGGCAATGTAAGTGAGCTTGAATGGGTCCCAGCCCATGCTTGGGAGCTGGCCCTGATGCTGGCATTGTGGTGATGGTTTGAACATCTGCTCTGGGATGTTTTATGTTCCAACTCGTAGTTCCTTTGCTGCAGCCTGCGGTCCTCCTGCTGCATGGCAATACTGAAATATCCTTTCCCATCACCTCTTGTGCTCTTTCACTCTTTGAATTGCTCTGATTCCTAACATCATTGAGGATTATTATAACCTCCCTTTGTAATGTACTATAAATTTTATTATAAAGCACAAATTCTTCGGCTCCCAAGCCCCATCTTACATGGAGACAGCGCGCTGTAGTTCTTCCGCTCACAGTAATGTGAGCAGAGAGCTAATGAAGGTCTTTATGTAAATTTTCCAGTTATCAGGTGAAATCTTCACATCGAAATCTGTCACATGTTATAAAAATTCTTTATGTTATCAAATGCTAATGATAACTCAGAACACAGAGCCCACGGAGGAGCTTTGAAATCCTTCATAAAAACTGCATTCGGCCCCAGCAACCAGAGCCTTGAATTTCTACTCCGACTACTCCAGTTTGTAATTAGCATAGTGCAGGCTTCTCTGCCCTCTGAAACCATAATGTTAATTACAAAAATTACACTGTGTTTAAAAGTGCAATTAAGAGACTGCGCTGCACAAAGGGAGCCGTGGAACCTCTTTGCACACTTTGAAGCCAGGTCACAACGCAGCCCGTGAAAGAGAGTCCAAGGCTCGCTCCCTGCTAAAGGCTTGGGAAGATCATAGGGAGAGCTCAGCTAAAATGAGCTCCAGTGGGCTCTGCTGAGCCCTTAATGAATAATACTCTTCCTTGGGAGGGAAAGTGGTAAAAGGGAGGGCGGGGGGGGGGGGGGGGGGGGAATATTGGCCTAATTAAGGACCTAATCCTGCAGTGGTTATTGCATCTGGTTGGGATAACGGTTGCAGTAGTAAGTGCAGAATGAGGACCTCGAAGGTTGTGATGCAGTCACAGCCTCATCCAGCCTGTATTTGCAATGGTACTTGCATGGCACCCGAAAGCAAAAATAACTTCATTCCTTTGTGTCTTAGATGTATTGACTAACTTGGAACAATTCAGTTCTTGTGCCCTGGTCCTGGTCCTGAGGGTTTGTTCTGCCCTGGGGAGCTGTGATGTCCCTGTTCATGTGGTGCTGGGACCAAGCATGGTGGTTGCCAGTCGAGGGAGCCCTTGGTCCTGCCCGCAGATATTCCTGCTTCAGCTCACAAATGAGCACTGCCGGGGATGGAGAGGGAAGAAAAAGGTGGAAACCTCAACCACAGAGTGCCAAGTGTTGCACGGAAAGCTTGGAAAAAACAACCACAAAAAATAAAAATTATTATTAAATGGGATTAAGGAAAAATAACAATGTGAACTTTGGTAGCACCCTCCTCCAAAGGCCTTCCAAGTGCTTGCACAAGACGTTAATTAATTAATTAAGACCCAGAGCACCCCTTTGTGGTCGGTATCTGCACATCAGCTTATAAAGAGAGAAACCGAGGCACAGCCTGTGGTCATGCAGGCAGATGTGCCCAGGGTAGGGGAGCCCAGGGCACCCCATCCCTTAGCTCTGCACCGCCACAGTGATGTTCTCACCTGTGTGCGTGCTCTGTGGTACCCATTGGCTGCGGGTGTTTTGGAGGGGGGTGATGCGGTAGCAAACCACAGGATCATAATTTTGCAGCTCTTTGCTCGAGTCGAGGTCTGAGGCCACCCTTTTGGGGCACAAAGTGGGTGCTTGCAGTGATGCGTGGGGCAGGATTAGACCATGCTGGCATGGGAAAAGCTATCAGCTCAGTTCTGATATGAACCATAAGCATCATTTTTCTATGGTCTATGCCTGAATTTTCCAGTAACTTTTCTGTATAGCCTCATGTAAAAAAAACTTCAATAACTGTTCAATAAATCATCAACCTGACCTTTTCCAGTAAAAATGAGCACTGCCATGGGTGACACCAAGTGTGTATATCTGTGTGTGTATGTGTGTGTGTGGTGGGGGTACCGGGGAGACGGCAAGGGAGAGCCCAGCTTTGCTGGGAAACTTCAATGCAGCCACCAGCCTCGGGTTTGCTTTGCTTCAGTGCCTGAGGAAAGGAGAAAAAAACTCACTTTCCTTCTCTTTGCCTTCTACCTGCCCAACTGGTTATAGACCCAGACAGTTTACATATGTGATCCTTCCTATTTAGAAAATTAATGGTGTTTTCTGGCTCCAAATCACAGCTTGTGGTGCTCTGCAGGCGATGAAAAACTTGGCCAGCTTCAGCAGCAAAGCAGCCATTAGAAAATTAACCCTTGGTGGCAAAAGAGCAAAGGTACCCCAGCGAGGTCCACGAGAAGTGGCAGGCTGTAGCTTTCAGGTGTACCTACATATGTTAGCAATGTAAAACCAGCACAGGCAGTCCCCCTGGAGAGTGCCCATCAAGCGTGTTTGAAGCTGGATACTGTGGAGAGGGCATGGCCATATCACTTGGCAGCGAGAGCAACCAATATGCCATGATTTTCATTAGAGCACAAGAGAAGTGCTGAGCAGAGATTATGAATCAGAGACGCCTCTCTTAGCAGTACCTGATGGCAAAGCATTTGGGCATTTGCTCTTCGGCGCTGCCCTGCTTTCCCACCGGTCCAATGTTGGCTGTTTATGCATCTCTCTGTCGTTTATTGATGGCAATGGTGCATGGGAGCAAAAGTGAATATTACAGAAAAAATAAATACATGCATATATATATATATATATTAAAAAGGGCTTTTACATTGCTGCAGATTTCTTTTTGGCTTTGAGGTATGAACTCAGAATCTGAGTCCTGAAGGGCTGCACGTGAACCCCATAGGCGATGTGATTTCCCCTGTGGCAGGGATGGGGGAGAGTCCGGAGATATGCGTCCTCTTCTTGGTTTTGCAAAGACCTTGGATTTCTGCACTATAAAAGTTATCACTTTGCACTGGGGGGTTCAGTGGGGCTTCCCAAACTGCCCCAAAGAAGAGGAAAATAAAATAGAATGGAGCATACAGAGAGGAATAACCCTACGGGTCTGAGTGCCCCAACCACGCACTTTTCATGTGGTGCATTTCCCAAGCAAGATAAGAAAGGACAAATCTGCTCCCATCACCCTTGCTTGTGTTGTGGGGATCCCCAGAGCCCCATGGGGTGGCTGTTGCATGGGTTTGGGCTGTGCTGGCTCTAATTTGGAAGCACACGAGGCAGTGTTATTTGAGGTAGCCATGGGACGGGCAAGCGGGAGGAACTGCAATGACACCAGTGCTGCTTTGCCTCCTGTGAGCCAAGGGGATCTGGCTGGGGTTTTGCAGGGGGGTCTCCCCAGTGGTCATTTGTGCTGTGTGTGGCTGGGGTTCTTGGTGTCACCATCCCCTTGGGAGAGGCTTCCTGGTGCTGTTGCACCATGTGAAGCGGTGCAAAGGTGGAGTAGGTTTTGCTCCTGGTTCACTCCTGTTCAGCAGGGACGAAAGGATCAATGTTCCCCAGCCATTGCCTTTCCCAAGTGTGTCCCTGACCTTATCCTACAAGAATATCTTTTAAGGCGTGTTTCTAAATGGAAGAGCATCAGGGCAGGCTACCTACCTGTAGCATAGAGGTGACAGGTCTAGGCACTCTGTGTTGAATGCGACAGAAACCAGCTGAGCATCACTTCTGCTACCCCTAGACCTGTGCACACTCATCCTGCAGTATTAAAACTGGTTTTATCTTTAGGTTCACAGGACCAGAAACCACAGCCATTAATTTCACTACCTCTGAATTTGGGCTGCATGATGCTTGGTGAAATAAGCCTGTCCTCCCCAAAACCAGGGGTAAATCACAGCAGTGTTAATTACTCTTCTCTAGTTTATTTTGACAAAAAATATGCCCTAAAATGAAGACTAATGTGATTATAGCAGATACATTTTCAATTAGCCTTTGTGAAAGCTATTAATAAGATTAATAATGCACGGTAAAAACGTCAATAAGCTTATCTCAGTAGTTTTTGACTGGTAGCAGTGAGCCCTTGTCTGTGCAGCCTCACCAGGCTCGGGACTGAAGTTGCTGCAGTGGGCTTTGATTTCTAGAGGGCAGATAGGGCAGGATTCTGCTTTCCCTTCGGCAGCCGCAGCTCTAATGCTGCCTACAGACCCAGGGCTTGTGCTCAAAGTGCCGCTAAACTTGGCTCAACCCAGGACTTTCCAAAGTTGCTGCACAGCAAAATCTTCCCTTGGAAAAGCTCATTTTGTATTACCTGGGCTGGCGCCGGTGACCCCGTTCTGAACTGAATGATAAATGGTGCGAGGAGCTTGCTTTCCCTTCTCCTTCTTCTTAAAACCGTGCGACACAGCAGCGAATAGTGTTAATGTATAAAATTAATTGCCCCAGCGAGACATTTCTTTCCCAAAAAGTAATAATAGCCAGGATTTAGCCTCGTGAACGTGAAAACCCTCTGGTATACTAATAAAACGAAAAGGTTTCGCAAAATAATATCCCAAATAATTGGGTTCCCTTTACCGAAGGACCCCATGTTGTTCCTCTTAAGCAATATATATAAAAAAATTGTGATTATTCCTTTGGACTTCATAAAACATAATTGGAAAGAAAAAAATCTTTAAAGAAAACATCAGGTAATCACTTTTGCTTTCCTCCATCAAATAGACGTTGCTTTCCCTCTTCCATCCTCCTTGGAAGGTGAAGAAGTCTTTAATGCTTTCAAGAAGCAAAACAAAAAAAGAGGGAACTGGCTTTTATTCCCCCCCCCTCTTTTTATTTACAACTGGAATCACAATGCTTATTTGTGGTTTTAATGGACCTGTGCGCAGCTCTCTTTGGTTTGAAGGGCTCCATGGTTTGGTGTTGGGGAATTGTAAATTTTTGGGGGAGTTTGGGGTTTTGAATGATGATTTTTGGTGTGTTTTTTTTTTTTTTTCTCTTGATAATTTATTTGGCTTTATTTTTGAGGCGTATTTGACCGTTCAAACTTTTTGAACAGCCCCGGCTTGTCAACCCGGTGCCCGTCACCCCCTCCTCCTGCTCCCCAGAAGCTGCATGCTCCTACTGTGCTGCATTCATAATCAAATTAGTGCGCTGTGAATAGGTTAAAAAAACTGTTATCCAGCCGCTGCCACGAAAGATATTTTAGCCCACTCCGCTCAAAGCCCTCCCTCCTCCGCTCCCCCCTGCCTTTTTTCCTCCCTACGTGAGCCATAAAGACATCCACGCGGCCAGAAAGATCTTTACCTTACTTCTCCTCCGCAATCTCAGCCTCTTTATTGATTTCCACCCCCCCACCCCCCCCATTACACACAACATAACAAAACAAAAGTAAATTCTCCAGAAATGAGCTGCTCGTGAGAGAAAAAGGGGTGCTTAGAGGGGTGGTGGGAAGCCGGTGGGCTGCTGTATGAGAGATGCTATAGGGAGACAGCGCTGGAGATAGTTGTCCCAGCTACGAGATAAAAGCTACATTACATGAAATTAATGGAGGCTGTCTGAGACATACATGAATCACTGTTTCAACACTAAGAAACCAGCACAAAAGAATAAAGAAATCTGAGTACTAACTATATCTTCAAAGGTCTCCTATTTACCCAGCTATACCGGGTAGTGACACAAGTGGGGGGAAAATATAAGAAAAAAGCACTGCTGTGATCGAATGAATGAGACCATATGAGCTATATTGGTGCCGTATGCATTCTATTTAGCTGATATCAAACACAGTTTAATGAAAGTTAAATAGTTTCTGAGGAGTGCATGAGCTGGAACAGATTAGATTCCACCGAGGGGTCTGTCAGCATATTGTTGCTCACATGTATTCCCTGCTCAGAGCTGCCACAATTCCAGCACTCCATTAGCAATACACAAAAGACTTATGCAGATAGCGGGCATAAGCACGTACCGCCATGTTGGGAAATAAAAAAAAGAGGGGAAAAAAAAAAGGGAGGAGGAAAAAAAAAGGAGAGAGAAGAGGGAAAAAAACCCCCACCCAACCCAGATGAAGGTTTTGTTCAGTGCATTCATCTGAAAATAGATCTCTGTAATTCGAAAGTGATAAGAATAGATGGAGAAAAGGAGAAGTGGGGGCTGCCTTAAGGAAAATAAAATAATAATAATATATATATAGATATATATATGGGGAAGAAATCTGTAAACTACCTTAAAAGAACAGATATTGCACCAAGTATATAATGAGGTTTTGATCTTTCAGGGGGGACAATGACATGGGTGAATGCTGTGCCCTTTTGATCTGCAAGTTACATCTGGTCTTAAAGGCACAGCGGTTTCTGTGGCCTCTCTTCCCCCAGAAGTTGTAGTGGGAGATGCTTTTTGGAGAAGGGAGAGGGGGGAACCTTCCTCCAAAACATCATCTCTCAGGCTCCTCTATTTTAAGATGCAGGATTCATCCCAGAAATACCGCCGGACAGCCTGTGTGCCTGGTACAATCGCTGTCACTGAAAGTAACATGAATTGAGATTAATTTTTATCAGTTCAGAGGATTTTTATTCCTCTCCCTAGGAAAAATAAATATATATATATATAAAATCCTCCTCCTCGGAGGTGTCTGTTTTAAAATTAGTAGTCGGATAAGGCTGGTGGGGGTATTTAGATATCAGATGGCAATTGCTCAGCGATTATTGCGTTTTGATTTAATCTGACAGAACTGATCTCGCACCATGAAATCTGTATTTTCACAGGAAAATAGGAGTTGCCATCGTGGAACAGACCATTTGTCCACCCGCCTTCCTGGACCCATGCATGGGGGGAGCAAATCCCTCCCCCTGCGCTTGCACCCAATGCAATTACTTATTAGTTATCATGGGGATGGGGGGCAGGATTTCTCCTTGCTCCTGACTGACAGCCACTTTACACCCTATGGCATCAGGGTTTCTTTCCCCTGAAACTTTTGGTTTTCAACTCAGCTCAGTGCAGCCACGAGTATTCCTCCTCCCCATGGAAACGCTGCAAACTCTTTTTGGAGCGTGCCTGGCGGCAGCAGCCCTCATCCCAAACATTCCATCCGGCAGCAGGGACATGGCTCAGGCAGTCCCCTCCATCCTCTGCCCTTCCCCTTGCCTCCTCACCCATCTCTCCTCTAATTCAGTCAAAGGGGCACAAGCAAAACCAGGATCATTTGTTCAGGTTTCTTGCTCTGCAGCTGGGAGCTTGCCTTATTAATATTATCTGGGCTGGGAGCGCGCAGTGTTTCCTCAGGCATCTCTTCTGAGTCATTTTATCATTATTCATAGGGATAAAAATGGCCCAAACCGAGGATGCTGAGGATCCATTTAAGGTTGCCTGTCAGATCCACTAAGGTAATTGGCTCCATTTCTTCATTCCCATTCTAAATTAAAATAATTTTATTAAGTGGTACAGTAGGTGTTTCACCTGTGTCACCAGCTGCCTATTAGAGCCAGAAAGGGCTTTTCCACATTATTTCTGTCTGTTCTTATAACATTATGTCATCGTATTCAGCCTTACATCATGTCAGAGGTTGTGCAGTCTCGTGTACTTAAGCCCAGTGGTTACAAAATGTAGGTCCAAGATGCCCTTTTCGCGGGGGGAAGAAGTCAAATGCACTTGACTGTTCCAACTCTGCTCGCTCTTTGCCACATATAATTCGTGCAGCAGGAAAAATGACTGTATAACTGAGAGGAGGGTCCACGGTGTAATAGAAAACACACTACTACTAACGAAAAGGACGAACAAGTGATAGTGGTGAGGTTCCCAGCAGCATTTTTTGGAGGGGAAGAGCTGGTTTTAAAGCTGTGCTGCCTGTGTCAAGGAGGGAAACATGTGAATGGGTCTCTATGGAGGGAAAATCGTGTAACATGACTGGTCCCTGCAGGTAGCAGCTACTGGTGGTCCTGATGCTGGTACTAATGTGGTGCTAAATAGCATGAGGCTGGCTAAGTGTGTTTAGGGTTATTTTATTTGTCAGAACAGGGTGATTCTTCCTGGTAGGGGTCTGCTGGGGTCAATAATTGCACTTTAAAGGAGTGGAAACTGAGGTGAAGCTCAAAAGCACCATGGTAAAAGCATTCAGTGTCAAAACAAGGAATCTGCAGATCCTAGTTTCATGTTTTGGATTGGGTCCATGTTTCCAACAGAGGTATTTGCATCCAGTGTTCAAATACAGTATTATGCTTCTCCAGTCAGTGTCTTGGAAGTGAAACTACAGGTGGATAAGTCCACATTTGAGCATCCATCTGAATTAGACATTTTGGGGATGGACTTGCTGACTGGGATCCCTATATCCTATCATGGCAGGGGAACAGGGAGCAGAAGAAACAACAGAGAAAACTGTTGACGGATACTTTATTTTAGCCTTTCCATAAACTGTAACTACCAGTAAGGTGGAAGTTTCCATGAGCAGATAACACAAGCCATGCAGTGAGAAAAGGTCACTTTTCCAATGGACAAAGTCATTTCCATCCAGAAAAAGGTGCAGTTGCACGATAACATTCCTTGTGGTTAGATAGGGAAGAAGAGATAAAAAAACCCAGGCATGTTTGTTCAGTTTTCAGGGATCTTGCAACTGTTTTTCTTCAACCTGCAGGTGGCATTAGCACTAAAAATGGATTTTTCTTTCTTTCTTGAAAAGTGTTTAGCAATGAAATGAAGAAAGCTGCAAGGGGATCTGTAGTAGGACTGCGCGCTTGGAGTTAGTCATGCTAACTGCAGATGGCATTTTTGCATGTTTTATAAGGCAGGGATATACAAATGTTTTAGCACCCTGAAATATAATATATGAAGTTTCCGGAAGCAGGCGGGCTGGTAGGACCAGAGGAGCCTGAGCTTACGCTAAATCTGTGCAACTGTGAATGAGTTGTGCCGCACGCGGAGCAGCGCTCGCTGCCGGCGATGCCAGGCTGACACCCGTCCATCACAGCATCACCTCCACCCAGGCAGCACCTCGAGCTGTGAGCTCGTCCCCAGCCCTCGGCGAGGGACAGTTTTGGATGCCCCAAGCTTCAGATGCCTTCTTTAGCTGTCATAGTGGGCTGGAAACTTTAAATAGTGCTGAGACAGAGCTTAGAATATGAACAATTTCCCCCCCCACCCCTCTTTTTTGTGTGTGTCAGGAATGGGAATGAGTTCATGTTTAAACCTGCAAACCATCCCAAACCCGGACAACAGCGCCTCCGCCTTCCCAAAACGCCAACATGCTCCATAGAGCACAGTCCCACTGCGATTCCTCCCAGCAAGGCTCGAATCTCGTTTCATTTTGTCCCGATGAGCTGACAACGAGCCTTTTATGGCCATAGTCATTCAGATTTAAGTGTGCGGCCTGAAGTCCACTCAGGTTGTGGAAGACGAGCAAATGTGGAAGAACAAAGCCCTGCAAATGTAGAGTTGGGTCAGTCTTTATGCCGCTGACCAACTTTTTTTGCTCCAGAGCCACAGGAGGACCCAAATAATGATAAAACCAAGAGCAGACATTGTGACTTTGTGCTGTTTCAGCTGTGACTGACCCAGGGTAAAGCTCAAGTATGTGAGAGCAAAGCACCCATAGGCAAAACCCGGAGTCTGAGGCTGGGAAAGGTAGAGTTGATCCTCTGCTCTTAAACTGTCTTTATTTTCCTCAGTTTCATGCTGCCACTCAAGCATTCCTTCAACACCCGGACTGCTGTCTCCAGCCAGCTGCTTTGTCTGCTCTGAAGCTGATACTCACGCACAAAAACCCAGGGCAAGGCTGCCTTTGCTAGCAGCTCTACCTGTGACAGTTTAGGTGCAATTGCATGCAATCAGCTTAGACTGCAAACCTTCCCGCATTCCCAAACTCAAAAATACAAAAGGCATGAGTGTCCAAAGAAAACACAGGGGCTGCTGCCTCCACTGGTACTGAAGTCTCCAGAAGAAAGCCAGGAAGGAGAAGAGTTGCAGCAAAGGGTTTCTGAAGAGGGAAATCCTCAGCTGAAGGAGAACCGAGGCCACAGAGATCTCACCAGAGGCTGCAAAGGGATTTTTCTATGTTTTCCCTTTTTTCCTTTTTAAGCTAACCATTTTATTATTGGGAAGTGCTAATTTGTGAAAGCAAAACAACTCCAGGCAAAGGGTGTGCTTTGACAAATTTCCCATATTGAGGAGTGGTGGGGAGAAGCATGAAAAAGAGGAGAAAATAAATGTAGAACGATTGCAATGTCATGGGGGGTAAGTGGTACGTTTGAGACAGGGGCTAAATCACTGTTAAATCACTGCAGGCAGAATTGATGTGAGACTGGAGCACACTGAGAACTGGGCAGGGGCATAAACCTAATTGATTTGAGGCTGGAGCAGGGAGTTAATTGGGGGCCAGGGTGGAACAGTAACTAACATAGTGCTGTGATAGCCAAAAGCATATCTCACTCTATGCTGGTCACATCCGCTGTCCTGCCCAAGTCAGACATGAATGCTGGGAGCTGGGGAATCAGCCTCCCTGGTAGCTTAAACCATGATTTCATTATTTTGGTTGAAGGCTGGTTTCATGCATTTGGAGATGGGCTTGAGCATGTTTTAAGCGCTTATAAGCACTCTCTGCTGTGATGGACCTCAGGAGGGAGATGCCATGCAGCGTGGCTCAGCAGTGCTTGTCATCCACAGGGTTGTTTTGGTTGGGGAAGGGGAGGAGCAACTGGCTGCCAGAACAATTATTGCAGCTAGCATGGAAAAACAGGCGCTTTCCCAGAGAACTTTATTCCTCTCGGAGAAGCAATGTACGTCCCCAAGGAAACAAACTAGTCCAGGTCTGCACTTACTCCTTGCAAATGTTCCCTTTTTTTCTTGTTCTTTTAAAGACTGTTGAATTGAGCACTCAAAATTTGAAAATGCAAAGATGAAGGTTGCCTGGGCAACTGCTTTGCACTGAATGAGGAAATGATCTTGTGAAACAAACATTAAGTGATCATGTAATTAAAGACTGAATCAAAATTCCATTGTATAAGGCAGGAGCCTAAATTAAAGTTGACCAGGCAACTTTCCGTTTGGCGCTTCCTAAAGTTTAAGAACTTGACTTGAATCAACTTCTTTTTTTTTCCCCTAATTGTTCCTCCTTTTACATGTAATCTGAAGAAATTGATGGCGTATCAATATTCTGTGGCCAAGCTCACCTCTAGCCGCAATCTGAGTTTTAACCCAGGAGCTGTAAATTCCCAGCACAGATGCTACCACTGGGACAGAGGATGCAACTTTTATCGGCTGCCCTTGGGAGAACAGCTTACAGCTGAAGGAACAACGTGACTTTTCAGGTTGTTATGTACAGTTTGCATCATATGGGCAGTGAATTTAGTCTACGTCAGACGTACCAAAGGGAGATGCAAGAAGTAGTGTGTACAGATGTAGAACAGACTGTCCACAGGAAGACTTCATCTAAGCTGCTAGTAGTTAGAGGTTGTTTTAAACCCTCAGGAATAATTTGTATATTCCTTTAAAACTCTACTTTTTATTTATTCTTTTTTGGCAGTGGCTTTGGTCTTAAATTTCACCCTTTCACCATTTCCATTACCCAATGTGTCAGAGGAATGTGGTGATCCCAGTATTCCTGGGGTCTGCTTGAAGCTCTGGGGTGAGAGTGATCCAAAAGAGTTGTTAGCAATCACTCACCAACAGCAGAAGCAAACACCTTAAAACTGCAACATGAAATGCCACTTAGTTAAGAAAAACCTGCAAGTGCTGTCCACTTCCATATAATGTATGAATCCTTATAAGTAATATCTTGCATTTTGTTCCTTTCACAAACTCAAGGTGACATCTTCCAATGTGTTCCAGTGTACTTGCCATTCCCCACCTGTATTTAAGACTTTACATCAGTAAAGGCCTCTCTCTAATTCCTCTGGAAACACACACACGTTTTTAGCTTATGCACTTTTTAGCTTACTAAGTGATAGTAGAGCTCTACTGTTCTCTTGCTATTTTCAAGGGCAAGAAATGTCCGTACACTCAGCATATACTAGGGCCTGGCTTTTATTATTGTAATTGTTATTGTACTTAGCTATCTGTCAATGCAGAGCTTCAGTTTGACACAAATTATCTCCACAGTAGTGTGTTCCTACCATGAGATGCTCTCACAGCTCCCAGCTCCAAACATGAAGGCAAAGGACTAGTTTTAACCTTCTCCCATTTACACCCAGTCTCATTCTGCCTAAGGATCTCACTTTTTAATAGATATTTTTTCAAATCCCATGCTATCCAAATAGTCTATAAGAATGATATCTACAAATACAGCGATACGAAAGGGAAGCCTTCACTTGCATTTACTGAACTGACTATGGGTTTGGGGCACATCAGTTCTCAGCTGCCTTTCCAGGGACACTGTGACACTCAAGGTGAGGACTTGCCTATGACTGCTTGTCAATTAGGCCTGCTTCCTTTGGTAGCAACTTTTCCTCTGCTGTCAGGTAGTCTTTGTCAATGTAGCCTCTTCTTTCTTGTAGAGTAGGCCTTCTTGTGGGTGAGAAAAATTAGTTACTATCTAGGTGCCAATGCATTTTCTCAGTTTGTTTTGAATAATGAGAACTGTATGGATTGTTTTAATCTTAATGGTAGTTGTATGATTTATTTTTTTCCATACTCAGTGTTTATGCTGGCAGCAATGGCAGAAGTTGATGCAGTTTTGGGATAAAGGAGCTAGAAGAACTTGTGAGACTTCTTCCACCTCCATTGCCATATGTGCTGACGAGCACAAATAGTGCTTGTTTCTAAGCAAAGGAGACTCCGTGTCTGTTGAGTTCAGCTCTGTACTGTTTTCATTTCTCCACGATAGGTTGGGATGTTCATTCAAAGTTCTTCCTTTACTGTGGGACATCCCTGACATTTTCCCATTGACACAGACCAACTGGTCTGAGCTGGTGACCTTCTGCACCAATACTTCAGTTGGATCTCGCTCCTGCTTCCTCACTCATCCTGCTCCACCATCATGTCCTCATCCAGCTTCATGTTTTTGTTGCCTCTAGCTGACTCCCAGTCTCCTTGCTTGGCCAAGCAGTGTTTCCCTCTCTATTCTTTTAAATTCCTACAAGTGTTTTTATTTCATGACTTTACCCAACCAATCTTACTCTTCCACTCATCATTTAGTGGATGAGTGAACTCTGCTCCTCACCGTACAGTCCATGTCCACCCAGCAAGACCATCTATAACCCATCTTTCCCATCCTATGTTTCAGTTTTGCTTGACCTGTTATCCCATTAATTTCTTTCCATCACCACCATCTTCCTCGCATGTCCTTTTTTAGCCCCATTAAATGAAGTTGTTTCCTTTTCTGTGTCAGTTAGACCTGGATATACTCAGGGAAAACCAATTCCCACTCTTCTCTCTGAGAACCCTCTTCCAGCAGCTTGAGCCTGTGGTTACAGAACAAGTCTGGTTTGAGTTTGCCAAAGTTATAAGCAAATGAAAGAGTCGCTTATAATGAGAAGTGTCATCCAACCCTAATAATCAACAGTGCTCTCAGCCCCACCTGTAATATGCGTGTGTACGAAAATGAAACCTGAAAACTGAATGAACATGAAAAGGCCTCAACCTACTTTCAGTCTGGTAGGCGTGCTCCCCACCTCTAATGGAAGTAGACAGGACAGGTCTTGTACATCTCTGGCTTCATTTTGCAGAAGTGTGTTACAAGTGGAGAATCATTGTGGAAGGAGTCTTGCAGACAATAAAGCCAGGGAAAGGTTTTTTTGAAGGATCTCATTTGCACAGGGGTAAAATACTCGAGCTCTTTTGAATCCCATCCACGGCAATTCAGACAGATGTTGAAACGTGCGGCAACCAGAAGTAGGTCCAAGCCTTGGGCCCTCAGGTAGACAGATCTCTCCCCTAACAGGCTGTGCAGTTGCAGGGTCTGCTCTCCAGCTGCAACCCAGAGGAAATTTGGAGGGAGCAAGGGCTTCACCGCGTCCTCTTTAAGCCAGCCATTAGCTTATTAGGGAAAGGAGGGCTCTTATTCCTGGGAGCAACGTTTTGTGAACTGTCATACTCGTTTCCTTCACACGCTGGCACAGATTGCCTGCTTGACCTGAGGGCTGAAGCCATTTACATTTTTGATCTGCTCGTCTCTCAGAAACCTCCACGCATTAGAAATACCACAAACCATGTTTGTTGTCGTGAGGGCAGAGACGTCTGAGGCAAAGTCTGGGTGTCATGTTTGACCTCGGCTGAAATACTGGTTCAAAATAGACCTTGCTTTGAAGAATTTCAGAGTCTCTAATCTTCAAAGCACTGGTTAATGTCTAATTGACTGTAGGTAAGTATTTCTTTACAAGAGAGCTCTTCTGCACCACAACTCTCAAACCAAGCTTCTCCAGTGTCTTACAGGTGAATGAGAGAACTCAAAAGCTAATACGATCTCTGAAAAGATTTTGAGTTGAAGCTGCATAATTGCAAGAGCTTTTGCTTCTGTGTTAAGATTTCTAACGAGCTTTTTACAGGAAGCTGCTGGTCTCTCAGCTGAGAAATGCCAGAAGACAACAAAACACCAGAGACTTTACTTCCTTAATCTTTATTCTTCCTTGCAGTATCTGTAGTGTTTGCCATGGGGATGCTCTATGTTGTGCTTCCGCAACAAGGATGCGTCCACCCTTTCTGCTTTCCTGTGGTCCCAGGCCCTTCAGATGGGCATCACAGTGGCAGAGGCAGCTCTCTGGCCCTTGGGGCTGGCACATATGCTGTGGCCTCAAAAGGTGCAGAGCTGAGAGTGAAACCCTAGAAGGAGCTGGTAATGCTGTAAGATGCAGCGGTCAAAACCTCAGTATATTGCTGTGAGGAGGCCATTTATAATTTACCCACATTCCCTCTTGCTGAAAAAATTCCTCTAATTCTTCCCATGTGAATGCAGAGCATGAAAGGAGCACCGAAAGTCTCCCCTCTTGTTTTCCCATTCATTTTCTTATGCTAAAGCCCCGTGGACGAAACCCATTCCAGGTGCAGGAGAGCTTTTCCTGTAATTTACTCATGGTATTCTTATCAAAAGTGTTACTTCCAAAACTATTTCCTTTTAACATTAATTATCCTTTGAGCCAGCTCGCTCACAGCACACAAAAGGGTACAGAGGCTTTGCAGGATTTCTTCTTTTTCATTAAGTACCACATGTGCCTCTCTTTGCATATATACAGTACTTCCCCACCACCTTGAAGACATCACAGTGTGTACTGTAGGAACCAAAGCTAACTGGTATAAAATGGGTGGTTATTGTTTGGTTATGTGCTGTAATGTTTCCCATATGACCTAGTGATGAAGCTTGTGGGGCTGGAGGTGTAAGAATTCAATTAAAAGTTTAAATATATAAATAAAAGGGACATAAGCTGCTGCTGGGATAGCGTCTTTCGAGTCTGAATCTTCCCTGCAAGGTTTGGTGTGCCCATCTGATCATGCCCAGCAAAGGGAGATGAGGATGCGGTCAGCCCCATGGGCACACAGGTTGCTAGCTAAAAGCAGTACAACAAGAGCTGGGAGGAGAGAGCGGGGTTAATCTCTTGTCCTCTTTGCCCAGGGGAATGTTTATCACCTCCCAGGGAAGGTCTCCTTTCCTTCAGTGAGTTAAGTCAGCCTTTGCTTTGTTTGATGCTGCCCATTTGAGGAAAGCTTCTCCCTGACCTTCTGCCAGAGAGACTGATGACAAGGACGGTTTGAACTAACCTTGACATTCACCAGGGTAAATGGCTTTTTCCACAAGTAGTCAGCAAGCAAGGAGAGCCAGTCAAGAGCTAATGAATCTGTACCTGAGGGAAACTGAACAACAATTGTACTTTTAAAGAAGGAAAGTCTTCCCTGGCTCCATCTGGGCTTAAATGCTGGGGGATTAACTCTTCCAGCTCACACCTGGGTCTTGCCACGTTGCCTTTTGGCTGGTGGCAGGGAAGCTACCAGTGGAGGAGTGGACAGGGAAAGCCTCAGTGGGAAAGGAAGCGTGCTCAGGTCTCTGATTGCTGTGATGATGGATGAAACTGCTGCAGTCCCTTCTCTCCCCATGGCACACGATAACCTTCTTGCAGCCCCACACTGCCCTTGGTGCAGGAAATCAGCTGAAGGGACTCGATCGAGGTGGTTGGGTAACTGCTGCCTACAAGCACTGTACCCCCAAATGCACCTTTAAAAAGGGGTTTAAGGCTAAGCTTTAATCCTGGGCTTTAGCTTTAGGAAGTGAAGTCATCACTGTGGCCATCACCAGTTCTGGCTCTTGATGAATGGGGGTATCATGCATGGGCTTGTTTGTACTGCAGGAAAGGGCCCGGTTGCACCTCCATTTGGGGTATTCATTGGGGTGTCCCCACATTATAAAAGCAGAAGCACACAGAGCCTGCAGTGCCCTTTTCCTGCTGGGGAAGGAGGTTTTGTTGGCTGCTCAGCTGATATCTGGGAACAATAGAAAGAGCTTTGGCTATTGCGACATATTTCACTTTTCTCAGTACTGTCCAGATGATGTATTCGTAGTACTAATTAGGTTGTTCAAAGCCCAGTTTTTGTGAATAAGCCATCATTGTGTGAAGATTGGCCTGACAGTCCTCTGGCCTGTTCATTCACAAATCTTGCCTGTTGCTTCATTTAGTGTTAACTCATTAGAGGATTCCTCCTGCAGCTGGCAGGAAGGACCCGAGGTGTTGCACTGGATGGAGCTTCCTGGACGGATCAAATATTTGATGGTCTTTAAAGGTCTTTTCCAGCCCTAACCATTCCTGAGATCAGGGAACTGCTGATTTCAGCTCAGTTTGGTGAACCTCACTCTTTCATGGGAGCTCATGCTCCTTGAAAGAAGTTTGCAAAGGGACTGGCTGGTGAAGGGAGAGCCCATTTCCCTGGGATGCTTGGGAAGCGACTGCAGCCAGCTTTTGTCTGGCAGCACTTGGACTCCAGGCACATGGACTGCTTTCCTGAGTCTGCTACTAATTCGTGTGTGCATAACTCCTACTGGCTGGACTAAACCGAGCTCTGTAAAATGTATTTATTAATACTTACTTCCTAGGGCTGTTTATTTAAATGTTTGCAAAAGGCTTTGGAAGGCTAAGCAAGGGGAAGGCACGAGCTCCAGCACTGAATCTTAAGCACTGGCAATGGAGATGGTTGGCAAAAAAACAGCAATACATTTTCCTCGGGATAACAAAAGTAGCGCCGATGCCATCTTTGTCTGATGATCATCTTCCAAGGGATGATTTAACAAACACTACAGTGTTTTAAGGAGGGAATGAAACAACACTGGGGAAAATGGAGCTGGTAAAATGAAATAGGAGCTGCGTGTTTTCACTTCTGACATTTCCCCCTGTGGGGCTTTGCCGAGGTTTTGCCACTGAGTGCAAGCGGTGGGAGCAGAAATGGGCAACATCAGGGATAAACTGGGACTGGAGTTAGTATGTGGTGAGGATGTGCCAGGTTTTGTGTCTGCTGATCAAACAGATGAAAGCGAACAGCCCAAGCACAAACTATGGTGCTGGCACAGAAGGAAGCACCAGAGCTGGAGAGCACCCCTGGGTGATGGCTGGAGGCAGACAGAAGCCTGAGAGAGGCTGGAGACAAACCATGGCGCTGGTGAGGCTCCTGAGGAAGAAGTTGTATACAGTGGAGGAGATAATATTTCATCTCCCTGCGGGTCAGTTGGTTCTCGGCAGAGTGTTCTCTGTTTGAGATTTGAGGATTTGCAGACAGACAAACTCCACAACCCAGCAAAGGTCAGTCTAAATATCAGGCAGATAAACAGCACCTTCGCCGTAAGCACAACTCCGATTTATGGTGCTCCATCTACTCTTTCCTTTACATGATAAAGTGAAGCGCGTGCTTCTTCAGAGGGCGGCAGCTGAGAAATTTAAAGTAACATAACTTCCTGAGGTGTTTTCAAAGAAATATGCTTTCCTGTGTGCAGCCTGCTTCCTTTTTAAGGGTTTTTTTTCACTCTGTTTATTTTGCTTTGGAGAATTTCTCCTTCCTGACCCCATAGTCTTGCAGAAAACCATGACACCTGCTTTGCAATCACCTTTCCAAAACAAGACCTCAGTGATGATGAGCCTGCAGAGCACTGAGCTGGCCAAAGGCCACCTAGGAGATGTTGGACCCTCTTCCTTGACCAAAGCTGTCCTTTGGTGGATCAATCTGCCCTTGGTAAAGCCAACACTGCTGGCAAGTACAGGACTGCAGATGTGTCCTTACTCCGTGTTGGTCACTCTCCTCAGCCCTGGGGCAACCTTAGGATTCAGCATGTCAGATTTCACACACCACAATCAAGAGTCCTGTGAATCACATGGACAATTAACATTGTCCGTAGGATCAAATTGACGTAAGGAAGAACAAGGCATAAGTCTTAATTTCTGCTACTTCTGTTTAAGTCAGGCAGAAAACCAGGGAATTTGAGCACAGAACACTAAGGATAACCAGTTTTTAGGGTTTTGCCTTTCATTCCAGATTGGGTTTCAGTTAATAACACAGCTCCTTGATGCCAGGTGAAGCCCTTTTAGCTAGAATTTGCTTGCGCCATCTTCAATGGAGCCCACATTTCCCCATGCTCCATGAAGTATCTTTAAAGTGAATACAAATTATGCTACAATGGAAAACCAGTTTTAACAGCACTAAAGTGGGGAAAGGGAGACACAGTACACCAGGATCAGACTCCCTTTAATTTTCTCCTTACTGACCTTGTGGACAAGATCTGTGTAATTAAACCAGTAGGTAGTAAAAGTACTGAATGCAGAGGATGCACCAGATGCTCTTTTAAGCTAAACTGTCTTTCACTAGTGAAATAATTGAGTAAATGTTACAACTAATATTACAATAAAAACAGAAAAAAAGGTATTTTTGATATTAAAATATGTTAAAATTAGAGATTAGTGTTTTAAGGTTGTTTTGAGGGGTGGTTTTTTTTTTCAGTTTGTAGAAATCCTATGTAGGATTAAACTCCATCCTGTCCTAGGAATTGTAGTTGGATCCAGAAAACTTGGATGCTGGGGCTACTTTCCTTCTAAGCTGACTGACTGAGGATCTATTTAGCCAATATGTGGACGGTGAATTTTAGTATCACTCTACACCTGATGTAACTTCATGTTTTGTCTTAAATCTACCTCTGAATCACTGCAAGAGAGCATTTGTCAGGAATATGCATGGCTGTAGGCTGCTTGTCACAACAATGATCTTGCAGATGCCAACAGAGCAAACCCTCGTTCAACTGGTCAGTTCACCACTTGTAGCTGCAGCCTTGAAATCGTGCAAGTCATCTGCCTAGTCTGTAATATTAGCACAGAAAAAAAGCCTTTTAGATAATTCATAAGGTTTTATAGCACAATACAATCATTGTAATGTTATGAAAAATGCTAATATTAGCTTAAATGCTTTGAAGTTCATTCCGGGAATTTGAATTTCACAAGGATGTCCCTGCGGGTTTTACAGTCAGGAGAAGACATTTGGGTGCAGAGAGGAAGAAAATGGAACTTCCTTATCTCTTTCAAGTTCTGTAGGATTTGGAGGGCTCCAGGTGGGGGTATGCGGTGTGATTCCTTAAGCAAAGGAGACCTTTCCACCATTAAAATATAAACCAAGGTTTTAGTGCCCTAAGTTCAAATTTGACATTTTTTTATTCTGTTTCACTTTTCTTTTTGGAAGAAATGCTGTTTTCCTTGAAAGACTGGCGGGTTAGTGAAGAGGAGGCAGTTGAGGTAAAGCAGCAACCTCAGGCAGAGAGGTGAGGATCGGGATATTTGTGGTGGTGGGCACCAAGTTGTGTATGTGTGTGCATATAGATCCTGGTAGTTAAATCCCTCAGGAGGCAGGTAACCCATCAGTCCTGGCATGATCAGGTCCCCTCATTGCACCTCTTGCAGGCCATTCGCTCCTATCTTATGACACAGAAGAGTAACATGCTATTAAAATCAGTTATTCTAGATAGTTCACCTCAAAACGCATTGGGGATTTGATATAATTACTGGAATATTCCCCTGCTACCCATGGTCAGGGGCAATGCCATATTGTGCTACTGACAGAGCCCAGCGTATAGAGGGCTTCTTTAAGTTGTAATAGAAATATCATTCAGAAATTACTTTCTTCCTAGTAATTTCTGGTTCACTTTTCCATGATCTAAGTGGATACAGCCTGACAATTAGGGCTGGGTGCACATCCAGTAAAGTTGTAACTAAATCCGTCAGTACATAAACACGTATGTATCCTAACATGAACCCTCAGTGACTCTATCTTGGTGGAAATGAGTACTTTCTTTCTCATGCAAAACATGGGTGAGAGCAGCAGCGGTGACAATTAGAATTTAGTATCCTCTGGAGAAAGATTTTTAAAAGCTTTTTAAGCTTTTTATGTACTTACTTAGACCTGAGGGCTCTGTTCTTCTTGCAAGACAGCAGTACTGGACCTGTGCTGTTCTGAGCTGGAGCCAGCCAGTGCATCTGGGACAAAGTTTTATGGTACCACTCAGTGTTGACATGAAAAGCCACATTTTCTTTACTCTTCCTGGGGTTTCTTTAGTCTTGGGGGAAGAATGTGCCTCACAAGAGAGGACAAAGAGACACGCAATATTTCTGCGTCTCCACCGCGATGCTTGCTTGGGTTTTGTTGCTTTACCCAGGGTTGGGGTCCTGCTCTCACCCCTGTGTGGTCTGTTGGGGGACAGCCCTCTTGTTGCTCCCCACCCAGTGCCTGAGCATCACCAACCTGAGCACCGCTGGGTGTTTCCATGGTGACCATAGCTGGGCTGGTCTCCATGGTTACGGTGGTACCCTGGCTGTGGGATGGGGAGCTGCTGTTGATGGCTGGGGGTACCTGGCTGTCCTGGGACAACTGAGCTGCAGTGCAGCAGGGAATGACCGAGCACAGTAGCAGGATGGGGACACCAGGCCATGGGAAACATCTGGAGGACAGTTTGTCACTGCTGCCAGCCTCAGGGTGCAGAGCATCTCTTCCTGACTCTAGGAGGCCCACTCTGTACGGGCACAGAGACTAGAATCCAGCCCCATTAATCACCTGGCTCCAAACATCTCCCTTTGTGTCACCCTGTGCCGTGCAGTGGCAGGGGCAGTATCCCACACCGTGCAGGTGGGAATGTCTCTGCGAGGGCAGGAAAGCCCAGGGGCAAGACCACCAGCACACATCACAGACAGGTACTTCATCTCTGTTCGGCTCACGCGATGCAAACCTGCACCTGCTCAACCTGCTCTTCACCAGACCCATGAACCCTATTGCACCTCAGCTGCAGGAAGAGAGGCTGCTTACAGCCACCCATGTACAGATGCTTAAATGCGAAGCAAAATGTGCTGAAGTGAGCAAATCCTGATGGTCAGGGATGGCTTTCTCTGGAGCAAGGAAAGCTCCAGTGGGTAAGGTCAGACCTGAAAACAAGCTGTGCACCTGATAAAGAGTTTTTTTATTCAAATTTGTACATTAGATGCTGAAGGCTGTTGGGCAGTGAAAAGAGCTATGTTGGTTTCTTTTATCCCTGTATTAGTTTGGTTGGGCACTGCCTTCATCTTGTGTGGACACTTCCCTGCTACAGTGGCCTGATGCTAGCCATTAATTGATCCGCTATTCATAGATATCAGTGGGCTGTGAGGCACAGGAGCAAAGGCACGGCTGGTGCTGCTTCCAAAGTACTGGTGAAGGAATGGCGATTTGTTATTTCAAATGATCTAATCCTGGTAAGGGTGAAGAGTGACATAAGCACAACAGTAAACAGCATTAGTGTCACCGAGGGCCCTGGGAAGTGTTGGATCGTCTTCATCTGACGTGGCTGGAGGATTCTTTTTTACCCCCTTTGCTCAAAATGCTACCGATGATCTAACTTCAATCCCTACATAGCTATTTATCTCGGTGTCTCCTTGGGGTGCTGGCAGGCAGAACATGCCTGCTCTGCCATGGGGCAGGGGAGAGAAAGATTAACCTGGGAGTGATCCATTTATCCTCAAGTTGATCATGCCAAGTCACAGACAAAGATGATGATGAAAGTGCATTGGAGAGGCTCAATTCTGCCCAAGCATTTGCCCATGAAGAAGAAAATCTGTCCCCTTTCAAGCACTTCCAGTTGAACACCCTCAAACTGAAGCACCTCTTCCTTTTCTGCCCAAATTAGCCAAGTCACAAATGACCCCTGGCTGCTTTGCAAACTTTTTAACCCATTTTGAACTGGATTTGCTGGTGTCTCCATCCTGGTCCCACCCGTGCCAGGGTAAAGCTTCACGCTTGCTTTAATGCAGCAGGACTAAGCCTCTGCCACAGCCTCTCAGAGCAAACACTTCCCTGGAATCTGAGTAAGTGAAAAACTGTGGAAGTGCCTGTACCTTGGACTGAAGCCTCTCAGATTACAGCACTTGATGGAGTTTAACTACGCTTTAAAGTGTGTAACCCAGTTCGTGTGTCCAGTTTGCTTCCACCAATGCCTGAGGATTAGAGGGGCCTGTGGTGCTTTCTGGATCCATCCTTATAGGTGGAGTTAAGCATAAAAATCAGAGGTGATCCCAATGGATCCCCTTAACTGCTCTGGGGAGATTGAGGAGGAGGCCAGGGCTCTCTCGCCATGCAGCTGCGCCCCTTCCCCTCTCTTGAACTTGGCTGTAGGGAATAACTCAGACAACACTGCCCTTATCTCCCAGCATTCCAGAGCCGCAGCAGTGCCGGCCGTGCCGGGGCGTTATCGGAGGCCCGGGTGCCCCATGGCACCTGGCTGCGGGAAGGTCAATGCTGGGGCAGGCTGTGCTTTCGGCTTTGTAGTTCCTCCCCATTGCCCTGGAGCAGCCACGGGGGTCAGTCTGCAGGAGTACTGAAAGCCCTGGGGATTGTTAAGCAGCAAATCCTGTTTATTCCCTCTTTTGCACAAGCATATTTCACCAAAGAAGCAAGGGATGCTCGTTCTGTTGCAAAGCAAGCATCCTCTCTGCATCCATTTTAGCACTCTGCCTCCTATAAGCAATGACATTGGGGGAAGGCGCCACATTCTGCTGGATGAAGCCATGGTGAATGGGGCTGCAGACGGGGTTAAAATATCACCTTGCCTTCGCCAGGAATTTTTCTTTCCCTTATGAAAACAGAGTGGCCTCTGAATGTCAGCCCAGCCTGCCTGTCAGTTCTCAGCTGCACCATGGGATAAAGCTGCTGATCCCTTTTATCCCCTTCTGGGAGTAGTATTAATAGTATATTCATTTTTGTTCCATTTATAATTCATTACTGCCCAGTTATTTGGATTTACTTGTGTTAAAAGGCATAACGAGACAAAAACTTAGCTGGTTAGGAGCGTGGGGAGGAGGGGGAAGGCTCTTCCCCTCCTTCAATCCCTGTCTTGCCTCCAGGGTGGTGGGAGCTGATGGCTGGGGCCGAGCTTGTGGTAGAGCAGGGTATATGTGCAGGGTAGAAGGGAGGTCACTTTGTCCACAGGATGTAAAGCTTTAGAGGTCACTATTGCTCAGGGGTGTAACCTCCAAACGCATAGGAAGAGCTGTGTTACTTTGCTCCAGTCTGGCGAATTCCTAGACCAATGCACCCACACCTCACTGAATTAAACAGCAAATCTAGCTCCTGTTAGGTGTTTAAAATCTGTTTATAACAGAAAGGTTTGTTTTAAACAAATAGCAGCATGCATTTTAAATACAAATTTCCCTTTGTTGTTTAAACGTGTCCCCCCCCCCCCCAGTGTTTTTATCTGCTTGCAGTCGCGTAAGCATTGGCTCTCCTCTGGGCATTGCAGGTTCAGGGCCAGAGGGTCTGCTCTGCCCACAGCACACACTCCAGGAGAGGCCCAGATGTTCAGAGAAGGTTAAAAAAAAACCCCAACCCAACAACAAAAAGGAAAAGCTGTGTTTTTTAAACCACCTTTACGCTTTCCTGCTCCTGGGGCCAGCCCCCTGCATAAGATAAAACAGCCTCGAGTCTGCTTTATCTCACCCCCAGCTGCCCACCATCCCCAGGGATGCTCTAGCAGAAGGGCTCAGCCGGACATGGCAGCTCCCAGCCTCTTCCTTGGCAAGGGGGGGACGGTGCCCAAGGGAGGTGGATGTTGTGGGACCAGCCCCACCGGGACTGGGGCTCATCCCATGGATGGTCACGTTGGGTTTTCTGCCTGCTGTGCATGATGCAGCTGGGGCCAGTGCTGGGCTCTGCAGTCCAAGTGCCTTTTTACCTTAGCGTAGGTTTGATTTTCCCTTACACTGTCAGGCTGCTTTCCCAGCAAACTGTGGCTTTTGTGCTGACCCCCTGTTCACACCAGGAGAGGATCTAGTAGATGCCTTCTACGCCTTGACCCAAGTAGGAGCAAACTTGCTCTTGCAGTCTGCCCCTCACTATGACCACCCCCAGTTTTGTTAGCTGGCTTGAATTAGCTGCTGACAGAGGTCAGTCAGGACAACCACATCCAAAATGTACTTTTGGGAAACAGCCTAGAATATGGGCAGGAAGCTTTATTTTGCAGATAGACCCATGCAGAACTCCGCAGACAGAGAAGCATAGATGGACAAATCAGTCAGCCAGGGTGCCTTTGATCCTGAAAGCTCCCAGTCTTTGAAGGGTTTTTTGTGTATTAGTAAGATCCCCAGTCTCAGCCATCCCTATCATCCTGCTTGACCCAGTCACTCCCTTCCCAAAGGGCATCTGCAGATGTACAAGAGCTACCAGTGGATTCCCAAGATGAGAAATCCCAAATTGCTAAGGAGTATACAGGGGGTTACCGACATGTAGCTCCCACTGCTTTTGATTCAATACCCAGACTGGCCTTTCTGAAGCTCACAGAGGCTCTTGGGAGGAGGGTTTCACACTGTATTTGCTGTGTGGCTCCATAAATCCTTGGGTTTGTTTCATTTTTGCACCACTGTGGACTAGAGCGGAAGTGCAATACCAAAGGCTTTTTGTCTTGTAGATATAATGATCACTAAAGATTAGTACGAGTTATAAGTATTACAAATATGTTTTCTGTTTAATTCAGTATTTCCAAGGAAAAGTTGTATATTCTCAGATATGATATTGCCAAAAAAGGCAGTATTTACACCCAAATACTTTCCACACTTCTTCAGCAGTCTGGACAGGATGCTGGCCTTCACCAGTAAAATTTGGACTCCCTTCCCTGTTTGGGGAAGAATTACCTTGATTTGGATGAGCATAAATGAGATAGGAGTTCAGCTGTATCCTGTTAAACATTTTCAGCATGTTCTGCATTTATCTTCACTGTTAAGTAAGTCATTGCCTTCACTGTGATTTAGATGGGAGAACTACATCAGTGTAGATACATGTGAGGTTTTTCCCTGTATTTTCTTCCCAAAACCATGACTCAAACCAAAGAGAAACAAAGCCAGGTCTGAACCCCACCCCTCATTAGTGATGTGCTTGTCTTGCTCTTCAAAAAGGCCAAAACCAAAGGCCAGTGGCCCATCCCAGAGTGATGCTGATGCTTTTGCCGTCACCCAGGTGCAAGAGCAGTGCCTGCACTTGAATTTTTGCTTTGCTTTTGTCCTTGTCACCCTTTCTAACGGCGCACAGAGCAGGTGGCATGGGGAGGGAGGTGCAATGGAGACATCGTATAGTCATAGGCACTGCAAGTAAGTGCCCTCCCCTTCTGAAACACAGCATCCATTGACTTTGCCCACCTGTTTGCAATGGCTTTGGGGTTTAATACCTTTTTGAAAGGGGAACAGAGACCCTTAAAGGGAGCGGGAGAGGGGGCAGGGAAGCTGCTGGCAGCCCCTCTAACAGGAGCACGGTTTGCAACCCCATTCACAGCCATTGTCTGGCATTGTTGTACCAGACACGCTCCATTCACGGCCCCTCGCCTGTCCCTTTTCAGCAAGTGCCCACTGGTCCTGCTCTGTTTGTCCGCAAGAATGAGCTGCTGGGAGGAGGAATGTTTCCCAGACAGCGGGTGAGGAGGTCAGTCTGGACCTCTGGACGTTAGTGGCGCAGGCTTGCAGCCATGGCATGTGAAAGCAGGGTGATCCTTTGAGGGTCTGGCGGCCGTTTGTTTGGCTATGTGCGGCAGAGCTCAATTCAGACCATGAGATTAGCTGTCAGGTCATCTGCTGTGAAATCCATTATGAAAAACACCCGGAAACTGAGGCTTCACTTGAAATCCTCCGTTTACTGAATTGCAGAAATCATCTTCGCAAGCTTTTGTCAGATACATATATACGTATAATATATTTATACGCTCACACACGCGCTCGCACGTATAAAATGATGTTTGCTGTAATGCCTCATGCAAAAATGCTAGTTGAATAAATCTGTCACTGAAACTTCAACTCCAGATTACTACACTCTAAGATCCGCTATTACAAGTGAAAACACATCTTTAGAAAGTTCACAACAGTCTGGAGCAGATGAGCTATCGAAATGCAACAGAAAATCTACCCCTTCCAGATCAGTCAAACAATGAATGTAGCCCTGCATGTAAACATTGTCTAACTGTATTGGCAGGGTAAATGGTTCCTGATTTAGTGCTGCAGGAATAGGTGGCATTTCCTCAGACTGTGAATACCAGTATAAATTATCCTGAGGAAAAATACATTTCTAATCTGGAAGTGTGGTCAAGCGGTTCAAATACTGGTAACAAATCAGTCAATTACCAAATTATTAAACATTTGCGGTATTAGTATCAATCTCTGGTAGCAACAATGTACAGTTTGACAGAAAAATAAATCCTTAGTAGATCTTGATGTACTTGAAAAAGTAGTTTTAATCTGTGTATATCCTGAAAAGCCACAACCCTGAGTCATGGGTATCAAAGAGGAATGAGGAGTCTGGTTTGCTGGATTTCAGAGATATCCTTCCATGGTGGTGGTTGTTGTTACCTCCCTGTGTTTTTGAACTGCGTGCTGCCTTGTGTGCATTATGGATTTATGCAGTAATAGCCGTATTTACCTTTGCAGGCATTTGAATGTAGCAGCAAAGCATGAATGCCTAAAGGAGAAAATGAGAAAAGAAAGAGGGGAGCAGCGTAATGCAGGTATTAATCTCTCAGTTGATGAAGAGTGGTTTCTGCTCTGCATGCAAAAGATTTCCTTGTCTTCCATAAGGTCTTCTCAAAGAGCACACTAAGTCCAGTGTATTTTGATGGAACTATCTGAGGTATGAAGATATAGAGAAAAGAAGAACTCAGACTTGTGTAGGTAGAAAGTCTGGATCGTTTTAGTCCAACCCATTGAAATCTTTGCCAAGTTGGTTTTTAAATTTAATACCCTCCCAAAAGACCCTTGGTACCAAACCCAAATGTTGATGTGCTTGTGCCATGACTCTGCATGCCAAGAGAGCTTTCAGGGGACAGGTTTTGGCATGCTTATAGAGCAGATTTTTACTGTGACTCTTAGAGCATCAGCCTCATCTCAAACCACCCTCAGGCCTGACCAGAAGAAACCAGCATCAAATCAGTGAGGTGGATGCAGCAGAAAATGCTCTTGCTGGGTATGTGATTGCAGGTCCAGCCCCAGCACAGGTGGATTGCACAAGTCATGGATGAGCATGTCACCATTGTACTTTTCTATTTGCATAAAACAATTATCCCCTGGACAGTAGCTTCGGAGTTGTCTAGACAACATGCTTCCGATGGTATCGCTGACCTCAGACACACTGGGCTAGCTCTAAATTAGCAATGAGCAGGGCTGGAGGGATGTATTATAGTAGTTATAAACCATAAGAAGGTATTTAAATAGATAGATAAGACACATGCAAATCTTTTCATTGCCATGACAACCATCTTGATATAGGTTTTCCATACGTAGTGAGAATGGCAGAGCAAAAGGCACTGGAAAAATAGCAAGAACCTGTAATGATAATGAACCCTGACAGTGTATTAGTCTAGATTTTGGTCACTTATTAACTCTTAATAGAATACAAACTTCTATAGTAATACAGTGTTCAGTGGGTCAGGGAGCAATTACTTTTAAACCTTGGCTATAAGGATCTCTGCTATATGGCTATACCTAATGTACCAATTCTTCACAAATTGATCCGACTGATTAAAAAACACTTTGCTATTAGATGTAAATTGCTTAGCTGCTCAGAAGCGCTTTGCAGGGACGGGTTGCACAAAGCATGAAAATATGTCATTTATGGACATCTTTATATTTCCCACCTGGTTTTATTGGCCAGGCGAGGAATCTTGTAAATCCGAATCCACAGATAATTGTCAAAAAAGAGTTGGGGCCACCAATTTCAAAAGGGAAATGCAGTGCAAGCCCCCAGCACACATGTGACCCCTCCATACATGACCTGTCTGAGCAGACCAGAACTGGGTATATATTCTTTTCTGTTCTTCCTCTTGCAGTTCTTAATCTGTTTGAAGTGCTAACCCACTAATTTGAAGGCCAGTTCATGCTCCGATGATGCCTCCTGTAGCCATTGAGGGTTTCTCTTCTTTCTCAGACATGCAGGATGAAAGCATCTGCTGGAGCTTGGACCTGAAGGCATCTTGTCCAGCTTGTGTCCTATGTGCTTGTCCCCACTCTAGTCCAGAGATGCTGGGATGTGGGTGGCTCAGGTGGGAAGGACACAAGTATGTTACCCCACTTCAAACAGTTTTCTCCACAAGTCAGGTGCATCAGTAGTGACCAGGGCCCTTGGAAATGAATTGTGATTAACCTTGCAGGGTGTTATTTTGGCTGTCGGTCTTTTTTCCTTGATGGTAGCAAAGATGCAGTTGTAGGGACCAAGCCTGTCACAAACTAATTCCTTGTTACCACTGCTTGCCATACCTGCAATGGATGGTTTTGGTTTATAAGCGTCTTTGGAAGTGGATGGCCCACACAGTGCTTTTGCATAGCCCCATTTCCTTCCACCCCAGCAGGCATCAGGGTACCGCATCCCTAGCCCAGGCTGAATCTGGCACAACCTCCATGCCATCTCCTGTGGCCTCTGTCTGCTGCTTCCGTCCTGTCACACTCCACATAAAAGCCTTGTCCTCCTTGTCAGCGCCCACTGTCCTTTGATTTATGCCTTCAGGTAATAATTTTGGCCAGCACTGTCAGGCTTTTGCTGTGTAGCTCCCCGCAACTCTCACACCAATCCTGTTCTTTCAACCTTCTTTTGGGCAGTGGTTCCTCAAAGCCCTTGAAGATGGCAAGACAGGCAGGGTGCTACAACAACTGCCTGGTATTTGTATTATTTCAACTGCAGCCTTTTTACTAGAGCTTTGCGTTACCTCTCTGCCCCAGCTGTAAGGAGGTGGGAAGTAATTTGGGCATGGAGCATCCTGTCCATGCAAAGCGCAGCACCGAGCACGGCAGCTCCAACCAAAACCCTGCGGGTGATACTGTAGTGCAGAGAATAATTAAAAAGCTGCACTTGTTTCCCAGATGAGAAACACTCCTGTAGTGTGTAAATCAGCCACCGTCCTGGAGGAATAATCCAGGCGGGATAATTGCGCAGGGGAAAGGCCCCAGGCGTGATAGGCGTTTGCATTACCAATGCCTTTTCATCCGTCTTTTGACCAGAGGTAGAGAAAGCCAGAGTTTTGACTTATAAGGATGTTTTGATCAACTGATGATTATTTCAGTGACAGAGCTCCTGAAGTACACGCAGACACAAAATACCTTATTTGTGTACAGGAGCAGCTAGGAGCTGAAAGGTTTCCTTCTTCAAAGATTAATCTGTTTAGGATCTACCAGTTCCCTGTAATCCTGGAGAATTCAACCATCAGCTTGACTGCGGGAAATATTTCACCCTGAGTGTTTATCCACTGACTACAGTGGAAGCAGAAACAGGCCAAAGAAGAATTTGGCTCAGAACAGGAATTAAATTGTATCATTTATTGGTATACCATTGTTATTTATTAGTCAGGCTAAAGAAAAGCTGAAGAGTCCTGCTTACAGTCAGAGCTTGGTTATGCTGTCCAAGTGTGTTAGGAGACCTATCTGACACCTCCAACAAGTATCCCACTTTTGGGTGTCATTAGGGTAAGGTTAAAGGTGCTGAAGATGGCTGGTACCGAAAAGTATCCCAAGAATGATTGTGGAAGCAATGCAAGGGCAGATATACTTGTCCTGCAGTCAAATTGCTTTTACAAGTCATATATAACATACATGCTACCACCAACAACTACACTGTTAAAAAGTGTATCCCAAAGTTTAGAAAAGGCACTTTGGTGCTGTGGAAGAGAAAGAGTCTGTGACAGAGTCCACCTATGTATTTTCTTTTTAAGATCATCTAAACTTTATTGAAGACTAGCCACAGAACAGAAAATTGTTGGTATTAACACTCTAGGGCATCCTGTGTACTGAAGTCTCAATTTCTGATCCTGAATACGTGTTCTGGCTGACAAATTTTGGGGTGTTATTTTGCCTTCTAGATATTCAGATGTTCTTAGGACATCTGGGAATTGAACAGCTTTTGCATGTATTTAAAGCAAAGTAAACTTTCCTGCAGCCTGCTGATGGGGAGGAGCAATCTTATTTATGAACACAGGCACCTGCCATGTTAATTTGTGCAACGTTTGTGATTTATCCTAAAAGAACACATTACACAGTGGATTTGCAGGAGTTAAAGGGAATCTGCAGGGTGACTTTAATCTTTATGTCTTTATATACTTGAGGGCATTTTACTGCACCTCTGCACTGCTTTCACTACACAGTCATTTTCTGCTTTAGAAATGTAGCCATTTGGATCAATAGTTACAGTACAATATATTGTGCTTCTGATGGGAGCCTCACAGGACAGTTAAGAAGCACCGTGGTAATTCCACAAAATGCTTGGCTACACTCTGAAATCTATCTCAAAAGTAAAGTTGGCAAAACATACACTGTGCAGAATTACACGAGCCCTAATGAAATTGTACTTACTCTACTTACTTGTATTAAAACTAAATTAGGAAGAATGGGATGTAAAGGGATGTTCCTTGCTTGAAACATGAGGGTTTTAATAGGAAGCTGTAAGTATTCAGGACCAGGCTATCAGCAGTTTTAAACTCCTGTGAAACACTGTTCGGAGTGAGTTTTGAAGGGAAAGATTTCCAGCTAATGTGATAAGTTTGCTTTTAGAAGAAAAGAGGAAAATTAGGATGTTTGGAGACATTTACTCGGCACACAGAGCAATAAGTAAAAAAAAAAGGTCTAAAATCGTATGTCCCTTAAAGCGTTAACAAATGTGTCCTGCACGTTGTGGGTTTTACAGTAAATTCTTTATCTATAAACAAACCGGGTTATCACAGCTGTTTATTGTACTGCTAGCCCTGCTCCTAACCTTTATGTCTTTATTGCTTACATACCATTCCCTTGTTTATATGTCTGTACCAGCCTGTGCCCTTGAACTTGGCCCCCGCAAGCCCTGACCCGGCGCGCTCGCTCGCTCATGTGGGTCACATCGGAGATCAGTAAATGGGAGATGGGGCTGGAATACGGGCAATTAACACAAAGCCAAAGCCTCACTGGGGGTGGGGGGGGAGGTTTAGACCACCGGCCACGGTCCTTGGTGCTGGAGCTGCCAGGATGTGGGCTTCACCACTGCAGAACCATCCGCCCCCCTCCCCTAGGGCCTTGGCGGTGCGCATTAGAAATGAAAGGAGAGCAGTGTGCTCTTCCGCTCTCTTTTTGTCTGTCTTTTTTTCCCCCTCTCCTCTGGCTGATAAGCTGACAGCCAGGCGTGCCTTGTTCTGATAACTCAGCAAAGTCTGGGTTTTATATGGACAAACAGCCCGTGCCCTCCAGCATCTTCGCCGGAAAGGCTTGAAGGGCAGGACAGAGCGGGCGGCACAGGAATAAGCAGGGACAGGGACATGGCTGGGAATATCTGCTTTAAGATCAACGATAAACTTCAACTGTAAGCTAAAAAGTACTTTACAAACCCTCTGATGTCCCACACGATAGATTTTAATGCATAAAGGGTTTTGGCTCAGATCAGTGTGTTTACCACCGGGAGTGTTATCAGGGGTTGCTGTGGCATCTCATAAGAGATAGACCCTCCAAAATGTGGGCAGCACTGAACATGCTGGGACAAACCAGTGTCAGTTTGTACAATAAGCCTTCCTCACCAACCCTTGGAGAAATTGGACCGGGTTTAGTTTCATTTAGAACAGGATCTTCACTTAAAAATAAAACCCCTCCTGGTATAAACATCTCCAGGTCTGAATCCAATCCTTCATTTGCTGCTAAAAATAATGTCAGTGGATGGAAGAATTCACAAATTCTCCCAGGGAAAAGAAAAGATGATCCCATTAACCTACATTACAGCCATCACCATTAAGAGATACCATTAACCTGCAGCTCCCACACAGTCTTGTTGGAGGTAGTACAGTCATCCCTATAATTTTGGAGATACTACAGTCATCCCTATAAGCGTGTGGTAACTCCCGACAAATGCAGTATCGTAGCCAAGTCCATTGTCAGATTATAAGGCCCAATCCACGTAGCCTTTCATGAGTGTTTTGGCTACTGAGGCGAAAGCCTGTCTCAAACCACACTTTGGATCAGAGCTCCAGAACAGGAATGGGTCCCCTGCCATCTAAAATGATAGGATTTGACTGCCTTACAAGGTCGTGAGCAGTCATAATGGATCAATACAGAGGATGAGATGAGTACCAGGAGTTTTAATGACATAATATTGTGTTGCAGAAGTTGTTGTTTGACTTTCTAAAGTAATGTGCATTTTCAGTGGCTGTTCTGCACACATTTATTAATGCTTAGCTACCAAAGTGGGAGTGCTAATGAGTACCGATATTTAGTGAATAAGTTTAACTGAATCCTACTGGCTGGAGAATTGGAATGTGATTGTTTAATATGAAGTATATATATTTACATATTCATGGGCAGTATTCTTTTCTCTTAACATATTCTGTTTACACATTTAGCCTCCCATTACAAGCATTCTGGTAAGTTTAGTAATCAAATATTCATATACTCAGAAGAGTGACTTTTCCTCCGATTTTTACTTTGTGCTGTCCTCCTGTCTGCCAGCCCAAGATTTTGTTTTGTTCTTGGGAGTTTTGGGGCTTTTGTTTGTTTAACTCAGAGGAAAGACCTGCAGCTTGATTTTGTAGTAAAGGAACTGGAGTAGTCCTCAGGACTTTTGACTTATTTCAGGTTCTTATTGTTGCCATAAACTAATTTCATAGGCTAATCCTTATGCCTCAGTTTCCCAGCTAGTGGTAGTACATTACTATTGTGAGTAATATGAAGATACATTCAGTATTAACCTGCTGTTCTCAGACTGGGAAAGGGTGGTTTTAGAGAAAGCTGTCATTGTAAGTGACCTGTTGGGAATCCACACATCTCTTATAGGCCTAATTGTGATGCCTGTTGCCCAGGGGAAGAATCTCTCCTTTTCCTTCCACACCAGCTCAAATAGCTGTTTGGAAAGCTCTTGGTAACATCACTAAAGGAAAAGGATTTAGGGAGCTTCAGGTTTGAAAGCCAAGCAGACAACATGAAGACAAGGTCCTACAACCTTGGCCTCCATTGCCACACTTCAAAAAAGGCAATAAATACTGTTTCTGACTAAGTATGCTTCCTATGGTGCAGCTAAGTATCCTTCCCAGTTGCATAATGGTTAACTGAGCCCTAAGAATGTGCTTGATATATTATTATAGCCCTGATGTAGCCATCAGAGAGTACCAGGCAAACAGCATGTACTTAAAACCGTGCAGTTCTCATGCCCTTCTATGGGAGATTTTAGTCTGTTTTTTCACTACCTTTGCAGGTTGTCTCTTTTGAAAAGTAATTTCACAGAAACATTCTCTAATCTACAATTAAGAAAATCTGTATGTTAAAGGCTACAGTCAAGCAGAACCCTTTTCATAGGCTAACCCCCCCCAAGTAATAAGATGTATATTTATGTAAGAAGAGGTCAGATTTATGAGAAATGCTGTTGTGGCTTGTAATTTCAGATGAAACGGTCCAGCGTTGGGATAAGAAGCACTGGATGCTGTGATGTGCAAACTCCCCTGTCTGAGTATATCTCTAACTTTGCTCTAATTATCAATCACTTGATCCAAGTCAGAGCACTCACATTAAAATCAAGTTGTTGTGCTATTTAGACAGGTACTCTGTAAACACAGGGGGAAGAGGTGGTTTCTGGAACGAACAGGAATGCTGCCTGAGTGGCTGCCTGAGTCCATGTTCTGTCTGAACAAATTAAAAGCAAGAGTCTTTCATGCTAAATTTGTATGGCCCTCTGCACAAATTGCCCAATTTATTTGGGTGGCGAGATGTTTTGGGAGACAGGGGTTGATAAAATGCATTCAATAAGACACTGCAAGTTAGATTTAAGTATAAAATGAAATTCTCTGTGTGTTGGTTTTGATGTTCTTAATTTAGTCCCTGGTGGACGGTAGTCTGCATTACAAAACCTTCACACATAATTTGGCACAGTTTGGGTGATTTGCAATCTCTTCCCTTGCTCTCTCTGCAGAGGATGCCTTGAGCAGAGCCTGTGTGGAGGCTGGGTGACCTCTCCTCTCTCAGGAGGGTGGTCTCTTCAGGTCACTGTTCAGGTCATTTCTGCAGCAGGGTAAGGAAGCTTTGACTGCTGCTTCTTCGCTTGTGTGGGTAAACAGAGGACTTCAGTATCCAGCACTACCAGTCCTTAACCTTCAGAAGCTAAGCAGTCACCGAGGGGGATGGGGAAGAGATGCTAAGAGAAAGTGCAGGGCAAAGAATGTAAAGAATTTTGCTTATCTGTGACAAGTTTCTGAGCATGTTTGATTATGGTAATAAGGATATGTCATTAACAAAGGATTTTGAAGGCATGTACACCATTGATAATCAGCCCTGGCCAAAGTACAGCGAACATTTAAAACTTGATATGGGTTCTTCTTCAATGGGATGTGTTTGAAATACAGCAGGACTTTAGCGTGGATGTAGAATTTCACTTGGTGCACGAGGGTGGGGCTGTGGCAGCTAAGGAAGGAGCTGTATCTACCAAAGATAAAGTCCCCATCACAGGCAAGAGATGACTGTAAAACGCACACAATTCCCAATCCTTAAAATGCTCCATAATTGCAAATCTGCTCATTGTTTTAACTTATCTCTGCCAGTGCTGTGCTGAATTAGTCCCTGAATGGGATCAAGGGAAGAGAAGAGGAAAGGAAGGATGGGAATGAGAAACAGAAGAAAGCAAGATAGCCAGAGAAAAGGGAAGGGTGGTGGGGGTTAAGCATAATTGCTCTATGGCTTCATGTGCAATTATAAAAGCTCTTGAACATCCTTGCTGAACCAGCCACAAGAGCATTCTCCACACCCCTGGTGCACGGGAGGCTTCTGGTCTGGTGCTGTGGGGAGAAAAAGGAAAGAAATGGTTCAGGAGGAATTTACCCCCCATTTGGATGCTTTCTAGTGTGTGTCTTGCCTGGAAACTGTCCCAGTGAATGTCCCCCCCCTACTAGCTTCTGTGCTGGTCCCCCATGTTAGGTCCTTTGGCTGTCTCCTCTCCATCCAGCTCCCCACTTGTGGGATGGGAGATCCACCACCTCTGTGGTCACTCCCTTTCTTTGGCCTGTTTAGCACTGTAGCAGCTGTTCCCACCAACAAGCAATCCATGTGAATTTACTCCTGCTCCACCTGGAGTATTCCTATTTTTGCATCCTTATCTCCTAATGAGTTTATAATCTGGAACAGAACAGTACCCCTGCTGTTCTCCAGACTCCTTGTCAGATAATTTCACTATCAGACACATTCAGGTGACAAACAAGCCACTTCTGGCCCCATGTGGGTTCCCGCGTGGGTGCTTTTTTGAGGAGGCATGGACTTGAACAGAAATTGTGAAGTCAAGTGGAAGAAGAATGAAAACCACCCATGAATGGGACTCTTCAGGTCTGTTCCAGGTATAGTATTCGGGTACTGGCTGCCCAACCCTGAACGTGGTGGATATAAGTCAGTATTTCTTCTCCTAGTGCTTTTGTGTTGAAGAAAACATTTTAATATCCACACACCTCGAATAAACTAAAGCTGTAATGAGGCTCTTTTTATTTGTACTGCTCTTTTGTTGTCTCCTATGCGCATTTACCATTGATTTTTGCCAAACTCCCCTATACTGTAACTATGCAGTTATAAACTGTTGTTATTGAGGGGGATTGAGGAGAGAAAGGATAGCGATAAAGTCACTGGTTGCAAACTAACACTGCAGCTCTATTTGGGTATTTGTCAGCAACGCTTGGGGATTGTTGCATACAAGATTCCTAACCATCGGCCAGCCACCGACTGTTTTCTCAGCCACATCAGACAAAAAAGGTATTTATTTATGGGCGTTTTAATGGCAAGAAATTAATATTCAGAATCATTGATATCTTTACTGTGTGATTTGCTGCCATTAAATTACTTCTTTTCTCTGTGTTGCCTTCTATGAGACGTGAGAGGGTCGGTCTGTGTGCCCGATGTCATCTTTCAGGATGCATGGAAAAGAAGTGAAACTCTCTGGAGCGTTCCTGAGTAAGTTGGGACATCCCCTCAGGTCCGAGGAGGGAGGAGGGACGCTTTCTAACATGAGCAGGAACTGAGGGAAGCACAAGCACAGAGCTGAAGCTTTGCAAGCTCTAGAAACTCTAAAGCAAATGGCTTCGGTTGGCTTGAGCCTGTGCAACAGCCAGCTACAACCGAATGCTTTATTGCCGTCTGGAAGTGTTTATTTTCTGAACATAAATTCAAGGGACAGATTCAAGGCATGTCAAGAAATAAAGCATATCATCATGTGAGCTAAGCTGACAAGGACAATTTACTGTACCCTGCATTCGTTCTGGGCCAATCGGAAGAGAAGAGGCTATTAACATCCTGAAATTCCCGCTGTTCGGCTCTCCCTGTCCCTTCACTGAACTCGGGAATGGCATGTATTAACCCCTTGAGGGCCTCCAGTGCACGGCGCACATCCAAAGAAGGGACACTTGTTCAGGCCCGGTAGACATATGCACTATGTCCAGCTCTTATTGACAGCAGCAGCAAACTGCCTTAAAAGCCGTGACACGGCTTGCGCTGTCTGGAGGCCCATCATGGGGTTAACATCTTTCCTAGAGGCAGTTTCTGTGCTGTAGATGAGCATTGACTTACCCTGTTTAAATACGAGAGTTCACTGGTCAGCTTGACCTTGAATTCTCTTGCAAAGACAGGAACAAGTTGACATACTGTTCGTGTTTCCAGTGGCTGCAAAGTTCAGGGAATACAATGCAACCGCAGCTCACACGCCGTGAGCATCACTTAGAGAAGAGAAGGGAAAGTTCATTTCCTACTTTTTAAATCCTGCCACCACAAAGAGTAACAAAACCAGGAGAGAGTCGGGAGGTAAAGCACAAAGGGCACAACAGCAGATATTGCAGAGGAGAGGTGCCATTCATAAGCAGGAACGTGTTATAATAAGATCCACAAGCAAAAGTCTACAGAGGACTGTTTGCATAGCAGCATTACAATATCTACATGTGTAAATAGAGGGAACAGACCTTAAATCCACGTTGCAGCAGTGACTGTTTGGTCTTTTACCTGCAGCCACACTGATTGAAGTATTCCTCCTGACTTCATGAATGCCCTTGTGTAGGACAGCGCGATCAGCCCTATTCGAACATTACAGCTGAGGGAAATGTATTATTCCAGCTCTGAATATGAGCATTCTGTATACAGCACTGCAGAAAGGCAGTGCAGTTAACTGGTCTCCAGCTCTTTCTTTTCATCCTGTCCCTTCTTTACATGGCAAAAGGAACAGTTTCAGCACAACAGCTCAGTCTCTGCCTCTTGTTCCCAGTGAAAAGCACAGCTCTGCCCTCTCTCCAGCCTCTGCATGAGAAAGCGTAAGCTGATGGAGCGCATGGGGAAAGGGAAGCCTGAGAAGAAAACTCCTTTACTAGGTTTTCTTCTAAATCATGGCTGGCTCACGTGTATCCTGGTGAGGCTGAAGGCACAGCACACCCAGGCAGCCACGAACCTATAGAGGCAAGAGCAGAACCAGGAGCAGATGCTGGAGCCTGGGTCGCTGTCGGCCCCGCATACAGCTTCTCTATTTGTTTATCACTGTGCCTGAGAACACATGGAGTAAATCCACACATATTAAAAACACACACACTCCCCCCGCTGTTCGGTCCCTTTTTTCATCTGGGCCTTAGTCATTGCTCTGTATTTTGGCACAGAGTCATGCAGCAGGCTCTGTCTAGTATATTGGCATAATGTTCACAGCTGTAATCAAAACATTTTTCCTCCTATCTTCTCCCAAATCACTTGGGGTCTCCTTCTCCCACTGAGGAGCCTGTCTCATTCATTCCCTGGCTACTACACATGGTTTAAGTATTGCAACATTCAGTCCTAGACCAGAATAATATAAGAGCCACAGAGAGTCATTTATCTGGCATGACATATTTTATGCTCTTGTGTAAGTTTTCCTAAGGGACTTGTGAATGTCCTACTGGGTGACTGTAGACACCAAGGACTCAAAGTCATGGGTAGCATCTTTATTACAAGCCCTAAAACACTCAGCACAAAGACAAAGCTGAGTGAATTTAACTTTTCTGATATTAAGATACTGCATTGTCTCACCAAAGTCCTTCCAAAGAACCCTTTAAGAGCAAAGCAGTTTGGGGCTGAAAGGATCCTGGTACCGAATTGATCTTAATCTTCTGTTACTATACAAATGTTTCTGTGCTTTAAAAATGCACTGCCTATTTCTTACCCTGAGACTACCTTAATCTCAAATTAGCCTTCTGAGGAAAGGTCGGGAGTGCAGGAGTGCAGTTCTTGTTGGTTCAATTAAAGGAAATAATGCAAAATCACACAGGCTATTGCAGAAGTCTTTGCCAACAACTTCCTGAATACTGAGAGGCTGCTATACAGTCTGCCTATACAGTCAGATAACATTGTTATTAGAAACACATTAGCGTGAGAAACTTTATATATTATATAAATGTATATATTTATAAAATATATTATATATATCTAATCTATATTTATATACTTTTATATATTTTATATATATTTATATATATCATATATATTTTTATATATATCATATATATTTATATATATATATATGGCTAATAGATACAGTCATCTTATAGCTTCCACAGTAAAAGTCTTGGGCTACTGCTTCTGAATCATTATTAATATTTGTTTTCTTGTTCTGTTTTTTTTTGGTGTGTTTACAGCTTAGCCTTGCATTTGTTGTGTGTTTTCCAAAATGCTTGCACATAGCAAAGCTCCGATAACTACAAAGCTGTCATACTATCACTCACCAGTGCCCTTAAAAATGATGTGAAGTTAAGTATAACTTACCAATAAACACTTTGGAGTTAGGGAGCTAGCAGGTATGTGGGGAAGGCGCTTTGTGTTAACAGTTGGTACACTGGGGATAATGCATTCGTGTACAAATCCTCTTTCAAAAGTGATTTTCCTTTCTTTTCTTCTGGGTTTTTTTTTTTTTTGTTTGTGTCCTTGTGCTTGAACATTTGACCCTGGGGGAGTGGGATGGAAGGGTTGTTTAAACACCAGAGAACTGTTTATTTCAATTTTCTCCCTCTTTTTCTCCCCCCCCCCCCCCCCCCCCTTTCAGTTCTCTTTACAGGTAAATGACTCGCGATATGGGAGAGTCTCAGAAAGTTCAGAGGTTTGGGGCAGGAAACGCCTCCCCTCCCCCTGAAGTTTGGATTCTGAGCTAAATTTATCTGAATGCTGTCATTTCCCTGCTTTTCCTTCTCTACCTCCTTCGCCACATTCCTCTTTCTCCCTCCCCATTCCCAGACACCCTGATCTTATCCTTTCCTTGACCTGCAGCTCCCCCTCCCTAGCCTTCCACAGCTCTAAAACGTCCAGAGGCCACGGCTGAAGGTGGTAGTTTTTCCTGTTGTTTCTTTTATTCCTGGGCTGTACCATAGCAAGAAATGCTCTGTAATCCTTTGCCTGCAGATTCTGTCTCCGCACACAGATGTTAAAAGTAGATTCAGTGGCCCCTGAGATGAAAAGGCAGCAGTGGTGTCCAGAAGGAGCTTGCTGAGTGCGAGCACGCACTGGTGATGCAGCAAAAAGCCCATATAGGTACAAGCTATTGCAATTTGTTTTGGGTAAAAGGATTCTGAAATAGGTGTGGAAGTTGGGCCAAATTTCCAGCCTGCTCCTGCTTTCCCTGATGCATTCTGTTCATGTGCATCACTTATCCCTATCTCGAACCGGCCTGTCCTGGTATGGACTACACAGAGTTCAACAAGATCCCTCTCTTCTTTAGTTTCCTTTATTCCTTATATATTACAGCCTTGCACTGTGGCTATTCTAGTTTTCCACAGAAGTGGCAGGCAGCCAAAGACTGGAATCATTATTTGCAAACTCTAAAAATAGAGCCAAGATTTATAGGAAGAAAGCAGATATGTCTTGTTCTAAAACCATGAACAAGGATTGGCACTAATAGAACGGTTTATTCTTTTCTGATATTGCTTATTGTAAATCACACTTTTTCGGGGGAGATACATTAGATAGTAACCGTACAGAAACATTTCCTTTACTTGAAAGTGCAGTCTATTTGTTGTAAAGCCTCGGTTATTCAAAGGAAGCGATAAGAGATGAGGTAGCTCCTCGGAACTTTGTGTATTGTTGGGGTGGATAGTTTGTTAACAAAGTATTAGCGATGTTCTTCTGCAGGTCACTGCTGATAAAACATGCAGTGGGTCCCTTTGCCCAGCAAAAAGATGCCCCATGAGTTGCACTTCTGATTAATATTGCTTGATATTCTGAAACATGAACATCACCCCCTGATCTAACTCATCTTAATAACACTGCACACTGTCCCCTTCCTCATGGGCTCTGTGGGGCAGCAACAAAGGGGGAAAAATAGAGAGGAAGGGGGGAAGCCTAGGGAAGGAGAGGGAGAGACTTTCACAAAGAGTTAAAAAGGCCTGATGAAATCCTTACAATGTACACCATATGGCTTGACATTTACCAGATTAGTTAAACATTTCTACTGGGGATAAATATTCCTGCACATCGATGTAAAGAAATTGCATGAGACAAGGGCACATACAGCATATTTATGCCATGGAGTAATCTCTTTTTTTTTTTCCCCTTTTCCCTTTTTCCCCTCCCCTCCCGTTTGCCTGCAGATTTCAGGTTACTGAACATGTAAGGTCCAAGAGAACTAAACCCGAATGAGCCCCCACTCCTGTGCGCTCCCGAGCTGCTTGTCAATGTGACTGCAAATGCAAGCCCCCTCCCAACATCACCCCAAACACACTCAAAACTCTCACCCAAAAAAAGTTTCGAATGAGCAATCTTGCTATAAAATCACCCAACAACTCTGTGGAGAGGCTAAAACATTAAAGTTTGTCACAATCTATTTCAGGATTCGGGTTGCCTGTGGAGAGATGACTGTGATGGCTGCCAAACTGATTCAAGGCGGGTTGATGCAGAGGAGGTGACTGCTGGTGCCCGTGTCTGGTGTAGACTACTCTGCTCCTTGGTGAACAGCCCTAAAGCCATAGATTTCATTTGATCTTTGCAAAGGCTAACATTTGTCTGCTGTCGTTTTAGTAAGATTGATGACAGGCTGGGGTAGGCGAGGAGAAGGGGGAGTGCAGTGGGAGGAATGCTGGTCCCCACAGCCCCCATGGCTGTGGCCAAGCCTGCCTGGAGTCACTGGCCCAGACCCTCTGGTGGGCTGCAGCAGTGGCGAGGAGTAGCTCCTGCACCACTCCAGCAGTAATTGCGCTGGGTTCTTGCAGCAGATTGCAGGAACTTGGAGACATAAAGGCACCATTCTGCACCTTATATATCTTAATAGATTATCCGCGTCACAAGCAACACAGAGCAAAATGTTATGACAACCATAAGAATGTAGTTTGCTGTGGCTTAATGTGGCTGGGCAGTGCAGGCTAAAGCTATCAAAAAAAAAGCTTGTATTTTTTGTATATTTCTGAGAGAAACTAAGTGATGTGGACATGCAGCTATTTTTATAGGAAAGCCTGACTTTTGGCAAACTCTTTCCAGGCTATAGCAGAAAATGCTTACTCTTTGTATTAGTAGTAGTTATCACAGTGCCAAACTGAAAATCATATGCTTTCCCACTTGGAATTTTTCTCACAAGCTGATGTAATAGGAGAATCTTTTACAAAGGACACATGTCCCAAATGGGGCAGCCAGTTGCTGGCTGCAGCATGCAATACACCCCGGAAAAAAATAGCTTTCGTATTTGGGCAGGATGAAGTCCATGTATCCTTTTCCATGAATGAATGAGTGAATGAATGACTATCAAGGCTGAAATTTGATCTTACTGCAAAATCCCAGCGATTCGGGTTCCACAAGGTGCATGTGTGCACACAAGAGGGATCTCGGCGCTTCTGGGTAAGCAGTGCAGTGCACTAGGGAAAGAAGGTGTAGGGATAGGGTTACTGCCCTCGTGGATTGGGAAGCCAGAAATGTACCTGCACATCTTAATCATTAGATTGGAAAACACTGAGGTAAGGGCTGGAAGAAGCCCTAAACCCACTCTGGGAGCTGGAGGGGAGACGGGTGCAGGAGCCGGTAACTTTAACAAGCTGGAATTCAAAATATGCCTGACCTAAAGCCCCAGTCTGGGACATGTACGGGCTTGGTGGAAGGCTCAGCTCCAGCCCCTCCTGTTGAGATTTACAGTGCTGAGATTGATTCCGTGTGGATTTTAACCACAAAGTGTCCCATCAGGACAAAAAGACATCGTGTGAGGATGGGATTTCAGCTGCAGCCAGGGAAAAATGTAGTGTAGAGTATGAAAACAAGCTTATTGTTGGAGGTCAGAGATGAGCAAATGGGAGGGCTGGCTTGGGCCCCACATGAACTTTGCACTTGTGTGATCACAGGTGGCTGAATTGATAAAGAGTGAGGGAGAGAGATAAATACACATACAGAGAAAAATAAGAACAGATAATGAAGTCGCAGTGTATTTCCTCCTAGTGATGAAAGGCTAAGAATGAGTTATAGATCTTTCCTTCTGATAAGAACAGATAATTCTTTCCAAAATCATTTATCTATAAGATATTGAGATATTGCTTAGGTCTGCATCAGTTATTAGTCTAGCTCTTTGCGTCTCCATCTCAGTCCTTCAACAGGTGAAAACATGCTGGTAGGGACCCTAAAGGTTTCATGTGCACGTGGATGCATTTCATCCTGTGGGTGAGGTATTAGTTTTTATCATAGGCAGTTGAGAAGAAAAGGGGCATGTTTATCCAAGTATCTCAGGTAAACGTGACATGTCTATTTATGCATTACCAGAGTTTAAATCTTCATTTGCTCAGGTCCTTAATGTATGAGGAGCAGTTGCTGTAAGTGCTACAAGATCTGTTTACTGCTCTGGGATATAATTAACTTTAAAGAAAATGAAAAGAAGGAAAGGAAAAGCTGATGCCTGTATAAAGAAAACAACCCCATCTGACAACTTTGATGTAAGAAGAGCCTTCTCCCTTTGACTGCTTGGGAGATGCTACCTCATCAGGTGGGTGTGCTCACCCTTTTCATCCCCGCAGGCAGGGCTAGATAGCATTTACATGTCTCAGAGATATGACATGTGTATGGTACATGCGTGTGAGGGCGGGTAGCCCAGGCTTGGAAAGAGTATGCAGGATAAAGCAGCGTGGCTTTGTCAGCTGGGAAAGATTAAAGTACTTGATTTTCATAGAATCCCAGACTGGTTTGGGTTGAAGGGACCTTAAAGCTCCTCCAGCTCCAACCCCTGCCAAGGGCAGGGACCCCTTCCACTGGAGCAGCTTGCTCCAAGCCCCTGTGTCCAACCTGGCCTTGAGCACTGCCAGGGATGGGGCAGCCACAGCTTCTCTGGGCACCCTGTGCCAGCGCCTCAGCACCCTCACAGGGAAGAGCTTCTTACTATCTTATCTCGGTCTCCCCTCTTTCATCTGAAAGCCATTTCCTCCTGTCTTATTTTACATCTAGAGAAATGTGTTTCACATGATTAGAAACAGCATTATTATTATTATTATTATTGTTGTTGTTGTTGTTGTTGTTATTATTTCATGTCTATTTTACTGTTGTTACAGTATTCAGTACAGGCCTATTCCTCACTCCACCTCCCCAGAGGGGCATTGTGCTGCCTTGAGGTGAGGGACCCATCTGGAATCATCCGTGCCTGGTGAGGGTCAGCTCCTACCTCTCCTCACAGCCTCCAGCTCTCCACCACTTTCATTGAGGAGATGGTGTTACCATTAGGGACAGGCATGGGGCTGAGAGGAAAGTGAAGGCAAGCTGGGGATGGAGCCTGGGATGTGCTGTGGACTGTGGGAGTGACGAGCAGGGGGGACGATGGTGTGGGTTGAGCACCATGTCCATGAGGAATGGCTGTTTGCCTGCAAAGCTGCTTGCGGGTCAAGGGGACTCACATTTCTGCTAAACAGTCCGGTATATCTTCACCTTGTGTAATCTCAGCTGGACCCTTTGCTGTCGTGCTCCCTACCTGTAAAACCTCTGCTTTTGAATCTTAAGAGAAATCTTTACGGTGGTCAGTAAATCCTAACGTTGTGCTTGTTCTGTTTTATGAGATATCCACTAACGCTCGGCTGTGGAGATTTGTCGCTTGTCCGATCTAACAGCTCTAAGGACACAGCAGACTTAGGCTGAGGGGGGAAGAAGTCAGCTGGCTCCATCTTGTTTAAATGAGCTTCAGGTTCAGTACATTAATGTGCTAATAAGGAAGTCTTGTGTTCCCACACTGTTCTTAAAGGCATTCTCACACTGCTGACCTGACCTCTTTAATCCTGGCTTTCCTGAAGGAAAAGCTGATCCATCAGGCCTCCTATATCTAAAATGGGATGAAAGGAAGAGATGGACCTATTTCTGTGCTGGTGTTTCTCAGGTACCTCAAGCTGTCTTGTTCTTTTTCTATTCATCTCTCATTTCCCTGGGAAGGAGGGAAAAAAATACCTTCTGGATGTGAGGGCTCAAATCACTGAAGATGAGAAACAGCAAAAGGAAATAAAGAGGTCACACACCCAAGTTAGCTTATGATTAAAAAGAAATTAGTGGGGCTATTTTTAATTTGTTTAAAGATATTACTTTCTATTAAAAAGGTCTTTATATTTCACTAAGTATGAGATGAAGTGTGTCACCAGAGGAAGATTTTTCAGTTTTAGTCTCTTTTCTCTTAAACAGAAGTTAAAGAAACTCCACTGAAGTCACAAATGTGAAGCCAGTAGAAATGGCAGCAGAGTGGGACTTCTCTACAACACAGTGTGGTTACCTTCCAGTAGGGCCAGTCTGCAAGGATTCGGGGAAGAAGAATGGAAGCTGTGTACAACGGGTCCATTGTGGTCTGTGGTACCACATAGCCCCCAGAATACTCAACCTTAGGATGTTGTGCAGCCTTGAGATGCAAAATGCTGCATCCCTGCGCTCAGAGCCAGCCCAAGGTATTTGAACCCCAGCCTAAGGAGCTGGTGGGAGCGCTCTTGGAGGCTGAAGTGCATCTAATACATGAGTTGTTCTGCCAGGGCTTGCATCTGTCTTAGTTAAACCTGCCAGGCTATGGGTTTTTCCAGGCTACAGCTGACAGGAATTAGGAAGGATAGTTGTAAATGAAGTTTTGTAATGTCCTGAGTCTACAAGGGAACTTTTTAAATCAGTTCACAAGCTAAACAGTGATCCAACTGTTCTGAGACTTTCCATGAGATTGCTTGGTTTTCCATCTTCCCCCCTATATTTTCAGTTCTGGAATATCTCTTTTGTTAAATGGAGTGCCTTAAGAGTAAACATAGTGATTGCAGTCTCTGGAAACCTGTGAGGCTACGAGGGAAATCCGCCATAGGGTTTTGAATAAATAAATAAGTCAAAGGTTTGCTTAGGAATTTGTCACAAACCTCCAAAATGATGCAAACGCCCTCAGTTTCTTGTTTCATTCCCAGCTGGAGAAGCCAGGCCAGAATCACTGAACATTTCACCAAGTCTTGCTAACCTCCTGAGCTGAGTTGTGAGAAATTGTTCTTGACATCACATGAGCTGGGCCACAAGGCAGGACTAATGTGATATTTGCTGTCGAAGCATGTTTCCTAGGAAACATGGTACTTAGAGCGTTCAGCCCTCCCTGCCACCCTTCCCGCATCCTCCAGTTTCACCCGTTCCCACAGCATCTGCAGAGGGCAGGGATGTCTCTTCTGACCCCAAGACACCCTCAGTGTGGACCTCCCGCTGCAGTGTGATGCTTCCCAGCAGCCCCATGCACCCAGCTGAGGGCTGAGTGGTTGTGGAGGTTCTGATTCACCCATCTCATTGCCCTTTTTACTGTGATTTATCCATTTCCCTGCCTTTTCTTTCTTTCTCCAGCAGTCTGCAATGGGAGCGATAGAGAAACTAGGCTATATCCTTCAAGACTGAAGTCCCCTGTTGAAGGGGAACTGGTGGAAAAACGATAGGAAAATCAGCAGATTACTTAAAACTTCACTTGCCATGAGGCTCCTCATCTTTTTGACTGCAGTTTGCAATGCACTAGTTATTATGGTACAGGGATTTTGAGATCATTGGGGTTCCCCAGTTCATTCTCACAATTTCATCTAGTGGCAGTAGATGCTATCCTTGACATCAGACTTGCATAAATGATTCCTGTCATTCAGGCCAAACTTTTCAGCAGGATAGTTCCCATTGAGGATGAAATGAATGGAGTCGGTTCACACATGTTAACCAAATGCAAATCCTTAGATGGAAACTCATGGTCAGCTTTTTCCAAAGCTATTTTCAGAACTTCCACAAAAGACTGTGCTGTGATTATATGTATTCATGATATGTATATCATGTATTCAGCTCAAACAATATTTGAATGATGCATTTAGAATTCCTCCTAAAAAAGGACCATGCTTCTGTAAACTGCATCATATTTGTAAAAGAGGAAAAAGAAACCTAGCTTGCTTTTCCTTTCTTTCTCTCTTTCTTTTTAATATACCATTTCATAAGGCTGTAAGAATTGGTGTTAATGCTATGTTACACACAGACACACTTCTACATAATCACATGCATTTGCATGTATGCCATACATAAACAACCCTATGGAATCCCGACTCTTCACTGTTGAATTTGTCTACTTATTTTTCAAAGCAGAGAAGCCCCTGGTGTCAAGCAGTTGATGTTTTTTACTTTCACTGGACTGTAGAGCAAATACAGCCAACAAAATAAAGCACTCGGGGGGTTGTCGGTTGTTTTCTGTTCTGCTTTTCTTCTTCTTCTTACCTGGCCATTTATAGCTACCTGTTTTCCCACTGTCTCCCCCACTGATAAAACAGCATTCTTTGAGTCTGTCATTAAGTGTCCTTCATGTTGCCAATATTGATTTCCCCAAACCCTTGAAGGCCAAGTGCATCACCTCCGTGATGCTCCCTGACTTGGAAAACAGGAGAGCTAAGGTTGCTATTGCCAGGCATTGGTTATCCTACATACTAGGCAAGAAGACAAGTAGCCTTAAGTCACTGGGCTGATTCATTTGTCTCTGTAGTGTCATTCTCTTCACCTTACCACATGTTTGTGTAATGAAGCTATTTGGCCAACATGCCCTGCAAACCTTGTCTGAGTACTGAAAGTGCAGAGGGTGGAAAAGAAATTCCATTCTGGATTAGTTAGCTCTATCTTCAGGTTTTGATGGCACCCAAAAGGTTGGGATGGCTTTTCGGTGTGCTTTCCGATTCAGAAGAAAAGCATCTACTGGGACTTGCAGAGCCAGCAGAACTTCACTGGTGTAAATCTGCGCAGAATTTGGGTCTCTGTGGCCAGAGAAGGCAAATCAGTAATACTTTTTCTGTTCAAACCCAGGAGAAGGTTCTTCAGAGCATGAAGATCATGGGGCAGATGATGTGAATCAGATCCAGAGAAACAACATCCGCTTAGCTGAGAATCTCTATACAAGCCTCAGGTCTGTACCAATCTCATAGATCAGCACTTTCTATTGTTGAGTCATGCTTTTCTTGCATAGGAGCTATGGTGGCTTTGCAAATCAACCTCTACCATCATGAAACCACATTGCTCACAGAAGGCAGAAGTCTTCTGAATTATGTTAGAATAGCCAATATGCAAGACCCTGGTGGGTCACCCAGACCATTCATTCATTTTCAAAGCACTTTAGCAATGTCAATCCTCGTGGCACCATGTATAACATATGTCAAGGGATGTTGTTATCCCCCATTGCCAGCTGAGGAAAGGAGATTACAAAACCACAACTTGAGTTATTGTTGGAGGCAGGACTGGAACTTGGGATTTCCTGGACAGATTACGAGCCTCCACTTCTCCCTCAGTTGGTGTAACTAGCATTGTCCTGGATCTCTCTTATTCCAGTTTAAGAACACACTTGAATACATTTTCTTTGAAATTGTCTGTCTTGGGGTCACTTCTGTTGCGCACTTCTGGCTGTTAATGATCTGCTGTCTGCAGTGAAATGCTAACTAGTACACTGTAAATCATGAACAGATGTAAAGGTGTCCATTTGTGACTACCGATTCAATCCCTCTAGATTCCTGAAATCAGCTACCTGCAAAACTTTGGGAGACATGTCTTGAAAAAAACCCATCCTCTGTGACTCTTTAAGTTTTTGTTCTTGGCTGCTAGCCCTTCGGAGGGATGTCTTACATCCTTGAGATGAACTTAGTGCAGTCCTCATTGACCTAGCAAGCCACTTTTTTTCCCCTGACGACAAGCTGCGATCACGTCTTGTAATGATCACTGCAAGATTGTCTTGTTAGGGAAAGGGCTAAGGTGGGATCGCCTTTAATGACAATGAAAGCACCTCATCAAATCTGATTCTTTGGTTTCCCAGCCATGGCTCTAAAATTTGAGCAGATGCAGACTTAGTAAATCAGTCAGTCAAAAATTGCATCAGTTGAAGTATAATGTTCATGGCAGTCCAAAAACCTGAACATGTAGGTGATTTGGAGGGCATTTTGTTAACTCTTTAATTGGTCGTTTGAGTGCTGGAGGCGGTAGCTAATTGCCTGTAGGTCAGAGTAGTCCTAGAGCTTAGGTAAATGTATATTGTCATATGTCACATTTTCATATGGCTCCTTTGCACAGGTTGGTAAAAATGATTGCTGTATAATTAAAATTAAGACAAGGTGGGAAAAGTGATTCAATTAAACCCCCGAAGCCATTGCACAAATTATCTGAAGTACCAAAAACTAATGAATAGTTAAAACTGGTTCTATCTTTTTACTCTTCATTCTTCACTCCTGAGGGTATTAAAATGGCTGGAGTCTCTCTCCACGAGTTCTCAGAGGTAAGTTTTTGGGTGGGCAGTGCAAGTATGAGTCAGCGCAGAGGAATCCAGGCCTTTTAAAATACCAGCACACAGAAACTGTGTTGCCTAGTTGTTTTGAATTGAAAATAACCAGACCTTAAGCACAAGAGACCTTTTGGTTTCTCCACCAGCCCAGAATTATTTTGAAAACATCTGCAATATTTCACTCTGCATGCAGCAGGTATTATATACCAGGGAGGGTGATGACAGTCAAAATAAATGAGATATGTTGTAACCAAAACATCCCCAGTTTTACATCATACATTTCACAACCCTCGCAAGCATCCTGTGCTTTGACTTGAAGGCTAAAAGGCATGTGGTGGTTTTACAAATGTCTATTAGTATTAACAAATATGTTCCATTATTAGACAGCATGCCACTGCCCCAACCTCCCGGTGCAAGAGGTGAGTTAATATGGCTTATAAAATACAAGAGCACTGCAGGCACAGGCTATGGAAATAAGAGCCCTGGCTAAGCAGGAGGCTAAGCAGGAGGTCTCATTACATTTCGTGGGACAACTTACTAGAGGCCTGAACATGAGTATAAAAGCTGCCTCCCAGCTAAGGCTTTTTATGGTTCCTGTCCTTTCCCAGAGCAATACAACTTTAGGAGGTTTAGAACAACAAGGTCTGCACCTTTGGATACCAGCAGTGTGCTAATTCTGGCTGGGTTTAAACAGAGAGGTGAAGGAGAGAATTAAGATACATCTGTTTGCGCTATCCCTGTGCTTTTTAACAGGTTTTTTTTTGATGGTTGAAAGTAGAAAGCGCTTATGAGTTGTGTTTTTGCACAGTTGGTTATTTCTGCATGGCTATTTGCTGCTAGCTGTAAACCTCCATTTCTGGGAAACAGAGTGTTTCTTGGCCAGGAGTGCCCAGAGAGGACCTGATGCACTGGAACTGTACAAACAGCTCACCTTAGGAGGAAAGAAGAAAGGAGTCTTGCTAATTTTCATTAGAACAGATATTGCCTTGGAAGATATTCAAAATACACCTTAGTAGAGACTGTTTCCAGCCATCCAGGTAGAGGTGTCTGTAGGCATTACCCCTTGCAGGGTGGTGTAGATGTATAGTATAGATAAAGAACACAATAGTGCCTTTATGCTTCCACCTCTTTGAATGTTACTCTTGTTCTGCATTTGAAAGTAACAGTTATAAAACCTATTCTGACCCTTATTCAAAGTTTAATCAGAAACCTTAAATAGGAACTAATTTATTATCACAGGTAGCATATTCATATAAGTACTAGCTTTATCAAGCCATGAAAATCCCTGCTGAGGACCAGGATGATTCAGGGAATAGTAGGTTATGAAAACATGATGATGTCAACTCACTAGATGAGTCTTCATCAATGGGTAAAGCTTCTGTGGGCAGATAAAATAAACCTTTCCAAAGACTTCTGTGGATCAGAATCCCAAGAGATGTGGATAACAGAGTAGAGAGAAAGGAGAAAACTGAAACACAGGAGGTGTTCCAATCACGTGAGGTCTCCACTTTCCCATGCTCCCTAATGGAAAAGCAAACAGCCAAACTTTGTCAGGAGCGTCCTAAAGAGTATAAGTTATACATGGGTAAATGTCTCTCCTGGTGTTGCAGTCTCCCCACCAAAATACTCTCCGCAGTCCTTTTGGGGTGTGCGTTCAGCCTAGATTGCTGGTAATCAGAGACAAATCTTCCACTGTTTCTTACCTGTGATTGAAGAAAAACACTGCTTGTGTGATTAAAGAGTGTTTAATGTAGCCTTTTCTACATACCCTTGGCCCGAGACCACCCAAATGCTATGTAAAGTACTGCTCGTGACCAGTCTAGGTTTTCCTTCTGCTTCATGCCATAAGAGACAGTCTGTAGTTGCTCGATTTTATAAATGCAGATTGACCCCCCCCCCAACTTATGGTATAGGCTGCTGCTGATTGCACCAAGAGAGCACTGAAATTCCTGCTCTGCACATAGGAATCTGGAAATGACTTAAGAGTGCTTGGGATGCCTTTGTGGATTCTCTCTGTGTGTATATATAGAGAAAGTATTGAATTACTTTTATATAGATGTATATGGCAAAACCATACAAAACTAATACGAGACATTCTGTGACAGATTCGCAATTTTTCCGCTGTGTATAAAGAGCAATTCAAGGTCATGGCACCAGATACGTCTTTTAGAAGTACCTCATTTCACTGCCGATGGAAGGCTTGGACCAGGGCCCCATATTTACTGTAAAATTACATATTTTAAGGTATTTAAATCCAGCTTTTTGATCTGTTAATATGGACCTCGCCAAAGAAAAATGCTAATCATTACCACCAGCCAGGTCTATTCGGATATCAGACCCTGCAAATAATGAGTACATACATCCTCTGATTGAGGATGCAGCCACTACTGCTGGTGGAGGTGCCAGGAGCGCAACCCCTGCCTGATAAGCTTTGTGGAGAAGCCCTACACAATGTGCCCATGATCAAAGCAGTGGATGGCAAAGGAACGTGTTAGAGAAACTGCCTTAAAAGCCTCTGGAATTACAAAGACAGTGAGAGAGACTTTCCATAGACTTTATGGAAATGCCCTGTGAGTCACTGGTAGGTTCCCCTGGGAACCAAGGGAGCCAGTAGGAAGATGGTAATGGCCTATTAAATTCTATAGGACATGCTTTGGTGGTGAGGGGTGGGCCCATGGCATTTCCATGGGTTTTCACTAGCTAGCAGCAGAAGGGCATGCTCGTTGTACTTCCTTTGGGGTACGTTTTACATGTAGCGAGAAGGATGTGAGGACGGTTGCCTTCTCCCAGAGAGCCTGGAAACATTGAATTTCCCTCTGGACTAGCACTCCTCTTGATATGCATCGGTGTTTTAATGGTATTCTCTTGTAAAAAGGAGGTTTTAAAAGGTGTTTTTAGTACATGAGACAAACCTCGTCACCGGTGAGGCTGGGGACCCATCGTCCCTGTGTTATCTCAGGAAGGCACAGTCCTTGCTCACATTAACTCATGTGCAAGGACCAAACTGCTTAAGGCAACAGTTCTTGTATCAGCCCGACATAAAAGCTGAGATATGAGATACTCCTTTGGTAGTGCAGTCACCCAAGGATGCACCCGGAGAGTAAAATCTGCCTTGCCCTGAGCGGAGAAATTACACTGATGTTACAGGCTTTGCAAGGGATATTGTTCTTTGGGTGTTCCCATCTTCTCCTGGCTTATACATAAGAAGACAACAAGGCTGAAAAGTCCCTGTTGGGTACCCAGAGAGGGACAAAGTTAGTAATGATCAGTGTGCAAAGACAGATTAGGCATGAGTAGGGGAATTGACTTAATTGCTTTATACAACTTTATGGCTTTGTTTTCCTTCCTGGTGTTTTTTGGTAGTTATATCTTAGTGAAAGAAATCACAGTTCATAAGATAGCACTGTGCAAATAAATACCCTGCAATGCTGCAGTGGTTTCGGTGGCTCACAATTAGCCTTGATAACCTAAAGGATGGAGGCTAGCATATGTCATGGGTGGAGTCAGGAATAACCTATTTGCTTATGACAAATTTCTTCAGTCAGATGCAGGCCAGGCTGAATTTAACCATCTTGGCCTTGATATTATCCATGTGGCTAAAATTGCCAGTCCATTTACCCCGGGAATTATTACACTTGTGCACTGCCAAGTGCACAGTTGTATTGCTCCTTCGCTTCATGCTGTTGTATGTTAAATGTACCTCTGAGTCTTAAGCAAGTCTAGATGGAATGTTTTTTGTTTAAAATAAATTATTTCTGGGGAGGGGAATGTTTTAGTGTCCTTTCAGAAACTACCAATATTTGTCATGTTCTTCTAGCTTAGGTAGTTATGACTTAAAGGAAAAGAAGGAAGTGAAGGGGCTTATGTAAGAATTCCGATGGTGGATCACTCAAATTTAGAGTGGGAAATCTGCTTTAGTGAGGGCTAGAGTAGGAGCTACAGCTACACAGCCAGAGATCAACGACTAAACCAAGTTTGTGAGCCATAGAATGAGCATAATATTTAGAGCTTATATAGGTACTGAAGATAAGTGTGATTATGTGGAGATGAGCAATAGATCTGCTGTATCTACAACAGTAACTGCTTGGAAATACATATAGAGAAACTCTGCTGTACTTGAACAACCTGTCTTATGCCATCGGAATGTTGGGATGGTCAGGGCTGTGTGTTGCATGAGTCCTTCAAAAAATGGAAAGGTATCCCTGAAAAGGAGCCATTTGGGGCCCCTCTTCTTCTGGAAAACTCTTGGGATCTGCATTCTTGAGAGGCATCCCAAGCTAGGCAGGAGGTGGTTGTTTTCAGTTAGCTCTTGTCTAAGAAATAGACCTATTTCCATTAGGAAAAGTACTGTAAACAACCAATTCTTCACTGTTGTTTCCCAAGCAGAGAGATTTTGTTGGGGTCACCCATTCTGCAATAAGGGTTTTCGTACAATTTCCTGAGGAGATAGTCTTGTGTCTCCACAGGGAAAGATTCTCTCTCTGTATGATCCTTCTTTTAGGTAGGGCAAGGAAAGCAACTGCAAGGATTAAAGAGCAACAGTTCTTATGAAGGCAACAGGCTATCAGCCATCTCTGGAAAGCAACACTGCCTGTCAGGGAGAAACTGTTCTCATCATACAAACCGCACATTGCAGTGTGTGCTTGCAAGGCAAAGGTTGAGCATAATATATATCTATATCTTAGTTAATAAAACCTGAACACAGGGCAGAAATATTACGTCCTTTCCTGTTTGTTTTGCAGAAGAGAACAGAGGTTGGTTGGCACCAAGAGAAACAGTTTTTTTTCCTTTGGCTTTCCCGGTCATTTTTCCTCTGTGGAAAGGGGGAGACATTCTGGCTGTAGTTGCATCTGTTTTCACTATTACCAAGAACAAACCTTCCATTTTCCAAGTGAACTTAAGGTCCAAGCTCAGTTTCCTTCTATAAATCCTGAATCTTTCTCACATGATCGGCAATTCTTGTGATGAGCATGAGAAGGGAGCCAGGAAGGGCAGCTCTGCTGTCCAGTGTAAAAGCTTTAGGCTCTTTCCTGAAATTCCCACAAATTTAGGGCAAGCTTTCTACTTATTACAAGGTTGAATTACAAAAGCAGAGGTAGCGTGGTCAGTGTGCAATGTGCTTGTGCTCTCAAATGGCTCTGGATGACTGGTCTGCTACATGCTGCCTGGTGCTGAAGCTTGAAAGACCTTCTGTTAACAGTAAGCCTGGTAGTAGCTTGAGGACCACTGCTCACTTGTATAGCCTCAGGGCATGGGAATGGACAACCAGCGTGCATGTGGGCAAGTCTGTCTGAAACATTACAAGTGGTACCTGAAACATAAGGTGCTTTTTCACCCTATTTTTCTTCCTGTCTGATTTCATCCATTTACCACCATGACAGCATTTTTCATAGAATCATAGAATAGTTAGGGTTGGAAAGGACCTCAAGATCATCCAGTTCCAACCCCCCTGCCATGGGCAGGGACACCTCACACTAAACCATCCCACCCAAGGCTTCATCCAACCTGGCCTTGAACACCGCCAGGGATGGAGCACTCACAACCTCCCTGGGCAACCCATTCCAGTGCCTCACCACCCTCACAGTAAAGAACTTCCTCCTTATGTCCAATCTAAACTTCCCCTGTTTAAGTTTTAACCCGTTACCCCTTGTCCTGTCACTACAGTCCCTGACAAAGAGTCCCTCCCCAGCATCCCTATAGGCCCCCTTCAGATACTGGAAGCTGCTCTGAGGTCCCCATGCAGCCTTCTCTTCTCCAGGCTGAACAGCCCCAACTTCCTCAGCCTGTCTTCATACGGGAGGTGCTCCAGTCCCTGATCATCCTCATGGCCTCCTCTGGACTTGTTCCAGCAGTTCCATGTCCTTTTTATGTTGAGGACACCAGAACTGCACACAATGCTCCAGGTGAGGTCTCACAAGAGCAGAGTAGAGGGGCAGGATCACCTCCTTTTCCCCTCCATCTGGTATTTGCCTTCTTCCTCTTTCCTTGCAACCCACAAATGCTTGCTGCTCTCTCAGCCGCTCTCTTGGGCCTCCAATGCTGTTTGATAAGTGGCTAATCTTGAAGGGGCAGGTCTGCTGTGCTGGCCATGCAGAGGAAGTGGTACTTTTTCTCCCGAGCACTGTGGTGAGGTCTCCTCCATCAGCAAGGCCCCATCTTCCCCTTAGACCCTTCCTGCTTCCTCCCTGCACTGGGGATAAGACCTGGGCAATGGGGCCAGAGAGGTCCCCTCTGAGCAAAGATGATTAGATTAAGTTAAAAGTGAAAGATGTGAGAGATGGGGTGGACTAGACAGGAGATAGATTATTCTCATGTTTTGCTTGAATAACTTGAATTTTCAATAGCTTTGCTGGTTTTCTTTTGTTTTTCTGTTAGCTGAATGTAAATATCCCCAATTTAAGCAACACTGCTTTATTACAACTGGACACTTGGTACTGTTCATTTCTGGACTGAAACACTTCATGCGTTCTTTCAGCCCAAATGTGAGTGTTCTATCTAAAGTCTTCCTTCTAGGAATAAACAACCCTATAACAGGCATTGCTGAGCTGTTTGCAGCAGACAAACACATGAGAGTTGCAAATGCAGCCAAAGACAGGTATCAAAAGAAATAGTCTCAAAATGTTTGGCACTGTTTGCTCACCTTTGGAATAGACATCCTGTTCCTCCTCTTCAAGTGTTTCGCGTTATTTTTTTAATAGAGATGGGTGAGGTGGTATTTCTTCTGCTCAAGCTGTCTTTAAACTTGTATTTCCAGCAGTGGCAGCAGATTATGAGACGATACTTATAGAAATGACATTATATCATTCTTTAAAATACCCATCCTGCAAGGCAAAATCTGCAGAAATTATAGGACTAAGAGGCCTCCTTTGAGAGGCAGAAACTATTTTAACTCGTTATTTTTAGAGCTCTGCAAATCACATATTTTTCTCTTCACTGGCAATTCAAAAAAAAAAAATATTGGAAATTGTAATAAGTTTTTTTTAAAAAAAAAGAATCCTTCACAACTTTTTTTTTTTTTTCCCCATAAAATGGAAAGTTGAAATATGTCATTTGTAGGCAAATGAGATATTTCACTTAAATTTCAACCATTTATTTTAGATCCTTTTCTTAGAAGAACCACTGAACACAGAATGGCCTGTTTCAGGCTGCCTGCCCATGTGGAATGGATATGGGTTCTTGGTCTGGACACATGTTCTGGAGCATGAGCAGTGACACAGGAACACGCACAACTAAATGTTTCTGTAGTTGGTTGAGCCACCATGAGCACGGGTAATCATGTGTCTGTGTCTGCACTTTGCTCCCACCTACCAAGCACCACAAGCATCACTGTCCAAAATGCAACAAAGGTTGAATGATCTGGAGTATTTCAGAGGAATAATGCTAAAATCTCCCTCTGTGATTGCCAGCATTACACTCAGCACCTTAAATCAGCCTATTAAGTCAACTGCCAGAGATAGGAGGGTGCTAGTGCTGTGCCGAGCTTTGTGGATCACCCACCTATGGGGCACTGATGCCAGGATGCTGCCCTTCCTGGTGCTCTGCCCACCAGTGTATGGGTAAGTAATGGGAATGGCTGTTTTCAATGAGGAGATGGTGCTGCCAACAGAGCAAACAGCTCTGAAAGTTTCTGGTATTAAGGAAGGTTGAGCACTGATTTCATTTTATGGGAAGGATTTTGAAGAGGGTCCTAATTGGTAATAATCAGCCATTAAAAACTGATGTGGTAGGGAAAGGGTGGATAAAAGAAGATGGTAATGGCAGAGCAGTAATTCCACATGGATTAAGGAGAAACTGACATGCAGTATAGCACAAAAGAAAGTTTGTCAGGATTTGCTTTGGCTAAAGCTGGCTTTATAAACAGGAATACCGCTCACTAGAGACAGGTCTAGCGAATGAGAACAGGCACAGGAATTTCTTCTTTATAGCTGAGTGAAAGGGCTGCACCACGTAAGGCAGATGCTCCCTTGTCTTGCCTTTTCATGCCATGCTGTGCCCTGCTGTGCCATAGCTTCCTGTTTCACCCTGTCTGGCAGTGTGTACCAGAGGGAGAAGGAAAGTCAGCACGGGAGCCCCTCATACTGTAAGGTATTTCCTGTCAATGCCTGGCTGCTCTTTCCTGCTGTCTCCACTCACTCTTGCTGCTTTATAAACCTATTCGTTTGTACCTGGGCCCAGCACCAGCTGAGCCTGCTCTGAACCCTGCCCATGGCAGGGGGTTGGAACTGGATGATCTTAAGGTCCTTTCCAACCCAAACCATCCTATGATTCTATGAACCCAGCGGTACGTGCTATAGGAGCACCTTGTGTTGGTCTATGCATCTGGGACTACAATGCTCCATAGCACTGTGGCCACTGCAGATGTGGCAGGCCATAAGGAAGATGTAACAGAGCAGGCTGGGGTCTGGCTTTTCATTTTCCTCTTTGCTGGGAAGGATTTTGGAAGGAAAGGGGACAGGAGCCAGCAGCAGATTTGGTGCCCCCATGGCACTGGGGGTATTGCCAGCAGCAAGAGGAGGTTTGGGGAGATGGAGGAAGATATTTACAATGTGAAGGGGAGGAGGAGGAAGATGTTTACAACGTGAAGAAGAGATGCAGGCGATCTGGAGAAGGTTAGGTGATCAGCGGGGATTGCTGTGGTGTTCTGTGAGAAGAAATGATGTTTCTTGGGTGTCTTGTGGGCATCCAGTTCATTGGGCTGCCATAGGGTCTCACACATGGATTGTGACTTGGGGAGCAGTGTCAGAGAGGCACCTTCACTTGCCAGACATTCCACTCATAAGCAGATGTCCCACAAGATGCAATCCTGAGCCTTGTTTCCAGCTCAGGAAATGAAGGCTTCAATACTCTTGTCCATAAAGAATAGTAATGCGTCTATTTCCTTTCTTCTCTCTCTCTTCCCCCCTGCCTTTCTTTTAATGAGGAAAGAGAAAAGACCTGAGTAGGAGAAACTTGTTTTTCAGACGTCTCACTTCCAAAACTTTTTCCTCACAGTGGTTCAGCCTATAATTTAAGAGGTTTTGTTTAATTACATTTAAAAACTTCCTTCTTTTAATTACTTTTTCCTTTTTTTTATATTAACACCTAAATATGCTACTATTTGGGGCACAAACAGACAGAGATTACAATTAACAGATTAATTACACTCTTTTTGTCAGTGTAACCTCATGGTACAGAAAGTATTACAAATCCATTTTAAAACATATTAAATGTTCATATTAATGAGGATAATAGAGAACAAGTACCAGCAAACTAAATATTGTTAATGATTTTGAGCTATTAAATTCATTACCATTTCCTTTCATAATAAAGTGGTTACTTGCTAATTAGACCTTTTTTAACTCATCATTATTGAATTCATTACATTGTGTGCAGTTAACCCTTAAAGATCTGCCTGGGTATACAGATGCAATTAAAAAGTAATTCCAACAGCATATGAAGCCGTATGCTGTTTGCAATCCTGCTTGTATTTTTGACAGTAGCTCCATGTACTTTTCTTCTGGTACATTTTCTTGACACATCATGCCTAGCAGCTTCTTAGCTGTCACAGCAGCTTCAGCAACACGTACGATGGAAACATGCTGTATTCATTTCATTTAATAGCGTTTAATGTTAAAACGAAACTCGAACCCACTTGTTTGGCCAGGGAAAAAAATACCCATCGGCGCACTAAATGGTTGACGACGTCTTCTAAATGGTTGACGGGCTACTCTTCTCTGAGTTAAAGCTGCTGAGAGTTGGGATGATTTATGTTTTCCTCCTATGGAGACAAGATGTACTTATCCGGGTATCTGGTCTTTCTCTGCAACCCTGGATGGAAATCCTATCTCTGCTAGTTTACATCAAAATTCCTCTTGAGTGGAAGGTGTCCCTGCCCATGGCGGAGGTTGAAACTGGATGAGCTTTAAGGTCCCTTCCAACCCAAACCGTCCTATGATTCTATGATTTCAAAGTACCCCTGTACTCATCTCCCAGCAGCCCTGAGGGTTCGCTCCCCTCTTGGTGAGGGGGTACAAGCCACTGTGCCTGTACCTTGTCCCCCATGTACCCGATTACTAGAGAGGAGACTCTTGGAGACTGAACCAAAGTGCTTCTTTGCTTCTTTTTCTCCCTCCACTTGTCACTCTTTCAAAGGATTGAGAGAACAGAGCCTCCATCTCTTCTTTTTTTTGTCCATGCACACTTGTTTTCCTTCTCTCACAAACATCCTCTCACACACACTTTCAATTTATAAGTATTTAAATAGCACAAAGATACTTACTCTGCACATCACTGGGACCTAATGGATAGCACTCCATGCCTTGCCTGATAGTGGCACAGTAATGTGGAAGGAAAGGGGTAATAATCTTTGATTGGAAAATGTCATTTCTGGAGCAACTCTGCAACAACCAGTGCTGGGATGGCAGCGCCAGGCACATCAGCAGCCAGGCACACACTGCTGTAAGCAGCGCCACCGAGGAGTAATTTTACTTGGGTAAGAAAGGCGTTGTGACACTTATTGCTACTGTACTTGATGGCTGGTCGCTGGGCTGATGGATACCCTGCAAGTCCAATAGATAACAGCTTAGATATGCAGGTACTGTACGGCTCTGGAGGAACACCGCCGGGCCATCATTCAGATCAGGCCATCCTCCTCCTGCCGATCCGAGGCTGTGTCTTTGCATAGGGGACATCCGAGGGTACAGCCCTGGGCCTGGCTCAGGCACGGCAGCTTCACCGCAGTATATAACAACAATAACACCACGTATCTGTAACCTCTGCTTTATTTAAAACCAGGTCTCTTTCACCTGTAAATAGCTAGGGTATAAATGTGCCTCACCGATCACATTGGACTATTGTATTATACAGTCTGTTGAATGTTTTTGGCAGGCATGAGCCCCTATGCTACTGTGTCCTTATTTTATTATTGTTTTGAGGGTAGAGCAGTGTGATTATCCATTCTTGCTTCAGGCATAGCAAGCCATCTGGAATGCTTATTAAACCCACAGGCAGATCAGAAGGATATAACTCTGATGATGTACATGTACATGGGCTGTACTACATCATCAGAGCATTGCTCCTCTGATGATGTAGTACACATTAGTGGGCCTAGATAATGGATTAGAACTAGCAGAGTGAAAGTTAGAGTTTTTGAAGGATGGATATGGTGAGGTTTTTTTCTCTCCCTCTGGGTAACTGCTGGCATAAGATGTGGAAAAGAAAATTTAAAAGTAAGCCAAGGAGGCTTCAAAACTTGTAAGTGCTCAGCTTGTCAATGGGGAGGGACAAGTGGTGATCAAGAGGCTTAAGGAGACAGCTTTGAAACCCCGAATCATCGCAAAGAGGTCATATGTGCTCATCTACTCGAGCGAAAAGGGACATGGAACGTGGCCAGAAATAATGTCACTTCTGCAGTCCTTTGGTTGGTCATCACTAAGTGGATTTTTGGTAGGACTTTGCCTTTTTGTCATGCTTCAAAAACCCACCACCCTGTGTTATGACACATAGAACTCGTTTTTCAGCACTTTCCAAATTTATGCTCATCACATATTTGCAAGTACTATTTAGAAATAAGCTTTTCAAATGAACGAGGGATCTGATCCGCTTTCAAACTAGCCATGTGGCTTCTCTTCTGACTAAGGATGAAACAAGCCCAACATCAGTACAAAAGAAAACCAATCTGGGCACCACGTATGGGGTGTAGGTGAACGAAGGAATAACCATTTGCATGTCTGTGGGGTTCTATATATAATTTCTATTTCTCTTTGCTCATAACCCCTCACGCAGTGGTTTTTGGAGGTAGCTGATATTTGTCTAATCATGGAAAGGTGTTTCGTGTCTAAACAAAACCTTTTCCTGGGGAAGCTGGAAAGGTTCGGAGAAGTTAGGTCATTCAGTCGGGAAGCTGAATGTGTGCTATGCAATTTAGATAACAAATTGCACACTTTAAATATCAAACTGTAAATATCAAGTACTCAAAAGAATATTGACATTTTTGAGCAATTCCAAAGAGTAACAGAACTTTCAAAGAGGAGCTGTACATAGTGAACATATGCTCTAAAAATCATAGCTGCAAAGTAAGGCAAATGCCTGTTTTAACAATGGCAAATAGCAAGTACGTAAAGGTATGGGTCACATTTTATTAATGCTTAGCGTGTCTCAGGTTTAGCCACTTTTGTCAACATCCTAAACGTGGGCTGTGTGCATCTGCGCGTCAGAGGGAAGTGTGCAGCCTGTGTAGGGAGATGCACGTTGATCAAAGCAACAACAGTTTTGGGTGCAGAGCAGCAGTACTGTAGCAGCAGTTGCGTTATTGCTTTGCCACAGGCTTTACTTTAGGGTGACTGTGTGGCTTGCTGGTTTCATGGTGACCGGATTATCTTGGAGGTGTAAGGGAGAGCTCATAAAAATTCCCAGTTGGAAGAATCACAGGATCATAGAATGGTTAGGCTTGGAAGAGCGGAGTTCATATTTACGTGACTATAGTTTTCCTTTTGACAGATGTTGGGTTTTTATTGGCACACATAGTGAACCCCAGTTGTGACCATTATGTTTTCCTCTTCACCTGGGCTTGATGGCCACTAGGGGAGTTTGCTCCCTCTTTCTCAGCAAGTATCTGGAGAAGTTTCTGCTTCGTTCCTATATGAAATAGAAATAAACTTGGAAAATTCTTCATTCTCACTGCAAACCAGACAGCTCCTTTCTGGACAACCCATGCTAGCACAGCTCCTAGGCGCCAATTTTGGCAGTACGGGCTTGGGGATGCAGTAAGGGGGTGTGTGCCTGCGTGCTTGTGTGTATGCTGATTCCCAGCTTCGCACCCCTCTTCGTGGAGCATCCCTTTTTCAAGCCTTTCTCGTCTTCTTTCCCTTGGTGCCTTACCGTGACCCCTCTCGGAGGCACAGCCTTCCTCCTCTCCCCCATGCATTGCCCCGTCCCCTGCAGTTTGCTCTCTTGCAGCCCGCTGCAGGGCCGTTGCTTTCCTCCAGCAAAGCCTGCTGTGTCCCCCGCTAACCTGCCCGTGCCAGTTCCCTTCTTTCCCTGCTACCACTTTGTCCCCAGCTCCAGCTCGCTGGGGAAGGAGATGATGACAAACTGTCACTTTCTCAAACACCCTCTCCTCCACTGACTACTCTTAAAGAGGCAGTGGGATAAATGAAATTCAGCATTCGAAAGGCTCAGCTCCTCCAGAAAATATTCCACCCACAAGTGGGGAGCTTCAAAATCCATTCCTAGCAGTTAATGCTCCATCCTAAATGACATAGCTTTTCAGTGGTGACATGTGCATTGATCTGCATTACAAAAATAAGAGAAATAGCACTTCTTTTCAGCAGCAGATAATTACCAGCATACATCAGGTTCCCTCCTGCTGATACCCACAGGGTGGAGGGGATGGGAGTGGGCATTAGGTGGAAGGGACGGACCAGCTTGCACGTTCAGCCAGATAAATAATATCGATTGGGATTTGTGTGGAGTCCCAGCACCACCCCTCCTTGCTGGTTTGATTAGCCACAGGGGTACATTCACTGCAGTTACAGGATTTCACCCCAGTCATGTCTTCCACACAAAGGTGCTAGTTAGGCTACAAGCAGAAGCGAGCTGAAAGGTTCTTCAGCCCTTATCAGTAAAGATCAGAGCCAGGTACCTGTGGCCATGGTGGAAGAGCTGGATGAATTAGAGGGCAGATGTGTAAGAAAACCTCTATGGGGGGAGAGCAGGCACCCTGGCACACATGTAGTTTAGAGGCTCAGGAGCTGGGGGAGGTAATTAACAAATGGCTAATTGCGGGGTTTTGTGGTCTATGTGAGGACACTACATGCACTGATGGGGTGAGGGTCTGCCCTAGGTGCTTGAACGGCTCCCTTCACTGGGGTTTGGCTGTCGGGTTTGGCTGTGGGTCCCCCATGAGCAGCTGATGCCCTGCGCAGGTGAATTCAGCTTTGCAGGAACTTCTGAGCTGCTCTGCAGTGAACCTGCCTCAGGCAAGAGACACTTGAGCTCTCTGCAAGGGAAGGGGTGCCACTCACCAGGCACCAAACGCCTGCGCTGCCCTCCGGCAGGACAAATGCCTTTGCTTGACTCACCTCTCCTTGGGGCAGATGTGTATAGAAAACATCACTGCTGTCATTGATGGCTGAACCATCAGTACACAACACAGCTCCGTTTTCATAGTGCTGGAAGAACAGCAGCTAGCAGGGAAGGAAAGGTGCTGCTGCTGCCCGCGTGGGGCTTTGCCATTTCTCACTTCATAGTCTGTTGTTCTTTAAAGGCAAATAAAGCCCATTGGCAACGGGAGTGGAAGTGCTCTCTGGGTCTAAGCACACTTCAGTGTGTTAGATCGACTGAATTTCCTCTTCATCAGTGAATGCAATCTGCCGTGAGAAAGTTTTACTGTCTCGGAGTCCTTATGAAAACATTCTTGGATAATTGAGACATTCCCAAACAATCAAGATAACCAGATGTGTCTGTTATTTGTAATTACCTGAACATGAATTCGTTCTTCAAGAACAGCTCCATTTTTTTTTTTTTGGTGCTTTTTTGAATTACTCTAGATAATGGATAGGAAGATTAACTCCTCTGAAAAGTAATCTGTGGTTTGTACCTAGTATGTCTCATTCAGATGCAAAATCACCTCCTTCCAGAACTAGGTACTGGGGCTCAAGCAATAAGTGAAATGAACTCTCTGCTTCTGCTGCGAGATCCACAGCCTCTAGTGCCCTTTCGGGTGACACCGTGGGGTGAACTCTGAGGCTTGAAGTCTATGAACAACCCATGAAGAAGATGCTAAAATGTTCTCTTCAAGCAGGGAAAATTGCTGAAGGCTCGAAAATGGTTTCACAAGCCACTTCGTTAAGTAGCACACTTTGAATAAAAAGGCTTTTGCACAAGCTGCATTTGCACCTAGAGCTTCTGCAACATTTTCATCTTGCAAAGCACCCAGCTTTCACTGCAGCGCAGTGCATGAGGTGAAGGAATTGAAGCCATCCCTGACACATTCACAGTATAGGAAAGACACCTATACATCTCCTCTTTCTTCTGGTATGGACTGGGACTTAGCCCACACCTCAAAACTGTTATTTTCAGGGCAGTAGCCATGACCTTTTGTTGCAAAAGGTGTCTGAAATCCTCCCCATTCCCATTTCATCAAACAGAGCTTGAATCAGAACTTGCCTTTCACACCCAGTGCTGGGCTATGTATTTGCCCACCCTTTTTCTGGTATACCTCTTTCTCTACTGCTTGCTCTCTGTTGGGTTTTCCTTCCATGTGTTTCATCTGGACATTTGCTCCACTCCTATGTACTGCAGGTTTTTGTTGGCATTCCATTTTTCAACATACTGAGAAGTCCCATATCCCGTTTCTAACCACAGCTGTTATCATCTTTGGTACGTATTTTACTACTCTTACTTTCCTCATCTCATACTTGTCCACTGTAAATAGGAAGGTGGGGAGCGTCCAAATGCCATGGGTCTTGTCTACTCTTCCTTTCATGTTTACTCCACTTTTAGTACATGAGCCAATGGCCTCATCTTTGTCCTCTCTCCTGACAACTTCCTCCCATTTTATATGTTTACCTGCGCTCATTATTAATAGTGGTAACACCAATGGTGCTGATGCTACCTTCAATTGTTCCAAGAAAAGGGTTTTTTTGCAGAAAAAGAGCAATTCTTGCACAGTACTCTATGAATCCTTGGTGTCTGGTGAGTTCCGTATAGTCTTTTTCCTTGAAGCTCATTCAAACCTTCCCTCTTTCTCTTGACAGTTTTGCCCTGGGCCCTTATCTTTGCTGTCCCAAAGGAACATCCTTGAATCTGTTAGTCGTGTACGTATAGCTGAGACTTCTGTCACCACTTTCCAGCCTGCTGAGGACTTAAAGATCACAGCATTGACTTGGTGCTGAAAATAAATGGGCCTTACAGATGGTTTGGAAGACTAGTGAGAAATGCTTGGCTTTACTCCTGCTAACTAGTTAGGTCTGTTCAATACAAGCTAAGCTTCATCCTCTCTACCGCATGAAGTGAGTTATGACAAGTTTGCCCAGGTATGAAGAGTACATGGTAGATTACCTGGTTGTTAAACTGCCACCTCCCTCTCCTTCAAAAGCAGAAAGCATCATTTAGTTGGTACTTGGGAGCCAGTGATGTTTTCAGCAAGGTCTGAGCATTTTTCACCCTTGATAAATGTAAAGCAGGATTTCTGGTGCAGGGAAGTGGTTTATCACTGATTTCTTTGCCAGGTTCCTTCAGGCCTCATTCTCCTCAATCACACAGGTCCTTTTTAGGTCCATGGAAGCATTTGGCATCTTCAGGATGGCAAAAGATACACTGGTAGCAATGCAGAACAGGGAATTAGGTATTTTTTTCCATGAGACCTGTGTTTTTATCACTTTCTTGTCTCCATGCTTTCGGTGGATTTCCCAGCTCTGCTGACTCCAGCCTCTCCAGGCTGCGTCTGTGCTTCCATGGAATGGCCTCCCCTGTTAAAACATTTCTCAGAGGCACATTTACCACAAGCTACTCATGTCATTGACTACCTGTTAGTTAAATTTCTCCTGCTAGTGTGTGTATTGTACGTAGCCCGTGTTACAAGAAAGGAACACGCACCTTTCTTTGTATGGTCATTTTGTGGGTAGTCTATGGCTTCACGTGGCAATCTTTTGAGCCGAACTATGTACTGGTGGGGTAAGAAGGAATCTTATCTAAAGCAAACCGTGTGCTGAAGTTTGCCTTTCGGTGAACTAAAACTTTACAAAGGCTGGCTTGGGATGTCAGGAGTGGCTTGAAGACCTATAATGAAATAGAGGGTTACACAAAAGGATTTAATTTTAATAGCATTGTGTGTGACAGCAAGAGGAAGAAGTCTGGAGTCTAGTCACACAGAACCAAAATACAAGGGAAGGGAGGCAGAGGGAGAAGAAAACTGGGCTGGGTCTAAAAGACAGCTAAAAAATGTAATAAAGAAAAAAGACAAGACAAAAGCACGAAGCATAAAGCAGGCTACAGAAAAGTGTTTGCTCAGTTTGCATATATTTGGTACCAGGGCAAGAGGGAGACGAGGAAAGAAAGGAAATTGAGCCTAAAACTATTTATCTAGCTACTGAAGAGTTGCTTTTCTTCCCTTTTCTTAGAGGTTTCATTAAAATGTGTGAATGCCCTTTTTTCCCCAAGAGTTTCCAAGTGTCTCTTTGTACTAGCAGTAAAGCAGACATCGTGGTCCTACGTTGAGCGTTGCAAAAGGTGTGGCTGTAGGTGCCTAGAAAAACAGATCCAAGGAATATGCCTCTTTATCAACACGTGGATGTTCTGTCAGTTGCAAGTTAGCTTCAGGGAAATGCATTCCTCCAAGGAATGCTTCTAGAGAAGCACTTGGGGGGTTGCCAGGGCCATGAGAAGGGCTTTAGGCTTGGAACTTCCCCTATCCAGGTCACTCCAGTCCTCCAGACTGCTTGCACAGCTCCTTCTCTCTCTGCCCAACAGTCCCCACAGCTATAAAATGGTAGTTTCCATGCTCACAAATGCAGTCCATTGCCTGTTGTTTTCCACCATGTAGAGACACAAGGTGGAGAAGTGCGATAGGGTTAAGCCAAGGCTGGCTGAGGACAGCACTGTCCTTGGGGGTTACCACTGAGACCCCTGCATGAGCAGTGTTCGGACCTGTTTACCCAGCCTGCCTTCATCACAAATCTTGTATTTCCAAATGAATATTTTAAGGGAAGGGAATTGTGCAGATAGTTAGTGTAGCTTATTGGGTTTTAAAAATTCATGTTTCTAAATTCCCAGCATTATTTTCCTCTTGCTTTAAAGGAGAAAAAAACCAAGAGGGGAGGGAATCTCTTTTCAATAAGGACTTAATCGTCTGTTGCATCTGGAAAGGCCTCCGAGTTGAATCTCCCTTCTCCACAGTGCTACCTGAGCACTTTTGTTTCACTTTCAAGCTCTTAGCTAAAACAGGACTTTTGTGGAAAAGAAATTTAAGCTAAGGGGCGTGTAATGGTCTTGTCAATCTCCAGCATTCATTAGGGGCTGTGCTGATACCAAACAACCTGACCATCAACATCAACCTAAAAGTGAGGCTCATCTCATGCCACTTCAGCCATCTAAATGCAAAGCTGCTTCTTTAATCACTGACATTGCCAAAGGGAGATTCAGCAAAGGTGAAGTCTATCCATCTCGCTTATCTTAGGCACTTTTGGACAGGATGAAGCTCCTCCTGGGTTTGCCCAACCCACTGTGTTAATAGTGGGCTTAGACTGGATGCTTCTCTTTTTACACTGCTCAAGCCATGTGAGATGAAGCCCATGACACAGAGCTTCAGATGAAGCTTTGGCTGTCGGAGTAACGTGTTGCTTTAACCAGCCTGGACCCTGATTTTGAGGAACTGTGTGTGGAAGAAAGCTGGAAGCCAAAAGAACGGAGGCTGTGCCAAGGTTCCCAAAGGGAAGGTTAGCAACACTTGCTCCGGATTGATAAGCTCATTCAGAAAGATAAGTAATGGGAATAAAAATAGTTTGTGCTGAGGCATACACGTGTGGGCTCTGCAAGGGGCAGCAGCTGAACCATCGCATTTTTACCATACCTTGTGGTTAAGCATCCAAATTGCCAAGAGTTGAAACAAAAGTACTCTTTTTTCATTCTTAAAACAAGGGCCCACTTCAAGTGACTCTGCTTGGATTTTATCATGCTGATACTGCCCCAGCTCAAGCAAAGAGCATTAATACTAACCTATTGAATGCAGAGCTGCAACATAAATGAGAGAATTTCACTATATTTCCCATTGCATCTTTCTAATGACCTTACCCCTGTGTTTGAGAGATGTCTGGACTAAGAGCAGTATATTTATATATATATTTATATATAAATATACTCTCTCTATATATAAATATATATAAATATATAAAAAAATAATACTACTATAATATGGAATAATATATATTATCAATACTATCACATATTATTATAGATTACTAGATCATTATTACATATTATAAATTAGTATATACAATATCTAATAATATATAATAATAATATTATAATGTATAATAATATTATAATATAAAATAATATTATAATATATAATAATAATTTCTATATATATATATAAATCTTTTTTTAAGTTCCTAGAGAAACATATTTATCTATCAGGAAACAATATCCTTTACTGTACCAGAGTACCTCGGGATACAGAAGTTTGGGCTTCTGTCTCATTTCATTGCTAGACCTGGAGCTTAGGTTTGAAAATGGTGTAAGTTTAGTGGTATTAACAGCATGGAGATGGGGCTGCCTTGTGGCAAGGACAGACACCTGAATCTAGCAGTGTTTTCCAATAGGCGACAGTAATGAATATGAGTGATAAAGCAGTTTAAATGACAGATAATTCACCCGCACACCAAAACCTCAAACCCACTGGTTTGGAAGAGTGGATGTGGAAGAGTGGATGCCCTGTGAAGGCATTCTGAAGCAGAAGCAGAAGCACCCTGTGGTGCTGGCAGACAGGAGTACCAGCACGAGAAGATAATCCAGGACATAAAACCCCTCTGTTGTTACTGTCGGTACTCAGGTACATTGCAGCAATGCCCTTCCAGTACTGCTTAGAAACTGTCCAGAAGGCATAAAATATGCTAAGCAGCTGTTAAAAGGGGAAAAAATAACGTGGCAGAGAAAGATGAAGGATACGCATAAAAATACATTGAAGACACTTCTGATCGAAATGTGGGATATGACATTTTCCTGTTTGTGATGCTGCAGTGTGGTGGCTGTGCTGGTGGCAGGGCTGTGGGAAGGGGGGGTTCTTTTTCTGTTAAGGGCAAACAAAATGAGGGTAAAATTTGAAGTTGAGGAATTTTCTGCTGCTAGAAGGCAAATCACTACACGCACTGCTACGACGGAGCAGGGGCGAACAATACAACATGCTGGGGATTGCAGATGCGCGTGCAGTAACGCCGTGAATACATTAACTCCCTGTGTTGTCAAGGCAAGTGACAGCGGCTGAGTGAAATCCAGAAAGGAGCTACTGTCAGCGCAGTGCCCGCCCGGGCAAAGTCACATCGCTTCTAATAACAGAGTCTATTCTGGTTACGTCTGACACCGTGATCGAGAGGCTCTTGCTCAGGGAGTTGTGTTTATTGTGACCCAGGGAAGTCCACTGAGCTGCTCGATGAGGCTCCAGCCTTCTGCCGTGGCCATTAGACAAACTCATCCGCACCGTGGCATCGGCAGGGCTGGATTTTCTGCTCCTTTCTTTCCTTTTCCATCACCTTTCTTTCCCCCTTTACAGTAAAAATGACAGAAAGGAAAAGCACAGCAGTAAATAAGTACTTTTGGACCTGTGCCTTGGATGCTCTGACCATTAGTAAAGAAAGGGTTATTTCATGAGGCAAAGTGAGTCACTAAAGTCTGTAGTTTTCTGCCTACAACTGTGCCCTGATCTGTGCAGAAAAGGGACCGCACGGCCCCACGTTTCTCTTTCCTTGTGCTGTGCACGTCCCCAGGAAAACTCTTCAAAGGCTACATCAGTAGATTTAGTCCACGTTCCCGTTTGATTAAGGTAGGTCTGTCTGCAACTTTACCCTGTGCTGAGCATATCCGAGGCAGGAAGGTAAACATCCCATTGTGCCGGGGTTGATGAAAGGAAATCCTGGAAAACGTTGCACTTTTCCAAGAAAACTGCCAGAGGCACATTATTAGGTCTGAATTAAAATGCAGACGAGATTCATTAAATTGTTGACCCTGCCCCCTCCAAAAAAAAAGTCAGGTTGCCATCTGAAATTGACAGCATTAGAGACAAATTATGTGCGCTGATTAATAAGCGTGGGCTAAATTACGGCTCCGAGAGCGGGTGGAGCGCTGTGGGAATGGGAGCGAGGGAAGGAGTGGAGGAGGTGAAACCCATCCTTGCCTGTGGGCACAGGGCAGTGCCAAGGGGTGGGGGGGGCTGTGGCATTGGGGCGACAAAGGACAATCGAGGGGACAGGAGGAAGGAACTGAGCCTCCTCCAGGAGGAGACAGTGATGTGGCACCCACTATACAGCGGTTTGCCATCGTGCTTGGGGATGAGTGGTGAGCTCAGGGACCACGTTGCCCCTTTTCTTTGGGGTAGAGGGAACACTTAAACAAAGAAGGAAAAAGACCAACCCAAATCTAAGGTCAGATTTAAGAAGTAAGAAAGGTAGGGTAGATGAGGGACTTGAGAAGCCAATTTCCATCACACTGGGGGACAAATATACTGACCATTTCACTATTTCAGACAAAAAAGGGGAAAAGGGAAAGCAAGCAGAACGGTGTGTGCATTACAAGACATAATTCTCTGAAAATACTATGACCAGTGCATAACTAGCAACATGAATGCTATTAACATGTTAATTTTACTAACCCTTTAACCTATTGATTAGCCAAACAGAAGGAAACAGCATCTTTCCATGCTCCTCCCCTCCCCCCCACTGCCTTTCATGTAATTGGATTCAAATTCACATCTGTAGCTACTAAACCAATGTTTTCAACCTTTCTCCTCCACCTCCCCACCCCCAACTGTTTAACCTCCCATCTCCAGCTCTGGCATCAATGTAAGCCTTTATTTGTGAATATTCCGATAAGCACTTTGCCTCCAACGATATTGTTCGAGCACCAGCATCATTGTTGCGGCTGTAATTGTTACTATCAAGACCCAGTTCTTTGTAATTAGGAAGTCAAGATGGTATTCAGCAGTATGGCAGCACAGATTCTCATTTGTTAGGCTATTAGGAGAAAAAATGTTTACAGAGAAAACAGTGTCATTGTTTAGTGCTCTTAATTGACCATCTGCCTGGTAAAGAAATGTCCAAAGAAGGATAAATAAGACTATAGTACACTTATTTATTTATTTTCTTTGTGCAATGAGTAAATTAGGAAAAGCAACAGCAGATCCAAACTAGACAAGACGTTGCTAAATCAGGCTGCAAGTGAAATCATGTCGTGAATACATTAACTTTTATTTCTCTCAGTGTCAAGACTCGTGTCTGCCTCTTCCTCAAAGTTTGTTGGGAAGAAAAAGGAGGCCAGCTCTTGGTGGGCACTGCGGAGTTGACAGCATTCATCTTTTAACAAAGTCAAGCATATGCTGCTTTGAGTGCAGCATCTTTGCATGCTCAATGACGTGTTTAATGTCACCTTTCCCACTGTAAATCATCCCTGAGTAAATCCACAAGGGAGAGTGGTACTAGGAATTAAGCAGGAGAGAAATAAAATTCATGACCATGTGGTTCTATCTCAGGGAATTTGGTGCGTATTGACAAGAGAGATTCACACCTGACGGGGCCGAGAGCTAATTTGTAGTAGGGCTGTTTATCTTCTGCCTGAAAGGAATACTTTTTCATATTTAATGTGCATTTTCCTCCCCTCTGTGTGTGTGTGTTTGTGATTTAACGTGGCTGTGGGTGCATCTGGTTCTGCTGCCTGGCAAAAACGTAGCTTCCAATTTTGGGCTAATTCAAAATCCTGCTTTTTCTCGATGAAAAAGAGACATTTTGGTCTTCAGAGAACCAAATCTGATCTTTTCACTGCACGAGGCACTGTCTTCAGCAGGGAGTATTTGAGCCGTTCTTGCACCATTTGTTTACAGTTTGGAAATGAGAACTGAAAAAACCCCAGCAGTATTACCATGCTAAACCAATATGGTAAATGACCAAACTGATCTTCTGTACTATTTGTCTTCCAGCATTCCGGGTGGAAATAATCCAGTGCATTTGTATGTTGATTTATTACAGTGTGGAGTTAAAAAAAAAAAAACAACAACAGAGAGAAGCAATAGGAAAAAAGAAGGAAAAAGAGGAATGAACTAAAAAAGTAAGAATTGCATTTTAAACTAATAATAATCTCTCAAATCATTACCTTCCAGTTTCAAAAGGCACCAGGATGCCCATAAGGGGAGCCCCAGTTCTGCCTCCTCCATGACCACTACAGTGCCTGTACTGCAGGTCCAGCCACTCAGGGACAGGGGGACAGCAACCAGCATCCACAATCGGTAGCATGACAATGGAGGTAAGATTTCCCACTAGTTACAAAGCTGACAGTGTTTTAGCCACCATTTCTATGATAATAAATGCACTAATGGCTGCAAGTGGGTTTTCTTTCCATAAAACCTCTCCTACAATGCCTTCACCTAACACCTCAGGTGCATCGCTCCGTGTTCATCTGTTCCCCGCAGAAACCTTCCTTTTTCCCGTGTCCCCCTGATTCCAGCTCTAAGTACTGACCCTAACAATCTTTGTTGCTTTATCTTGCCTGGGTACTTACTCCTGTGCACAGATTCTGTTTGAGTTTTGAGGGAGCACCTCAAAATTGTGGGTTTCTGCTTGACAGCTTTGACAAGGGGTGGTAGGTAATGGAGTCAAGCTATCATTTGTCTTCAAAACACCAACATGTAATGTACTGCTTCAAAAGTTGCACTTTTCTTTGCATCCCACTTCTAGAGATCTTTCATTAGTGCCAAGTGCATTTTTCAGAGAGCACCAACCCGCCTTTTTACTAAATGTTTTCCTTCCAGTAGGGAACATAACTAATACAATAATATCCATCAGCACGTGCAGGAAGGGGAAAAGCGTGTAGGGCTTTTGGGGTACCGCACCTTTTTTCCTGACCTAGAAACCCTCAGATTTATGAGGTCCAAAGTCTTTCTTTCGTATCTTCTGAACTGGAACTGTAGGAAGTAGACATCCCACCCTATGGAGGTGGAAAAGCCTGCTCAGATAGCCTCCTGCTTGGAAGTGCTGCCATCACCATACACACTGCCTGTTTCTCTTATTGCTGCATCAGTTTTCATAGCAGTATAACAATGATGTTATAATGTAATGATAAAGAAAGGTGCCTTTATAACCCACATCGGTACCTGTTTCCCCAGCAGCACATGTATATACCAGCACCTGCATGTCAGCATGCACCTCGCTGGGGTAGGTGCTTGTACATGGAGCCCGTGCCTGCGTTTTGTCTGCGTGTGTTTTGGAGTAGGGAGCAGAATAAGTGGCTCAGAAAACTCTGATTGACAGCAGTAGTTTTAAGCTCATGCATGTCTCGCTACTTGTTCAATTTGTTTAGTCCAGTGGTCTCCTTTATTAGGAGCCTTAGGGTTTTTCTTTTGATTTGGCAGGATGATTATAATGAGAGCTCCTTAGTGCTACTACACCAGGGTATCTGCCCACTTGCTCTCAGCCTCTGCTGTATAGCTTGTGATTAATGTAAAACAGTCAGATGCCCTTCAGATCAGTTGAATTTGGGGATTCTATTATTAACATGAAAAGCGTGCTGACCGCACAAAGCCCTTGGTGGTACCAATTAAAGACAGCGTCAGTCAGCATTGGCACTTCTCATACCACTGCTCTTTTTTGTTTCTTGTTCTTTATTTCTCTTCATGGCAAATCTTTTCCATGGCAGTGATGTCCCATCCACCTCCATGTACCTGTGCCATGCTTCAGCCCCAAGACATGACTGACTTGGGTAGCAGGGAAACACCTTGCTTTCCACCTTTCCTGCCCAATTTCCACACCCCTTATCTGGCCAGATGCGAGCAGTGGGATTTGAGCACAATATCTCTTCATGTCATCGCGCAGGGATGGGGAGTCTGGCCTGGATTGACCCTAGTAGAAAGCCCTGTGGTGTTCCTTCCCCACTGGTGCAGTGTCTCCGGGCTGCCACCACAGATCACTGGATGAATTTCACAGTAAGACCCCAGCTTATCACCATTATCTTTTTATTCCAGTCAGTATTCCTTGAATATCAGAAGTGAAGAGCTGGATTATTCACAAAGTGTCCAGTGTTAAACCCTATTTACATGCAGAAGTTGTGCCAGCTTACCCTGAGGTTAAATCAGTGCAAACCCCTTCTGTGAGGACTCTTCTAAACTAATGAGAATGACCTCCCATAATTTCTTTAATTAAAGAACAACAACAACCTAAATCAAGCTAAAACATGCTTCATATTAAATAAGGTTGGCCAAGAAAATGGTTTTGCGTCGCTTGAAATGCTGGCTACATCTTGTGCACTGACTGAATTACAGCAGTGCTGTGGGCAGAGCAAACCTCAGCTCTGGTATCTGACTTCTGCTCGAGCAGCAACGAGAGGGTGTTACATGTGCCCTCACCAAAGGCAGCAGAGGTTCTGCCTATGAGGTGGCCAAGGTCTCTCCAACACCCTGTGATAAACCCCGTGCAGCAGTTCTGATGTGTCACAAATTCACATAAGGCGTCTGGATCAAGACAAAGTGTTCTTTCTTATGAAAGCTCCCCCTTCCCTCACTGCGCTGCTCCGTGTTTGTCAGGAATAAACCTGCACCATGGAAGAGCGGAGAGAAAATCCTTCCTTTCTGAAACTTTATCTTCCAGAGTCAGGCTTTTTCTTGCATAAGGCTCGCCATAAATCTGGGGGTCTTGTAACTTTGATCTATCTATTCACCCTCTGCCTACAACACATACTTTGATTGCGCTTCTTAATGGTCTATGAGGAATTGAGGAACCCTCTCATAAGGGAAAAACCAGTGCTGGTTTCTTATTTCTCCGCTCATTTCTTAGGAAAAAAAGACCTTTAGAAGCTACTTAGATGACCCTTTCAGTTGTGCAGGCAATGGCTGTCCTCCTTCCTTTCACTGCTGATTCCGGAAAGAGCTGAGCACAGAAGCAGCGTTGTTTCCCACCCAGCAACACCAATCTCATCACCAATATCATGACCATCTAAGATCATCTGGTTTATCTCAAGATATCCCCTTCTAAACCAGCTGCTTTCTAAGTCTGTGCTGAGAGATGATGATTCACCTACTTCACACAGATCTAAACCCTTCACTTGCTTGTATCACCCATTCACATAGGGGTTGGTGTTTCCTTATAGCGCTCTCTCTCCCCATCGGTGCTCAGACCCTCCTGGAAGGGGCTCTGTGTGCAGCAAAGCCAACCAGCCCCACGAAGCTTTGGGATATCAGTGGTGTTCAATGTGTATCGTACTGTAACAAGAACCTTACGAACAAAATCAGTGTGATTAATCCTAGCAGAAAACGTGGGCAAAACAGGAATGTGATTTTCTCCTCAATCAATACTATGGAGCTCCCACCAATCTTTGACGAATGTTTTATTCATGCATGAAAAGATACTGGGGCCCCAATATATTATAGTCATTCCTGTTTAGACCTGTAAATGAACCCAAAAAGAATCGCAATATTTTGCTGCCTGCTCCACATATACACCCAGCTTTCTAGGATATAAATTAAAGATAAACTGCATTTAATCCCATTAAGCATTAAAACGTAAGTAAACAAATTGACTAACAAAATAGAGGGGGATGGCAGCAAAAGGAAATAAGCTCAGCAAATAATTGGTTCTAAGGAAGTTAATGAAAGTTTCTGGTGTGCTTTTTATACGAATAGAGTTCAGAAGAGCTGATGGTTTTGAAGTGTTACTCACAAATCTCCCGTATCCACAATAGATCTTTTGTTAAGCGTACCTGCGCATTTATTGTGTATGACAGCCTAATAAAATGAAGTCATTTGAATAAACACTGTATCAGAATACCCTATCTTCTGCGTGGCAATGCGCATTTCCCCCGCTGAAGGAAACATTTAACATTCTCCCCATTTTAATACTTTTAATAAATATTTGCAATTCCTGTGATAATGCATAATGGCAGAGCCATGCATTGCCTCCAGAATGGATGTGGCTGCTGGCAGGTGGCCATTTTCCAATTTTCTGTCTCACTAATATACATTTATTATGTATTTCTAAGGGCTTTATATTTTTCCTTCCCCCTCCAGTATCTGGCTTGTCATAAAATTGCTATTTCATAAGAGAAAGCACTCGTGACAAAGAAATTCCAGCTGAACCTGCAACTGACAAATGGACATCTACTGGCCAAGCCAGAGAAGGAAAGCATTTCCCTGGTGTAGCTCTCAGTTTAATCCCTTCCCATCAGCCAAAGGCACAATACGTTTGGCTCAGAGACTCCTATTACCAAACTGGGATCAAGAATCAGCTCTTGCTTAGTAATGTGTTCTGAAGTATGACACTGCATTGCATCATGTTCTGCATGACATGACATGAAATAACAGAACGTTACACGATGGGTTATGACACAGGGAAGTAAGATGCGAGTTAATATTATGCATTACATATTTATTCCTTTCCCTAAATGGTTGGATCGGGGCATATGATGAGCTGTGAGTGGTCTCTTCTATACTGGCTTTCTACAATAGCCATCGTTAAAGTATCTGAGCATCCACCAGTGGATAATTAAGCCTCTATTGACAGATGAAATCCTTGAATCTTTCAATAAGCACATATCGTTCTCTATATTTAAGTAGCAGTATTCATTTGAAGAGCATGGGAGCAGTGACTCTCTAAGTATGAAGCATAAACAGGCAATAAGAAGTGGTAAAACTACTCAAATGATGCATCCTTATCCTCTAAATGGAAGGAAGCTGATTTTGTAAAACTCTTTATTGCATTCACAACAAAGCAGGGGATATCCTGTATCACAGCGCATGTGCTTCTTGAACATCCTTTCTGGTAGCAAATGATGTTCAGGGAGCGCGGTTTGCTATCAGAGAGCTATTTACGATGGCCAAGATAGAAGGGCACTGAATAAATATCTGCAACTCTCAGGAACTGAAACATGATGGTGAAATAGATGGAAAGAAATATCTCAAATAAGCAGAGGGCCAGAACCCCCTCACCAAAGGTGACTGCAAACTCAATAGCTTTTTCTTCTGGTTTTATTCAAAGCTGTGAAGCAATGGGATAATCCAGATTAATTATATACTGTTTGTTACACAAAACTCTATTTTGATTAAACTAATTCCTGGAATGATAAATATAGGCTCTTCAGCAAAGGATAAAGACCGCACTGTACTGTACTCACAATGTCGGGAGAGGTGGATTTGCCTTATCAGATGTTGTTAAACATGCTCGAAAAGAACTTCTTGGCCATCAAGAAGTGATAAAAACATGGTTCATTTTGGCACCTTCCATGCACTTGCTAACACCAGGGAGCACAATCCCACCTTGCTTTCAGTTGCACCCTGCACGGTAGAAGAGGTACAAGCAAGGGACATGGTGTGTGGCTGCAGCAGTGACCGCTGAGTCTTCCTGCAGAGGCTCACAGCATCCTCAGCATCCAGCCTGAATAAAGGGGCAAATCCCCACCAATTTCATTTCACTTCTTTCCCCTTGTGCAGGCCTTACAGATAACTATATTGATGTCAGTGGCAGGTATAGACCGGCTGGCATTTGCTGAACCTACACTGGCTCAGTGAAGCTTGGCAGGCTCAATTAGGTGGTGGTATAAAAAGGGAATGGGGCCGTTTGCTTTGATGAAAGCAAAGCCGAGCTGCTGCGGCTGGAAACTCACGTTTTCCTTGTCGTGCCCGACAGAGTGCATTTGCTCAGGAAAAGTTGCGATTCCTGTTAGATTACTGGTTGGCATTTGACTGTAATTCATAGAGCAGCAAAGGCTACAGAAGGTCTAGTTAGGAAAAATGCTGCTGAGCAGTGTGTAATAGCTGCTGGGGCTGTGTTTGAGTTAATCCACTGCCATCTTTCTTTATCTTGGTCAGACACCACATTCATGTTTCCACCAAAGCAGCAAAGTGACTTTTCATTATGCAAACTGCTGTTGCTTCTTGGGCTGGGAAGCCCTCAAAGAGGGTAGGGAGAGGGTCTCTTTCTCTGTCCGTGAGCTAAAATAGGACAAGGCTCCAAACAATTAACTGAGAATTAGGAACAGGCTGTTGTACAGGAGGTGAACCTTGGATTCGCTGCGGAATTATGGCAAGCTGCTTCATTGTCTGCGTTTGTGGTTTTCCCTTTACTTGACCTGTGCTGGCCCCAGTTCAGGAAAGAATCACTGTTTGGAAAAGTGCTTATTGGACTCCATGTGAACGTTTCAGTGCTTTCCTGAACCGGTCCTGGCGATACTGCAGCACTGGCGCTGCGGATGGCAAAGGCACATTTCTCACTGATGATCATGGGCTGATGCCAGGGCTCAAACGGCAGCTGGGAAGTGCTCAGGTAGAACTTTTTTGTTCTTTTTTAACTGAAAATTAATTGTGTCTCATTCTTCTTCATGGAAAGCATCTATGTTGAAAGTAATTCAGCTGAAAATCATGCGACTTTGGTGCAAACTTTTCAGTTAACCACCAGATTTTCTCACCTGTCGGAAACACTATTGCGATCTCAAGTATGTGTCCAAAAAGATAATTATTTTACGTAAATATTGCTAGATATTTAGGTAAAAAGGCATATTATAGATTTCTAATATATGTTATATACCAATATATAATATATATTATATATGTAACGAATATATAATTATATAGCATGTATTAAAACTACATTATATATATTTGTACATCTTTTTCACGTATGATTTATGTAATGAAAGATAAAATATATTTAGTTGTATAAATTATTTCTCATAGGGTGATGCTCTAATAATATAACACAAAGTGCTATATTGTTCTATAGAAATGCGTAATTAATTATATATGGGATTAAATTAGGGATTCAGGAGAAAAAAGTTTTCTTCCTTTGAAATGGAGACTATTTGAATGCTGGGGTGAACAAAGGCCCCTCCTAATGCCTCCTCCTGCCACTTCTGTCAGTGGCAAAGTGCTGCTCAGGAATTCATTCTCTGTTACTAACCATCAGACTTTACCTGCTTTTTTTGGCTACTTGATTTCTTCTTCCTACATTAACAGCCTTGCTGCCTGTTTCGAACTGCTTTGGGGCCTTGCTCCTATGAAAGATGTTGCGATTAACCCATCTCACACTGGAGAAGTGTGGTTTGGTTGCATTCACTTTATTAAGCGGGGGATACGTCACTAAGGGTTTGCGTTGCTCTTGTTCAATGCAAGTTGATAAGAACCAGATATTTGAAGGAATGGAGAAAAGTAGATTAAAGATTTCCTGTCCCCTCATGGTTAGCTTTCTCTTAGATGAGATGAAGACTCTGTGAGCGGGCACAAGCGGGTGATACAATCGGTTCTCTACCAGTAAGCTGACAGTATCGGCGGTCTGAATCTGAGCATCTTTCGATAATGATTTCCTTGTGAGAAGAATTCGCATATACGTATTTCTTCCTCTGGGGCATGCATGCTGTTTCCTTAGCAATGAACTGTGGATTATGGTGCAGCTCTGCTGGGTCAGTTGTCAAAGTAGAGTAATTCACCTAAGCATTATTTCTGAGGGGTGCACTAGTATTTTTGAGGCAGGATGCTCTCTGAAAGGGGGTGCACCCGAAGTTTTAATCTCCGAGCACAAAACTTGCCTCAGATATGAGCAGCAGGTAGATGAACGGGAAACAAATAGATTGCTGAAGAAAAAGGCAAACTGCACTTTGCCCAGATGATGCACTTGAGTGGTGAACCTGATAGTCATGCAGAGATTTCAACTTGTGCTGGTGCTGCACCGTGGTACCCTGACCCTTTAGAACCTCAACCCCCAGACCTGCAGGGGACCATGTGCGTTGTCCCAGCAGCAAGTGCCTTGCTGCTGATGTCATCTGTTTCAGAGTTTAGTTCCCCTGCAAAAGGTTTCTCTGAAGTAACTTTTCATTACAAAGGGTGGCCATTAAAGAAAACAGAAGAAACAAAACCCAGCAAAATCAAGAAAAACCACCTGAAAACAGGGAGAACTGTGATTCTCCATGAATCTTCTTCAGCCCATACTTTTTATAAGTATTTAATAGGATACCTTGTAGGAATAGACAGCAGGAGATGCCTGCAATAACTTAGAGGGCAGCTTTTTCCTGTCACTTCTTTTACAGCACGGCCCACTAGTCTTCCTACGAGATATTGCTTGCACAGTATCACCATTTCTCTTTGGATAATCAGTATAGGTTGGTAATAATGCATAGCAACATACAATTAAAAATTAATAGTGAAATGATTACATTATTCTCTTGTAGCAGAACCCCCTCCACCTTCCAACAAAGGCCTTGAAAGCACTTTGGCTGTTTCCCAAAATAGCTGATTAATACCTTGCCTAGCGCTACTCCCATGATGCACACGTGCTATTGCCAGGCAGGAATTGCTACTGTCCATCCAGGAACGGGGCAGGTGTCAGGGAAGGCTTTGCTCAGCATCCACCAGCGCACCGTGCCTGGAAAACCTGCTTCAATGGCAACAGCATGGCCAGCCAGTGTTTGATACTATTGGGATCATCCGTGGCATTTGCAACTGCAAGACAAGGCGTTGGGAAGTCTGGAGAGAGGGGATTTGCTTTCCTCACTGCCAAAACAAAGGCTTTGCAATGTTACATATATTATTCTGATCACAAAAGTATCTTGCATTAGGGCTTTCAGCGTGAAATAATTGACCTTGACATAGCTTTCAGCTGAGGGCACGTAACTCTTATCGCAGTGACTTATCTTGAAGGAAAGCGTGCAACTGCAAGGAATATTTACTTACCATCTCCTCTTTCCTTTTTCTGTGCTCTGCAAGGACAAGTAGGCAGAAGCGTAGTGAGGGATGGAAGGCATTTTATGTGGATGAACACATGAAGAGGTGATTATGCATTGCTAAAAGTCTAATCCTTGGATAAACTACAGTTTGCTATTAATTCTTTGGACTTGCTTAGCTGCTACTTAACATTTCCATGACTTAACAATTATATTCTTGAGCTAAGAGTAACTTTCCAACCAAATGTGTAGGGATTAGAAACATTGATAATTACATTAATTAATATTAATGGCAGTGACAATATTTGTAGTCATATGACAAACACGAGGAAAGCAGGGCTTTAATTTTATCAATTAATTCTCTTTCTAATTGCTTTCACCATTCAATCGTCAGAACGTGTTCCACTTGCAGCAAGAGTGTGTCAAGGAGGAAAAGGGAAGTTAAGGGGGAGATGTGTGCTTGTGTATGGCATCGTCTGTTACCCAGGCATACGTTTAGCCTTGGCTGTGGGCTTTCCATTTTCTCCTGTCTATTTATTATAACTGCCAATCATATGAGTAATGGGTTCAGTCTCAGTTAAGATGGGTTAGTAGGCAGAGGCAGTCAGGAGTACAGGATGCCACTTACTGAGGAGCTCTCCATGTTATCAGTGTCCCTCTTCCCCCACCTTGCCATAGGTGCAGGACGAGCAGAGGACAGCAAGCCAAGCAGACCTTGGAAAAGAGAGCTCAGTGTGTGTATCTATACAGACTACTCAGATTTGTTTAATACATCTGGTTGGATCAAAGCTGTCTCTAGAGGAAGGCAGAGAGCTGCAGTCCATTGGCCTTAATCCTTCCCTGTGCTCCCATATCTTTATACTGCTCCACCAGCTCAACACTGCCATAAACCCAACCTAATCCACCCTAACACTCCCTGGTGTGAGGAGAATCCCTCACCAGGTCCCTCACTGAGCATCACAGCTGCCACAGAGGCTTCTTGGCACCAGTCAGGAGGTGAAACCCTCCCTGCAGATGTGTCCAGCTCAGGGAAGAGCCAGGAGATGATGCTCTTGCTTGGTGTCTCAATAGGCTGGGGGTGTGCAAAACCCAGCCATAGGGACGGGAGCATCCATTGGGGAAAAAACCCCACATATCCATAAAGTTTTCTGCATGAAAATCTTCATGTCCTGAAACCACTTTCCTCAGGGAGATTTCAGCCTATAAAGAAGCCTTAAAGTGTTGAAGTTTCCCTCTGCACAGAGCCTTCACCACATAACAATCCAAGAGGCCAATAAAGCAAATAATGCCTATCTCCTGGGGCAGTAAAAATGAATGCCACCAGCTAAGAACTGTGCCTTCGATGGCTCTACAGGCAGACACCAACAATCCCTACAGCTGCTAATCTGCTTGCATGGCTTTACGTTTGCTGCTCCCCAGTCAGTGCCCGGGTGCTGTGGGTAATATTTCGGCATCTGCTTTTCTTCTCAGTTCATCCCTCCTCTGGTCCTCCTTAGGATCGCATCCCTATAACACTGACAATCCCACCCAACGCTGCACAGGATGAAGGGAGCTGTCACCCAGTACATGCTGGTTCATTTGCCTTTTGGCTTTGCCAGCTAAACTGGGACAAGTTGCTGTCTGCTAACCCCAGCTACATGGGTATTGGGGGAACATGTCCTGGGGACTTCCTTATCCCCATCCCAGTGAATCTGGGGGATACTCATTGATGAGGATTGGGGAAAACCCCCAGATTTCTGCTTCTTGTTGGCTGGATGCTCTGCCCATTCCATTCTCCCTGCTTGCTGACATCCAAAGCTGCTCCCAGCACATTTGCATCTACGCATATTTTTAGGCTAAAACCAGGCAGCATGATTCTATCTTGTTGTGCAAGACTATCAAAAGGCATTCAGGACAGATTCGGGTCTTTTGTGTGGGTATAAACGTTGCTGCTTCTCCATATCCCCATCAGGGGACAGAGCTCAGAATGAGTCCTTTTGTGTTTGTTTCCACTACACCGGGATGGACCTGTGAGCCTTTGCTTTTCCCCATCAGGAAGCAGAGATTTAACGTATTGAACGCACCAGAATTGCTTAATGAGTGCTCAGTGAATATTAATAAAAGTTTGGACGTGACTCAGGCTACAATGGATGAGAAGTTTGAAAGCTTTGGTTCAAGATTACAGGAGGCTGTGAGAAAATATGGTCTCCAGCAGCTAGCATATAGTGCAGATATTTCACTATCCAGGGATCTCTAATTACTAATAATGTACAGGAACAGTATGATATGTCCTTACAATCGCAGAATCCTTTTCAAAGATAATCTTTAATAGTTTATTTGACAACCTGTAAAATTATAGAAAATTATTAGGCTGGGGAATTACAAAAATCCCCATGGCACAGTCAAACAATAAAATTATAATTACCTGTGGGTAATTGAAATTTAACTGTTTTTTTATTGTATATTACACATCAATAGCAACATAAGTTCAAGAGTGTCCCCCTCCCCTCCCTTTTCTTTTCCTTACAGAAGCGGGGAAAATGGACAACCCTGCTGGTAGCTTGTGAGCCCTTGTCACAGAACAGAGCTTGAACAATTTCGATTAAAGCAGTACGTTCGAGACTGTCATTAGACCTGCATTAAATTACATATCTGGAATGTTAAAAATAAAGAGTACTGAAGCTTATTCACAGCTGCCGGTGGTAAAGTACGGAGTCAAGGTTTTGATTATCTTTAAAGTTCTTATTTTTCCCTTTTCTAAAACTTATTGTTTCATCAAACAAATATCTAGCACATTTAAGAACAGTATGAGCACATGAGCAGAATTGCTTAAGATGGATAAAGCATTAGCGTGTTTCCATTCTGTGCTCGGTAGTATTGTTTAGTACTAACAATGGTAATTTATCAATTATACAAGAGGGAACAAAGCACTCTGAGCTCCAGAACTACCTATTACAAGGCCCAAAGCTTGAGACCCCTTCCAGACCTCGGGAGGCATCATTTAACGTGAGCGCTTGCATTACCAGGCTTTGCCTTGTCCTCTCTCGGTGACCCCACGGCAGCTGCTCAGTACTCAGCACCACGGCACATCAAGAATTCCATGGCTTTTTTTTCCTAAACCAGGAAAATCATAACCTTTTTTCTTCTTTCCTTCTGAACCAGGGCTCCTGATAATGAGGCGTGACTGTTCCCTACCCCTCCTGGCTGCAGCCTGCTCTTCTTGTCTAGGAGGTGAGACCATCCAGTCCCCTCTTGCTGTGTCACTTGGGATGGCATTAGAGATTTTTAGAACAAGCCTAAGGACAAACCCCAACCTTTCTGGATGCAGCATAAACCCCAAAATACGGTATGTTGGATAATTCATTGTCTATATGACAGCCTTTGTTACATACTACTGAGATGCGCGATGATGGTGTTTGCTTCTGTACAAGGATCAGGCTGGCTACTCCTATTTGATTCTGTAAAGTGCTTTGTGATCATGATGTGAATGTAAGTGCACAAGTTAAAATAGCTCTGCTTTATTAGGAGTTTCAATTAAAGTGTTTAATAGACAGATTTTATCATGAGAGAGGCAACACAAAGGCTGAGTACAACATAATGGCAAGGCAGGTATTGTTATGATTATTATTACTATTATTTATGTATAATCATTGAAGTATTAACTAAAAACTGGGAAATCAAGTCCCTGAACCCTGGAGAACTCACAATAACAGCTTTTTTTTGGGCCAGGCAAAGCATCTCTGCTTTGTGGCACAAGTAATGGCACATACAGCCCGGTCTGGAAATCTGTGACCCTGAATGGGTTTTCCCATTTCCAAAGATCAAAAGTGGCAGAAATTCAGTTGGATCCACCATTGCCTGCCTCTTACTCCTTCCATCGCCTTTTCTTCTCTGCCCGTTGGTGTAAGGGCCATCCCTGCACGTTAGAGCTGTTTACTCTGTGTCTGTTTACCCAGCAGAGCAGCTGGAAAGTTCTCATCAAAGTGGTATTTGAAGGCCTTTACCAGGAACCCGAGAGGTATTTTGCCTTCCTCCTTGTGTTTTGGCCTCCTAAAATCTAAAGTGGAGCATTTGTATTAGAGTTAAACCAAGAATAAATCTTTCAGAAGGAGAAACCCCAAGAGGGACTATATCATCAAAGCAGTTAATGGTCAGAGCTACAGCAGAGCCCAGCAGCGGCTGGCCCAAAATCACGGCCCTTATGCCAAATAGCCATGACCTTCTATAACACAGTAAGGAGACTTAGCTGAGAGACTTTTGTTTTGCTCTAGCTGTTTCCTAATCTTGACCCTTGACCAACACCTGAAGGCCATAGGAAAGTTTTCCTCCATCCTTATCTGAGCTCTCATTCTCTGGCAGATTCCAGCTGCTGAGCTCAAAAAGACAAGCTGGAGAGCGGTTGTCCACTAGGATTTATATATATGGGATGCTTGGAAGCTAAATCTTCCAACCACTAACATGCACCACACTGTAAGACAAAGAGCAGGAGATAAATTTTCCTGCCTTTGAAATTTCTGCTCGTGTCACTCACCGAGGCTAATTTTTACCATTGTGACTCCAGTGAGAAGAGCTATCCTGACGTGAGTGTCTTACTCTGCGCTGTGATGCCGGGATGAAGTGAGAGCTAAGGATGAGCAATTGTAGCACTGCCAGGATTCAAGCCAGGTCAGATTTGTCATTTGCTAAAAGTCCCTATTTTTTAACGTAGAAATCAGGGAAAATACATTGATGCAACATGTGGAGAAGGACAAGAGGGTCAGTATTTGCCCCTATAAATATGATTCAAATAGACCCAAGCCTCATGGTAATGGGAAAACATTTCCAAGTGAAAACAGAAGCTTTTAGGGATAGCCATTGATACTGAGTGCAACATAATGGGAGGGTCCGAAATCAGGAAGCTCCTTAGGGAAATCATCATTAATGGTCCTCATTTTGCTCCCATCTGTAGGGTGTTTGAGCTCACAAGTGTTTAGGTAAAGAAGGCTGCAAGCTTCCAAACGAGGTTTGGCTGTTTTTCCTTCTCATGGATGAGGTTAGAAGGTTAATAAAAGAGTTAATCCTGGTCTGCCCTGCAAAATGGAACAGCTCACATATGTGAGACTTCAAAAGGCTTTGGAGTGTGTGTGTATGGGTGGTGTTATTTCCTGACAGTACTGTCCCAAGAAGACAGGAGCTAGTTTTTGGAAGAGGAGTTTGGCCTTTAAGTAAATCAGCTGGAGTGAAAATAAAAAGGTGAATATTAAAATGGTTTTGAGAGTAAACCCTAATTCAGTTGACTTAAACTTTCAAATACGTTAAGTTTGAAGGGCAAAAAAGAAATAGTCAATTTAGGGAACATTAAGCTAAAGCATCTCTCCTCAAATTGGGAAAACAGAAAGGATAATAGTGAGAAATGCAATACAGATTTACTAACTGGTTTGGTGGACCTGGAAATGTTTTGTGTTGCTTTCGCTCTTGCCATTTCTAACCACAGAAGGGACAGGCCCTGTGGGTATGGCGAGGGGTTGGACACTCCTGTTTCTGGCCTCCACGTTATGCCCAGCCGATTACAGCACCAAGCAGTTATTTATAAGGAGAGCTGGGTGTCCATTTGCTTTCCAGCACGGAGGCAATGCCTATTGCACAACACACAAAATCACCTCAGGCCCCTTTAGGTTCTTCTGGAGAAATATATACTACAGTCTGGGTTACTTATATGCCTCCACGACATGATATTCTCCTGCACAGATGAGGGTCCACACTAAGGAACAGTGTAAATGTTATAGTCGATATCCCTTGGCAGAGAAACTGCACTGCAATTTCTTCTTTCTTCTTTCCTTCCTTCTGCACAAGGCTCCTGTGCTAGCAGCTAACCATCTCCTATAAGGAAATGGCATTCTGTTAGAGTTATATAGTGTATCATATTAAATTTTATAACAGTGCTTGGTGTTTTCAGAAGACTTGGGGGGGAACAGCATCAATCAAGGAACCACGTTTGATAGACTTGGAAGGGGCCTCCTGGGTCATTTTGTCCAAGACCTCTATGAAACAGGAAGGCTTCTGCAAAAGACCTTTCCCATAAATGTATCTAACCTTTCCTTAAAGACGCTGAGTGATTGTGCCATAAATACCTCAAGCAGGTAAACTAGTCTGATTGACCTTACGATCAAAAAGTGGCTCCTAATACTGTATATAAGGTACAATTTTCCATTCCTTCAGCTGTAGCTAAGCAAGAAAAAAGGCCAAATACACAGTAATGGGCAACAACACAGACTGTGCAAACAGTTTTGCTTTCACTTTACTGCCATCCCCTACCATAAATCTGGATGTACCACTGATACTTGGTTTCCCAATGTAGTGTCTGCGATCCTTGTGGTATCTATCTCACTTTGTCTCTGCCTTTTGGAGAGCCAGCGCTACAGAGTGTAGAAGTAACAAAGATGTACGAGCAGCACTTCCCGATTCAGAAAGCCATTCAAAACCCTATGCCATGTAGTTAAAGTATTTATTTCTATTTTCTACTTATTAGAATTTGTGAGCTGTTTCTCATCAGGACCATGGGAGCCGGGGGAAGCACAGGCCTTTCTATGTCTCCATCAAGAGTGTCAAAGAATAATTTTCATTCTCTCCCAACAATTGTGCATACAGAAAAATAAATACCTGGTAGTTCAGCTGTTTGTGGTTGCAGAAGTAATGCACTGTGCACTGGTTGTGGCCCCATCCTGCTCTGCTGCCTTTCTCTCAGTGAATATTTGAAGTGTCATTCTGTGTAGATGTGTTATTAAATCACAGACACATTCAGTTCTGAGAGCTGCCTCAGCTGCACATAAACTATCTTTGCCTTACCTTTTTCTGCCTTTTCTGATGGTGAGAGAGCTGAAGGCTATTCTCTCTCCTGCCTGTTTCTGTCAGGTGCATGGTACTTATGGAAAGGGGTTGTCTCATGGTGTCCACCTCACCTGGATCACCATTACCTAATTCATTCTGGATACAGGAGAATGTTAGACACCTTTCAGTGCATCCTTGCAGCTCCCAGGGAAAAGCAAGTCTTAAAGGCTGAATATGCCACCGTGGTGCTGCTGTCAGCTGTAGGAATGAACAATCATCTTATAGTCACACAACAGGTTTTGCTGTCACCAGCCACTTGCTGAACATACAGCATCACACCTAAATGAGACACTGAATAGGTCTAGTGAAAGCCTGTGAAAAGGCTTGGGACAAATGCTATTTTAAGGGATCCCCAGCAGGCCCAGCTGGCCAGCCTGCTTTACTACATAAGCTCCTAACAACACTGTTCACAACCTGACCCAGAGAAGCATATTGCAGAGTTGGCTGAGGAACACTCTAGAGGAATTTCTTCTTCAGAAGACCCGAGAAAGAAGTTTGACAAGGTTGAGCTGTCCTGAGCTCGGTTTCAATGACCATCCAGTGTTCTAGGGTAGATCAGGCTGTCTTCCTGTTTTGTTTCCTGGGCCAGGAAAACTGGAGTCAGGTCCTAAAAGCAAAAGACACAAAAAAGTAAGGTAGTTTTGACAGAACACGATGATCCTGGGTTTGAAGGCATGTTGGTGTCTCCGCATGGCCCTACCTACACTTCTGTGCTGTGCCTCCTTTATGCCTCATGCCTTCAGACTTGCTCTTACTTGTCCTTAGGTCAGTGTTGATCATTTCATAAAGATCTTTTCTATAAATGCCTTCTCTATACAATTAACTAAATGCCATCCTTTCTCTGATCTCCAGAGTTTTAAAGTATTTCCTTAGTATTTAATCACATAGCAATATGGGCTCGAATACACCGTGTCCTGTTGTTTAAGGGCAGAGGGTGGTGAGATCTTGACAACTCAATCTGATATTGTAAAATCACAAGGGAAATACCTATGCCAAGAAAAGGAGCACAAACACTAACAGACCTGCTGTTTATTGCTTATATTCTTTTCAGGCGTTGCTGTCTTCTCATTGAACCACCAAAGCAGGCTCCCTTCACCATAACAGCTCATCCTCACCCCTGTCCTGCCCTGAGCTCTGGCTGTTCCAGCAGCCCCTTCTCTGCTGAGACAATTTGAAGCCCACAGCATTTGGTTACACAGGATCCCAGGTACCGGACTCACATAACAAACTCAGGTTTCCTTCATGTTGACCTGCTTCAGTCCCCACATCCCGTTTTCCTCTTGGTGCTTCTCCATTCCCCAGATTGTAAATACCTAGAGAAACACAGGTTTGTTCTGTTCCATTGAAGGGGGAATGAAGACAAATGGAATAGTTTAGCTCTTTTATTGTTAGTATTATATTCTTTTTGAGGGAGGGTTTTTGTTTTAGCCCAGACGAGTTCTGACCTGTACCCGTGCTGTTAGGTACTGCTGGAAACAAAACAGTGCATTCGCATCAGGTGCTCCTAAACAAAACATAATGACAAATATCATAGAGATTTTCTGATCCTGTTCAGTGCACAAATGCCAATCAGAAGCAAATATGGGGCTGCATCTTGCAATCCATTTGGATATTTACAACAGAACATGGCATATCATTTAATTTAAATTTGCAGCATGCTCAGTGTAATTAATGCTGTGCAGTGCCTAGAAAATCCTGATTTCTTAATGTGATACAATGCATGCATGCTGAGACCTTTTTTTTTTTTAAACTACTGTATCATTTTGGAACATTAATGGGGAGGCACAACCATTAACCAGGAAAAAGAGCTTTGCTCACTTGCTCTTTGTGAAACTTCCATGCAGCTCCCCAAAATACGATGCAAAGTACAGGTTTGTTTTATAAGAGGGGTGGGGGGGAGTCAGAGATTTAATTTTCCCTCGACACAGCATGATGCCTGAATAGCCAGGCAGCTATTCCTAAATTATGTGCATTTCATTCCTAGGAGCTGTGAGCATTTTGAATGGGCTGTTGTTAAATACAGTACACAAGCATAAATACTCAAGGGAACAGCTAGCTGAGATTTTGGCATGAGCAGAAATCTGTTATCTATCATGGAAGTATCTGAGCACGTAATAATAATGCATATTGATTTGTCAGGAGTGCTAAGAGAGGGGTTTGGTATTCTGGGATGAGAACTGCTAAACTTGGGAACATCTTGTGTGATTATAATAAGCCGTGGTATTTGTGTGCCGTGGTTCTGGCAGGGACAAAACTACTCACATGTAATCTTTAGACCTGAGAGACTGGCCTGGCTCTCAGTTTTGGAACTGAACCTAAGAGACTCAATGCATGATAAAGACATATAGATATATAAAATACATAAATATAATACATAAATGAAGCATGGGGAGTTTACAGCTGTATCTAGATAGGTAACAAAAAAGCAGTGTGCTTGGCAAGAAGGGTGAGGGCCAAAAGCCCTTGAACATCAGGAGCTTTGCGGCCATGACTTCAGTGAGCTTAGCTATTAGTTTCCTACTTTATCAAGCAGGTCTGATTTGAATTGTGCAAAAAGAAGAGAAAAGGATTCACAACCCCTACCACTTTGCAGGGCATCAGTTTCTACCGGAACACACTATAAAAGCTCTGTTTATAGACTTGTTGATAGCAAAGCAAATTTTTCAGGTCCTCTAAATAAATCTGTTCCTAAATATAATGCTTCAACTTCTATATTCTCATCTGACACCTGACAATTCAACCTTAAGAGTAATTGGTCCTGTCTTTGAACCTCTGCAAATACTGTATGAGGAGGGTGGACAATTCATTGATTTAGATTGATTTTTGCAAGAAGCATATGAGACAGATACAGTACCAGGTGTCACACGCTGTATATATTACACTCCTCGAGACCATCCACAGGCACTGAGGCAGGGTTCAAGAGTATGCCTAGGTAATGTTGAGCCAGTGCTTGCAAACGAAGCCATCCTGCTGCATGATACCTCACTGAGTGACTACCTGAGAGAGAGACATCAACCAGAAACAACTGAATTGGCCAAGTTTGAATTTCAGGGTGAGATGACATGGCTTTTCTGTTGGGAAGCAGCCCAAGCTATATGCAGGAACCCAAGGGTTATTCTAGGGCAGGTTGGTCAACCTACTGAGCTCTTCCTATTGATGAGCCTTAAGAAGGGGCTGGAGGAATGAACAGCTATTGAAATGGATGGTCAGGTGTTTTCATGCCTGTAAGTATGTTTTTCAGTGCTGCGGTTAGTTGAGAACCTTAGAAGCCAGGGCAGTGGATTTGCTGGGAGTGAAAACATTTGTGAACTGGCTGTTTGGTTTGTGACAAAAATTGTCATTGATATTAATAGCTCTGAGCCCCAGGAAAGCCCTAAAAACCCCTAGGGAAATAGCAGAACAAAAGGGAACAGAAACAAGATGGTACTGAGGGTCTCATCACTGGGGAGGATGATTAAGATGTGAGACAGAGGGCTGTCCCACTTGTGTACCAGTTTGGCTAGGGAAATCACCCTCCTCCCGCTGCCCTGCTTCCCTCATCTATAATGAGGGAAGGAATAACTTTGCAGCACACTTTACACTGGCATTGCATGCTAACTTCATTACTGTTTGCAACAGCCTGTGCAATCCTCAGAGGAAAGGAATAATAACAAAGGCAAAAATCGAATGATAATTACCAAGCACACAGTTTTCATCTCTAATCTTCATTTCAGGATTCACTCTTTCTGGCGTCAATATTTTATAACGGAAGAATGAGATATGCAGAGTTTCTGTTTGATGGAAGTAAATTCAGATTTAATATTGCCGGGGAGCCGGGTGTTTAATGCACTGGAGCAGGCTACAGGCAGCCCCTCTGTTTGAGGCTCCTTTGTACCAGTTCAGGAGCATTCCTGTGACCAGGCAGAGAAATGGAAAGGGGCTGCTCTGAATTTTCAAGGAGTGTGTGTGGGGGGGAATGACAGCACTTTGTCATTTAGCTCTGTCACGATAATTGGGAGTGTCACACAATGAAACAACATGACACACTCCCAGTAAATGAAGAGTTTTCCAAGTGATGTACAGCCCCTGTCAGCTGCCAAAGCTTTTGTTTGGTCACAGAGTGAGGCACAAGAAAAACCACTCTGAAGAGGCACACTTATAAAGTTTCATAGATCATCGAATCACAGAATGGTTTGGGTTGGAAAGGACCTCAAGATCATCCAGTTCCGACCCCTCTGCCATGGGCAGGGACACCTCACACTAAACCATCTCACCCAAGGCTCTGTCCAGCCTGGCCTTGAACACTGCCAGGGATGGAGCATTCACAACACCTTTGTGCAACCCATTCCAGTGCCTCACCACCCTAACAGGAAAGAATTTCCTCCTTATATCCAATCTAAACTTCCCCTGTTTCAGTTTTAACCCATTACCCCTTGTCCTGTCACTACAGTCCCTAATGAAGAGTCCCTCCCCAGGATCCCTATAGCCCCCTTCGGATACTGGAAGGCTCCTCTGAGGTCTCTAAAGTTTGTTGTAAATTGGTTTCCTCTGTGTGTTTATCCAATTGGCTATACCCTATGAGCAGCAGGAAAACACCCTCTTATATCACACACTCAGCTTCCAACCTGCTGAGGACTTTCCACAAACTCTTTAGGAATTTCCCTTTTCGTTAAATTGGGTTGGCTCTCATTAATAAAAGAATGGTCTAATGGAAAAGAGTTTCTAAAATTATACTGTAACCTAGAATCGCAGGATTCAGCTTTCTGTGCCTGAAGAAAAAGATTCCGAGGCATTAAACTTACTTTATCAAGCATTGCACCTGACATGCTCTCATAAATTTTACATACATTTTAACTTATTTTAATATTATGCAGGCTTGGTTTAAAATATTCCCATGAAGTAACTAAAATGAAGCTGCTCAGCCATAAATTAGAGCTAAAAAAATACTTGTTCCCCCCCGCCCCATCAATATTTCTTTACTTAAAATCATGCCTTGTATGTAAGTTAAATTTTCCCCTCCTGAGACACTTTGTGTAGCTTAACAGACCTACCACAGAACCAGTGAGCTCTGTTTCTATAGGGTTAAATGCAGGCCCTTCACTGTTTCGAAGTGTCTCATCTAAAAGTACACAAGCAACCCTTCCAGGACAATACTTCAGCAAGGCCCAGGGCCCACAGCTGAAGTTGAACCATATTCTTATATATATAGGAGCAGCCCTGTGTTGGCTGGGCAGATGAAGGGATGGTGGGCAGCGCTGTGCGGATGCCTCTTGCAGCCCATCGTGGTCATAACACCTCAAGGATACCCCTTTGGTCATGACATCCCTTTGGCCAAGATCACCATCCAGCAGGTAACACCATCATTGACAACTCATCACAAAGCTCCATTTGTGTCCCCATTTCTGAAGCCATTTCAAAGGCCGAGCTAAATTACACAAACATTTGCCTATCTAGACATAACAGGACTGTTATGAAATACTGTCAGCTTGTTGCCATTTAGCCTGAACACACGCTGCATGTGTCTGTCGGGCCATACTTGGGCAGCTCTGTAGCACGCACCCTGTCCCAGACACTGCAGTGATTATGTCTGAATGCTCCTTATCTGATTGAAAAGCCGACAATGCCGCACATCTGTGCTCGCGAGGCTCTGCTGCCGCACTGCCACGCCAGTATTTATTTTGCTTCTCCAAGTTAGTTTTCCTTGAGAAGCAGCAGGGGCCTTCTTCAATGAACTGAAAAATGTGTATTGTATGAGGGTCTGTGGAGGGTTTGTGCTGGAGTTCAGTGGGCAAACGTGAGCTGGGGGATGACATTTCAGTTAAACATTTGGTTTACATCTTTATATGCCAAAAAAATTAATGTCTTGACTTCAGCAAACTGAATTCAGCACATTATAGTCCTTTCTTTTTTTTTTTTTTTTCTTTAAATGAAGTAATTATAGCCAAAACATGCTGTGGATATTTATTCTTCCTTCTCAAAGGTGGAGTTTTGCGCATGAACATTTGGGTTTCGGGGCTGAATTGTCAGTAGCTGCTCACTTGACACTTCCCCGTTAGTTTGCATTGGAAACCACCAGTAGTTTCTTTTCTTGTGTTTATTGTGTTACCCTCAGAGCTTTGATCAAGACATTTCGGATAACAGCAAATCTAGTGACATGCCTCTTTGGTAGTTTTGAAGCAGAAATGAAGAATGTGGTTTGTGTCAAAGGAACTGTGAAGACAGTTAAGGTAATTGGGAAGCGGAAGGGGCATGTATGGAAGTGCAGCTGAATGTCCTCTTCACATCTAATTGCATCAGGAATTCTACATTAACATGCAAGCCCTGTCCAAAGGGAAAAAAAAATAAAAAGCTTATTTTTAGGTAGAAGCCCTCAGTGGGCAGTAAATTACCCATAATATCCCCCAAACTAGCAATTAGCCCTGTTTGCTGACTACCTGAATTGTTTCACAGTAGTTCGGCACAGGCTTACCAGTTATCACCATACTTATCATCAGAGACGCAGCGTTTGGTTCCCGCAGCGCCACATACTCTGTGCCTAAGGTCAGCCATAATAACAAATATGTTTTATTTGCTTCTTTTGGCCCTTCAGAACTGTTTTCTCAAGCTTTAGTATATGAGGAGAGCTGATGCTGTCGTGCAGCTTAAATGGCAAGGACCTGAAAACAGGAAGCGATTCACAAGTGTGAGTATACTTTGGTATTAGTGAATGTGAGTGATTTCTGTCGATTCCCCTGTTAGCAGATAGCCTTAAGCATCTGCTCTGAGAGAAAAGAGCTTTCTACCAATTTCTAAGGTTTCCTCTTTAGAAGTTCTGACACTGGAAGATGTTTTTCAACACGAGCCTGTAACTGAGGAGTGTAAAACTGGAAAATATGGAAACAAAAACCTATGGAAATTCTTTCCTTAAGGCTTCTGAGCAGTTTTCATACCCCCAAATACAAATGCTTTGCCAAAATAGTAATTCAGGTTTGAAAACAAAAGCTATATTGCCTGCTTCAGCAGTAGAAATGATCGTGGGCCTATACACACGCACAAATACAAGCTCACATATCCTAACAGCATTGTTTTCCCAGAACAGGCCTTGGTTTTAAAGAGAGAAAACTGAGAGTGAATTAAGCATCTGAAATAGAACACAGAAATGTTTGGACCCGAAGCATTAAAGTTCTGATTTTCACACCTTTCTGAGTAATGTAACTTTACACATTATTTCTCAGGCAAAATCCAACTGAATTAACATACACCTACTATCACCATTTAAATCCCATTTTCCACACAAGTTCTGCATCCCATCGTACTGACATGGACCTGTAACTCTGCCTCTGATCTGGACTAGTGTCTGAGTCCATCAGGGAATGAAGAAGACAGAGCAGGAATTCATGCTGAAGAGGAGCATTTGACAACTGCTGCTCGTTTGCAAATGCACTCCAAGAAGCAGAAAATGGGAAGATTGCCTTTGTCTGGCTCTGGCTAAAACGCTTCAGCTTCTTGTTTCACAAGCAGGAACATCGGCTCTGTGAACAGACAAACTGCCTCCTCCGTGTAGCCAAGAGAGGCTCTCAAAAGAGCAAACCATCTGTTAAAGGGTAAGCCATCACTCTGACTCTTTTTGCTCTTGTAGGGACAGATTAATGTAAAGCACAGTGCATGGCTACAGGTTGGTAGAAGGAAACAGCCCTGAGCTGCCCTGCCACTTTATACCTACTGATGATGCTGGAAAACAAAGGCAAATGACACAGAGAAGACTAGGTGAAAGAATGATTCCCTTCTCAGTCAGCGTTTAAGCCAGGACACAGGGAAAAGAGTCATACTGATCAACTTTACCATGCTGAGAATTGCTCAAAATGACCCCAAAACTCCCTTGTTTCAGCAATAGATCCTCATGCAGGGATCCACAAGCAATGAGCTCCAGCTCAGTGAAGCAGTGACCCTACTGAGATGCAAGGTGTTTGGCCATCTCCATCAGGCACTCCAGGGGAAAAAGGGAAGCCTTGGTGGAGATAGTGCCAACCTTTTCCTAGGGAAAAATAAAAGTCTTTAGGTTGAATGTTAGTTCCACCCTTATTAAACCAGGCCTTGACTAAGAAAAATAGAAATAAGCTGACCATAAATTCACAGTCATCCCCGTTGTGAGCATGTACGTGCATACCTGGCCCAGGCAGGCAGAAGCAGATTGATTAAAACACAAAGTTCACCTTGTTTTCCGAGCTGAAAGCTCATGCTGTTTCTTGGCAGAACAGGCATGTCAGGCCTGTAATAACCACTTGCTACCTTGCTTCAATCAGCGTTAAAACCAGCACAATATTAACATCTTGGGGAAAATCCATCTGGAAACTGCTTTCTGGAGAGGGAAAAATGAAAGGGAGGGAACTGGATACCACACCCAGTGTTTGTTTGTGTCTTGATTTCATAGTGACTTTAAGGAACTTCAGACTTTTCCCTCTCCTCACCTGAAAAGGTTGATTTTCAAACATTTCCTGTTGAAGTGCAGAGCTGAATACTTGTTCAGAACGATGTGGCATAGAACAGCGGTTCTTCGGCTGAAAGAAGTAAATTACTTGGTTTGGAATAGGTCTGTGTTTGCTACTTGGTGTTACTCTGGAGGAGGCTTTTGTGTTCACATCTTTCCACGAATCCCCATGCTCAGTACAGTAAGGTGGCATTACCTGGGACCAAGCCAACCCAAAAGAGGCTGTTGGGCCATAAGAACCATGTGGTCAGAGCATCCTCACACTGCAATTTGGCGCAACCCCACACACTTGGATGTGGAAGAGAAGCTGGGTTTATGCCTTAGGGATTTGAGGTCAGAACACAAGAGCTGGGCTTTAAGAAGACTGTGTGTAAAATGGTTACTTTCTGCTGACATGGTAATACTGAAACTGACTTTTTCCTCTTGGTGTCCTGGTGTGAATATAGACTTGACTTTATTTGACGGCACCTCTTCTTTCTGTTGATACAGCTAACATTATAGCTTCAGGATTCAGGGGACACTTGTGATTGGCATGAAAAATTTTATGTAAATCCTGTTGTGGACAAGTTAATGCAATGCTAAGGGAGCCAAAGAAAGCCTTTGGTTACCATTTAATCTGATTTTTTTCACCCCCTTTTTCCCTGACGTGCTGTATTCCACCAATGATAAAGTTTGAAGACTACTAATGATGTGCAGCATACATGCTCTAAAATCCATGCACTCTGTGTGGCTGCATTACTGCATTACTCTGCATACTCCAGCGCATTTGGCTCTGGAGTAGTTTTAGATGGCATATTAGGACCAAGCTAGGCCATAGGTATGTATTCAGTGATGCTTAAATGTAATGTCCTGACCTTCCTACATCCCAGCCCGTAACTGTGTGGTATTCTGCCCTGCCAAAATTCTATTACCATGGGCTCCACTGGTATGAGAAAATAGACCCTTTTTGGCTTTGTGTCTCACTGGAAAATAAACCACTGGGGCTGGTTTGCCAGCCACCTCTTTGGGCCAGTTGGGTGCAGCTGCCTCACGGACCCAAATTTAAAGGGATTTGGGCAGGACTGATTTAGGTTCCATTTTTATTAGAGCTGTTGGGTAGGTACCAGGGTGGACAGTTGTCTTTACAAGGGTGAACATGTACTCCTAAAGGACCTAAGAGCATTGGCCAACTAAGTACTTAGCAGAGTGAGTAAATAGCTTATAATTAAGCCTTTAATTGAGAAGTCTGTATTTAAAAGAATAAAATCCTGCAGCTTCCATATGGAATATTACCTATGCATGTCAGGGGGCTGGGGTCGCATTCACTTTCTCCCACTGTTCTAAGAGCTGTTTTAATAGGTGGAGATATAACAAGTACAGTGCTTGATATGGTAAGCAAGTGAATCACAACACTTGATATATTTGCATGAAGACATCTGAACGACTAACACTAATAACTAACAGGTATGAAATTAAATGAAGAATTAAATGAATTAAAAATAAAATAAATAAAATAATAAATTAAAAGCTTAAATGAAGAAACTTTGCAAGTCACATTCATTCAACCAGGGAAAAGAAACAGTGCCAGGGAAGCAGTGTATCTGTGCATCACACTTTCTGTCCGCAGCACAGATGCTATGGTTTACCTTTGAACTACCTATGCGGGGAGGAAAAAGTTATCCTGCCTTCACAAATGAATTTGGGAATAATTATATCTAATGAAAAAAAAAACAACCCGACCAACAGACCCAAATTTAAATCACATCTGCTCATGGACACTGAATGGAAAGGGATGTGGGGTTTGTAACGGTGCTAATTCATTATAAATTAGTCCCATTTTTGATTGGCAACAGACACTGAACACAAACAGAATTACATTAAGGGCAACAAGAGTCCAGGCTAAAGACAAGAGTAAGGCAGCCAAACTTTTGGAAAGGCAACTAGAGGGGGGACAGATCATGCTGGGATCTGTTCAGCCCTGGTGAAAAGAACACTGTAAATGTTTATTTACTCAATAAAAGAACCAATATTACTTAAAAGCTCTGTCATGCAGTTCTCTCCTCAAACTGCTGAAGCCTGTCCCCAAGCTTCCTGCATTACTGTTGAATGCATGGAGTTGGGTCAGTGCTGCAATAGCAGAAAGAATCACATCATATATGGGACAGAGGTGGAAAACCCTCTGCAGGGGAAGGATGCCCACAGAAACTGCTACAGGGCCTTTCTCTGAGTGCCAAGATTATGGGCAGGGGTTTAGAACAGCATCGGCTGATAAGGCAAAAAGTATTTTGTTTTCAAGCCACACAATGATTAATAAATACATCTATTATATAAATGTCTGAATTGTGCTTCAGTGCAAACCCACATTAATATGATTGAGCTCAGTGGAGCATCAGTAGGACAAATAAGGGTTCAGGCAAGATCAGAGGCCAAGCACATTTAAAACCGAGGCTCCGTGAGGGATTTTTTCCATCACCCCAGTTTTGTACACCCAAAGAAGCCCACTGCTCTGGCTAGAACGAGAAGGGTTTCATCTCCTTTGGAGTGCTGGGGTAAACTGTCCTTGTACAAAATGCGTTCAGGGTCGAATTTTAGGCAATATTTTGTGCTGCAATAACCACACCATGACAGACAGACAACCTCTGCAGCAGATAAGAGGAAAAAAATCCTCTTCTGCAGGTCAGTACAAGGAAGGAGCCTGACAGAGCTATAAATACAGGCCCAGAAGTGTGGAATCTGCTGCATTAACTGCAGCCATCGGCTGTGTTTAGCTTTTCCCCCAACATTTCAGGTGTTTAGACAGAGAGGCAAATATATACATAGGGGAATCTCAGCTGCTCGTTGTGAAGTGATTCTGATAATTGCTGTGGAGTTTTTCAGACAGTTACTTTAAAAATACATAACTGATTAGAGGGAACTGAACTGGGTCCAATTTGTTACATGTCCAGCCTCCGGCTGAGAGGTAGAACCTGCTGAAAAGTGAGGGAAAAGGCTGATCCCTTTTCCATTTGCCACATACAGGCCAAAGAGATTCAGCAGGGCCAGATAAAGATTTTCACATAACAATTTGAATGTTTTAATCAAGAAAACCCCTGGTCACCAAGCAGCTGAAGTCAGACATTTACTTGATGCAGCTGATTTCCAGAGGTGTGTGAATATACTGTTGTGCCCAGTGAAGGCAGAGAGTGATGAGGAGTGCTCAGAGCACGGGACATGATAAAAAGAAGAAAGAACCCCTCATGATGGTCTTGGTGTGTGATATTTTTAAATCCCATCTCCAAGGGTGCCCTGGACAAGCTCTGCAGGGAGGGGGCTGGTGCTGAGATCTATGCACGCAATGGTTGGGTGACAGTGTGGTGAATGGCTGTCAGCAAGTGCAGTCTGGCTTTTCTTGGCTTTAAATGTAAACTCAAACTCTGAAATGGTGCATTTCCTGTAGCCAAAGGTTACCATTGGCTAGAAAGAGGTTTTGAGACTCTTATCTTAAAAGCAGTGTTTAACACCAGTGTTTTTACAGGATGGTGCTGGCTCTGTGGATGCAAGTGGAAAGTCTCTCGAGGCTCATCCAGCACTGGATTAGCTGAAGTCATGCCCAGGTCAGTGCAGCCAGGATGGTCCTGATAAGGCAAGAAAGGAATGAATGTGCAATGGGAGGGGAGTGACTGGTTGGTGATCTATTGCTAACCCAAAGAGTTTGCTGGCTCACCTTGCCAGCAAAAAAACAGAGCAGAAGAGACACGAAACTTTATCTAAAGAAATGTTAAAAAGAATCTTCTCCTAAATAAAATGAACTAATTAAAATCAACATTGTGGTTCTTTTTTTTTTTTTCAACCCAAGAAACAAAATTAAAGGCTTTTTTTCCTGAGTGTCACTTTGGAAAACAGGTTCTCAGCTTGGGGATGGAGAAAACCGAACCTCCATTCCGGAGGGTTCCACTGAGGCATCCGTGGCATAGGGTTGGGCCACGACGCTGGGGTCCAGAGACCCACAGTGAGCTCAGAGGCAGTTTGCAAACAGCCACGCCACTGCACAGAGGTCACTCACTACAGACACTCAGCTAATCCAGCTTCCAGGTTGGCCTGGAGTGAAGAAATGGTGCTACCACAGTCTGAAGTTGACAGCCCCTATGGCAAACCAGTTATCACATGCTTGAGTTACCAGCACAAGTGCTAGATTTAGAGTATTATGAAAATATCTGCATTCTGAAGTGCTGTGAATTATACCAAATAATTCTGAATATCTCTTTCGCTAACCTAATGAATCAAAGTGGAGCTTACCACATTATCAGCAATCACCACGGAGAAAATGGATTTCAGTGTACATAGTTTCTCTATAAATAGCACATACCCAGCACATTCTTTAAGTAAGTAGTGTCTGATTGCATAATAATAACAATAATAAAGAGTGAGGTGGCCAGCTTGCAAGCGGGCCTATTAAAGTATCAAGTGCACAAGGCTAGCGTGCTCCTAACTGGAGGGAAGGCAGCAGGGATGTATACAGCTCACCAGTGCACTCCTCTTCATGGCTTTTCCTACCACCAGCAAACCATGGAGCCTGGTGAGCCTCTCCCTGAATCCTTGCACGGAAACAGGCTCCTGGCAGAGCCAAGGATGTTGTGACTGCAGCACGGAGGCACAACTTAGTGGTTTGGGTGAAGTAACTCACATTGCGCATTATGACTTTGTGGGTAGGATTTTCAGTAGCTGGAAGGACCAGACCAGCCTCTTGCCACTGCTGCCATGAGTATCCTTGAGAATTCATGGAGAGCAGTAGGCTGGAGGAATGTACTTTACGGGGTGGCTGGATTGTATGTTTATGGCCTGAAATAAGAGACCCCAACTGAAACCACTTTGTTGGTTTCTAACGGTGAGAGGCAGAATATGAAGCTCATATAACTCATGCTGGGGAGTGGATATGAACAGAGAATGTGGGCAAAACCTGGGACAACCCACAGACTCAGAAGCTGTCTTGCCATTAATTACAGCTAATGGCCTAATACCAGTAATAAACACCTTCAAACTTAATACATTCCACATTCAGCCTGTAGAAACTCTCTTTACAGAGATGGCCCAGAACAACTAAATGCTCTCAAAAACAGGATGCTGGTATTAGGCATTGCTAACAAACAGCAGTAACACAAAAGCAGCAGAGGAGGGGGTGCTCTGAATCCCTGGAGATAGTAATTTACCACCCAAAAGGAATTTCTAACAGCTAGAAGAATTCATAGAGTATTGTTTTCACCCAGAAGTGAGTGGCCGAGACAGTACCAGTATGGCCAGAAGGACTCTTCCATTTGATCATTACTGCAGAAGGGGAAATGTTCCTCATTCAGGTTCAGGCCTTGGAAATAATGAGGTAAAATGGACTCAGAACTACTAAAACCTCTCCAAAGACAGGACCAGATATTAGAATATCGGATTGGAAAAAAGTGATGGGCAAACACAGCGTACCTTGACAGGGGCCCTCCTCTCGCAGAGCCGTGGTGAAAACTCCTTGGTTACTAAAGGAGAGCTGGGAATGAAACATGAAGTAGTCTGCAGTGATGCTAGAAAAAACAAATCAACCAAAATGCAGCTAAGGACACTGGCTGCACTGAAAAAGAGGGCTCTGAAGGTCGGTTTCAACGCTGTAGTCAGAGGCCAGGGTTTTCCTTGCTCTCCCAACAAAGCCAGGTTAACAGTAGGACAATGTGCTGTTATTTCCACGCAAAACAGGAAAGAAATCACCAGATGTATCCTTAGGGTGAATGTGAGCTGCCTTAAGATCAAACCCAACCTTTTAGCATACATCAACTTGCTGTACTAACGCTGGTTGTGACTATTGGCGTTGCAGCTTGACTCCAAGCCACATGGACACTCATGTTCAGGGCCAGTTTCTCTCCAAATACTCCCTAAACTTGGCTTTAGGGTGTTTGAAATAGAACTGAGGTAGATTAAAGCATCTCCCCAAACACGCAGTTCAAAACATCAGGGTTCCTCAATGGCCTCATTCATGTGCTTGAAATGAAGCACGTGCTGAATGAAGGCCTGCGGAACCAGGCTTCCCGGAATGCCGGGCACTGTTGGGTCAACAGACGGCTCTTTATGTTGGAAGCTTCAATACAGAACTGGTGCCCAGCTTTAGATAATCAGAATCTTATCCTTGCTACAAAGACCTTGCAAAGCACAAGTTATCACCATGAAACCAAAAGCTGCTTTTTATATTTCACCCTAACTTTATTGAATCGAGAGTCAAAAGTTTCTCAGTACCTTTGCCATTAATTAAAAGGAGTAAAATCTTGTGACCCTTTTATAAGGAAAAATAGAGCGGATGTAGCTCCCATGCCCTGGACACACTTACATTTAGCTTGGTGCACTTCCAAAGGCCGCGATCCAACAAGATACTCAAACACCTGTATAACTTCAACACGCTTTCAAGAACTTTGGTGAAAGTAGGGAAAAATAAATCCTGTGAAAACACCACTTTGTTTCTTTCAAATCTGATTTTTCAGGACTCTCAAATGCAATGCATCACCTAAAATATCTCCTTCCTCATGCAGAATATTTTAATATTAAGCCAGATATTTTTATATTTCCACAAATTAAATGCAGCATGGCTGAAGGTTTGACAGAAGCTTTAATTTGCACATAAAAAGGTAGAACGATTTCAGTTTTGACAGCATAAGCTTTTGATTTGTTAATAAAGGCAATTCTTTCTCAATTGTGAACCTATTCCCCGAATAAGACAATGCAGTTTGTAACAGAAAAACACACCTTCCTGGCGTGGCGAATAAACTTTTGATCCAAAGTTATGAAAGAAATTCAGACTTCATAAAAATGAAAGGATGAACTTTCACATTGAAGCTTTAGTAGTAACAGCACAAGAAGCAGAGGAAGGTGCATGTTCCTGCCACGTTCTCCATACCTGTTGTTATTAACATAACCTACCTTCACGATGTTTGGATGAGGTTCATCGCTAGAAAGTACCTGTGAAAAGCTGAAGTCATAGAATTATAGAATCATAGAACAGTTAGGGTTGGAAAGACCCTCATGTTGGGGGCTGTGTGTCTTCAGATGGGTTTGGTAACAATTAACACAGGTTTTCCTTGTTGTGTTCTAATCAAACTGCTATTGAAGAACACTAAGATTTCAGACTCTTTGAGGAAACCCAAGCACTACAGGGCTTTTAAACCAAGACATAACCAAAGGAAGCAGAGGCCAAGCTTTCAGACTGACTCCTTTGTGCCCATGTCACCCTTCTCTTCTCAAAGACCACAGAGGAGGAGAGTGTGTGCAGCTATGGAGCAGTTCAAGCAGAGCCAGCTTAAGCATGGAAAACCAATTAAGATGTGGATTTCTGATCTCAGATCAAGCACATTATTCAAAGCTTTCCCCATGTGACAGCCAAAAGCTGCAGCATGGAAGCAAAGCTGAAAGTACCCAGGATCCATTTCAGTCTATAAAAGTGTAATGAAGCACCCGACCACGGGGCTGCCAAGTTCTCAGCTTTTACAGGCTCACAAGTACTCTGCCCTGGACCAAAAGTTGACTAAAGCTTCTCAATGAACTGAGCCATGTGTCCAAACAGTTTGAGGTACAAGAAGTGTTGTTACTACAAGCCCACCACTTCTGCTTCTGAGAGGAGACACTAATCCAGACCCAGTGAGACACAGGCAAACGAGCAAATGATGTGGATACACCTGAGGTAAGACACACCAACTCACCTGCATAGGACTGGACATCTGCAGCCATGGCACGGAGATGTTGACTGTCTGTGTCACTGGAAAGAGGGGTTCCTTACAGATGATTGGCAGCAGCATATCCTGCTATAATACTAACTAAGCCCACGACACAGCCTGCTATCAATATTTTACTCTAGCACACGTGGCATTTTGCAGTGACACTAGATACAGTGCTCTGAGGCTTACTGCTTCAGGCCTTCCATTTAATAACAAAAGCTCTCGAGTTTTGTAAACTTCTAAGCTCTTGCTGGAGCAAGTCAAGCAGTTCACTGTTATTTTCCAAACAGTATCCCCTTGTGCTTGTCTTTACCTTCATCTCACCACAGCTGCCTCCTAATCCAGTGTTGGTGAAGTAAGGCTGATGGTATTTTGGTCATGTTTTCACACTACTGGTGCACAGTTGCCTTGTCTCTTTCCACTTTCCCTCCGACTACGCTGGGCTATGCAAATGCAGCCACATGGCACAACATCTTCTTTATTAAATAAAGTGTTTCCAGCTCCAGTGCATAGGCTTACACCAGGCAAGCCACATCCCATTAATGACAAGCAGCAGAAGAGAGAGGTCACTGGTATTAATGCTAGAAAACATTTAGGGTGAGATGAGAGGGGGAAAACAAGCATCTGGCAATTTCAATGAGATTATCACAAGTCATCTCCAGTGTTTTTTTTGCTTCACACTGGTTTACAGCCTCAGGAATGGCTATCTTAAACCATAACTTTATTCAGGTTTGAGCACTAAAGATGCTGGGCTCAATTGCCCCGATTTTTCAACCCCTCTGCTCTGCTCTGGTGAGATCCCCCCTGCAGTCTGACGTGCAGCTCTGGAGTCCCCAGCAGCACAAGAGGGATGTGTTGCTGCTGGAGCGAGTCCAGAGGAGGCCACGGAGATGCTGCAAGGGCTGGAGCAGCTCTGCTCTGGAGCCAGGCTGAGAGAGCTGGGCTGGAGCAGCCTGGAGAAGAGAAGGCTCCTGAATGGGAGACCTGAGAGCAGCTCCAGTGCCTAAAGGGGCTGCAGGAAACCTGGAGAGGGGCTTGGGACAAGGGGCTTGGGACAAGGGCCTGTAGGGACAGGCCAAGGGGAATGGCTTGAACCTGCCCGAGGGGAGACTGAGCTGAGCTCTTAGGCAGAAGCTCTTCCCTGTGAGGGTGCTGAGGCGCTGGCACAGGGTGCCCAGAGAAGCTGTGGCTGCCCCATCCCTGGCAGTGCTCAAGGCCAGGTTGGACACAGGGGCTTGGAGCAAGCTGCTCCAGTGGAAGGGGTCCTTGTCTGTGCCGGGGTCTTGGAACTGGATGATCCCTTCCAACCTAAGCCATTCTATTATTCTATGACAGAGACACCTATGGGTGTCTAGGGACAGCATGTGGGACGTAGCACTAGCACACCAGAGCAAACCCAGCTTGGGGTGGCAGAAGCAGTATTTAAAGTGCTCTCATTTCACCTCTGGATTTTATTGTTGAAAAATTAAAATCATTTTTGTCGCAGTTTAGTAGTGCAGCCACCTCTGGGAGCAGGACTGATGCCATAGCTTAGTTCTCTGTCTCAAGATAATCAGCTGTAATTCCACTAACTCCAGTGGGTTCACGCTGGGGAGGGCTCTCCCTTTCACAGGGTTCAGTGCTTTGGTCACGCCTGAACACAGCTCTTTAAGATCACAACTCACAATACTATTCAGTCAAGCATCAATCAAGCCTCTTTTTTTAGTAACTTGGAAATGAAGTATTTCCATATATTATGTGTATGAAATATAAAAACATTGATGACATATTTGGGGCCCCAAAAATTCAGAAGAGTCTTACCACACGGTGCTGTAGTTGCCAAAGTTGCGTCCCAAGAGCTTTTTCCTGGCCTTGTCTCAAAGGACATCTTTCAGACTTACTCTCTCCTGCTAACACTCACCCTTCCCATGCTAGCAATGTATTTGACAACGCCAGCTTGATCTCCACCTGGCTGCCATCTCCCCCACACTTCTGATCCTGCCCCGAACTCTATCCCTCTTGAAATAAATATGGGCACCACCCTGCAGACCAAGTGACCTGGAAACACTGCACAGAGATATATGAGCAATGGAGCAACTGTGCCAAAGGAAACTCACAAATCACACACTCTGGGCAATGTGACAACTGGCAGAAAGACAAAATAAAATGACTGCCTCTGTACCTTTCACAGACTCCCTCAGCCGACACCACTACAGTCTGCTGCTGAAGCATGTCTGCAGCAGCTAAACCTGCTGTTTCTCTAACAAACCTCTTGCTGCAGTCCTTCAAAGCAGAAGGAACTGGGGCAGCCAAGGTTGGGATGGTGCTCAGAGCCAAG